>NC_136804.1:17838357-17918357 GCF_951216825.1 Electrona antarctica | reverse complement strand
TTCAAAATAGTGGATATAGCATATCTACAAGCTCACAAGCCCGATGTTGCATAGTCAGGACCCGTTGTTAGCATGTACTGTTGTATATCGCCTATTTCTGCAAGTTTCAAAAAGGTTTGAAAATGTATGACAATTTTGCAGCAGACTAATTTATACAGATGAATAGAAACTATTCTGATGATTATGCAAAATTGTGATTTCCTCAAATGATTGCCATCGGGCAATTATGTAGCTAATAATTGTTGCAGGCCTTACACTCACATATGTAAACATAGGCCTACTGTATATGTGACCAGATGCAGCAGATACCGACCGAGTCATCTGGCACTTGCGCACTTTACAGCACACTCACCCACACTCATTATAAACAATAAATGGTTCGACTGTAGTTTTTTTTAAATCGACCAGCCATTGTAGTTTTTTTAAATCAATGATTTGACATACAGGGAGCCAGTGTAAAGATCTATGCACTGGATTGATATGATCCACTTTCTTGGTATTAGTAATGCCCCGAGCAGCAGCCTTCAGAATCAACTACAAATCAAACCTTTTAAGAATGTATGCAAATATAACTGATTTATATTTTCAAAACAATCCCAGGGTGCGTAACAATCATAATACTATACTATTTTTTTTAAAGTTAAGCAATGCAATTTTACTTTACTTTTTATTCTAAAAAAATACAGTTGTAGTTTTATAATGAGACTATGGAGCTCTGACTACTTTGTGGGCAGAATGTTGTAGTGGTGAAGGGTCTATACTGTAACTGAGGTTACTACAGTGTGCTTCCTGTCAATTCAAAAACACAGGAAGCTTAAATGATTCTTGACTGAGTCTGAAACTAATCACTGATGCACAATAAAGAAGATGTGACATCATGTGCGTGGAAATGTACAAAAATAGCAGATATACAAGCTTGCAGTGTGGCACAAAGTGATGAGCTGTGAGCTTGTATATCTGCTATTTTTGAATAGCAAACGCAAAAATTTAAGACAGATGCTTTCCCGGTTTTAATGGGTTAAGTGCCTTTTTCATAACCAATGTATTTTCATCTTGGTGAAAATCCTCTTGACTTGACTATTTTGACAAGGAGTCTGAATGGACACCATACGATAATCTTGATTTAGTTAGTTTAATAGTTATTTATCGTAAGTAATACACAGCTCAGTGGATGATTACCTTTGTGTTTTCAATAGGGAGTAGGTCAATCCTGGTAGATACTGCTGCCACCTTGTGTCAATATTTAGACCTTGCCTTGTACCACTTCACTGTGCATTGAATTAGATTTACTGTATACAAGTAATACTTCTAAATTATAATATAGTAATTTATAGCATATTGAATCATTAATGTTCAATTTACATGAACATCACAATGTTTGTATAGAACCATTTAAAGAATTAACTATTTTTTAACCTTTAAATTCTTTTTCTATATGAAAATGTATTATGTGTAATGTCTTTGTCTTATTTAGACAATAATCACTCAAATAGCTGCTAAGAGTATGACTTGACAGTGATTATCATTTTTATGTTTTGTGAATGTTGACTCATTAAACAAATGTGAATTGCATCTGTTTGTAAATTGTTGTGCTGACCTATTATGCTGTCATCTGCATGATACATATTCAAAGACTGGAGTGATTGTTTTGTTTTTAAACTTTACAAACACTTTTCTGTTGTAGCTCAGTAATCTTCCTATTTACATTAGGGCAAATACTGTATATTTATTTAGATTTTGTTTTTTATTGAATACTTTATTAACACAAAAAGCCCTAAGGGCCTACAACCATTTGCAAGTTGCTGTACTCTGTCCTCTAACCCGAGTCGTATACCACCCTAGCATAATGCGCAGGGGTTAGGTGAGTCCTAACTCCTAAGTGTGAGGTTCTTTCAGATTTTATGGCGGATTGTACAGCAAACCAACAACTTCTAAGTGAATGTACTTAATAATATAATGGTACATTTGCCTGCTGCTTTTTCTAAAAGATGGAGACAATGTAAAATCTCGATGTTTTAAGTTTTCCAACAACTTGATTGATTGATTGATTTATTAACAGTTTGCAGAATTACAGTACTTTTCAAGTACAACTCAATACAAAAACTGTTAACTGTGACTTGAGGTGCATGCATATAGTCTGGCATGGCTGTTAGCCAGACTACTCTAGTCTAGTGTATAGGCTATATCACTATTCTCTACAATTCGCCTGTTTTTTCCACTAGTGAGTTGTTGTGGTAGAGTGCTTCCAGTGACAGATTCAAGAAGGCTCCTAGGCCAATTTCATTATCTTTAGTCAGACATATTTTTGATAGGAGGGGCCCACATATTTGAGTGTTAACCTACATATTTCATATGTATTGTAAATAGGGCTCCCAGGCCCAGGGGCCTCATGGACACCGTCCATGTGCCTCTCATTTGACAGGTTGGAAGTTGATAATAACTGGGTGGGGGTGGGGCATGCATTTCCAACGTGCATCGTTCCAAGTAGGCCAGTGCACAACGGGCAAGTTGTGTCTCCCCGGCCGGAACCTTTGTCTTGGCACCTCTCTTCCCGTCGGACGAATGAAGACGTTGCACAATATGTATTTCCGGTGCTTGTTTCAGTTTGGCTGGATGTTTGAAGGTTCTGAAATGATAAACGTTGATGCTTCAATGGCACATTCCTTAAACCTTCACACATACAATAACAGTGTTGCCAAGTGTAGGTTGGAGAGTAAACAACTGGAGTAACTGCAATATTTAGTAAACGTACTATGTTTAAAAAGATGGCTGAATTTGGTCCAGATTCCGGGGGTCGAGTTAAGGTAGATTCTTGTTATATTTATAGTTACTATAACAGCATCTTTTGCGTTTTGTTATGTCATTCTGCATGAATACAGATAGATATCTGGGGGTTATGTTACTATATGTTTGTCTTTGTTGTATTGAGTTGTGCTTTCGTTTGAAATGTATCCATTCTGCATAATGTTAATAAATTAATCAATCAATCATCAATGGACTCATATTTATGTCATTCTCATTGTTCATATAATTTCTTCTGTTTGTTGAAGGGGATAACGATTGTAAAGCCAATAGTGTTTGGCAACGTTGCTCGTTACTTTGGGAAGAAGAGAGAAGAGGATGGTCACACACACCAGTGGTCTGTTTATGTCAAACCATACAGGAACGAGGTACTTTATTTTTACTTCATCAGTCATACACCAGTGGTAGGTTTACGTGAAAACACAGAAAGAAACATATCGTCTCTGTCTGGTGTTTACAAAACTGTTACAGGGGTAGAGTGGCCGGATAGTAAGCACTAGGTTGCCAGTTCGAACCCGGGCTCCCCCAGAGTTAGTGTCGAAGTGTTCTTGAGCAAGACACTGAACCCCAAATTGCTCCTGATGTGCTGGTTGGTGCCTTGCATGGTTTCCGCCGCCAACAGTGTATGAATGGGTGAATCATGTAATGCACAATCTATGTAAAGCGCCCAAGGCGCTATATAAATGCACCATTTACCATATGAAAGAACTCAAAGTTAAAATATGGAGATAAGAGTTTTCTGCCCGATAACAGCGATATACTTTGTTGTTAGAAATATTATACTTCTACTAACTTGTATTTAACACATTAACCACAACATCATCACATTTATTTAATCTTTGTATGTATGTAGTTGTCTTCCCCCCCCCTCCGTTAAAATACAATTTATTGTGTTTGGTGTGACTTCATGTTCCAGGACATGTCTGCTTATGTGAAGAAGATCCAGTTCAAACTGCATGAGAGCTACGGGAATCCACTGAGAGGTCAGCACACCCTAGCTGCAATTTGCAACACTAGATTCTTTTTAACAGATGCAACACTAGTGTTACTGCCTCCTGCATTATGTGCAAATTCGAAACAGATGGTACGGTTCAGTGACTTTGACGAGCGTTTCCAAACTCCAACTCTTAGAAACAGAATTTCTTGACAGACTAGCTCATAACATGTCTACGGTGGATTTTTATGAAGCAAGTTTGAAAGAGATAATTCAAGCTTTCCCTACAGCTGCAATATTGGTGAGTTTAACGTTGTTTAATACAAGCAGATCGGAAATTTGATTTGGATCAATGGGCTGTCAATGGAGGGTATTAACTCTAGATTCATCCCATTATTAAAACAAATCTAGTGTTGCAAATAACGGCTAAGCACACCCCATCTACAAGCAGATGAATTCACACAGATGAATTCTGACAATTATGCAAAAATGATTGTGATTTATCTCAAATAATTGCAATTATGTAATAATTGTGAAAGCCCAAATGCAGTGTTGCCAACTGCTTATTATAAGCTACTTTTTCTGTAAAGTGTCTTGTACATTTTGGTGGTTGTGGGGTTTCTTTTGGGGGGGGGCTTATTTCAATAGTAGTTGTTTTTATTTATTCCATCCAAATGTTGTATACAGTTTTAACCAGTGGTTCTCAAACATAGTATGTCTGCAGACTCTGCAGAGTAGATCCACTACCCCCCTACAAGATATGTCTTGTTTTGAACATTTTTCATGGATTTTATTTTGATAGCAGATCTACAAGCTCACAACACAATGTGACGCATTCAGGCGTTCAGACATATCAGGCTTACAAAATGGTGATGTAGCAGTAATTAACAAGGCATTTTCAATAGAAATGTACACAGATACCCTTTTTTCCTTCCCGATACCGATTTTGATAACACATAACCTTTTCCTTCCCATCCCTGAACCTCAAAGTGAGTTCCAGGGATCCTCCTGGTTCCTTGACAGGGTCCCTGGGGTGTCTCAATAGTGCGTCTGGGCATGCTGTGTATGTGAAGTTAAAGTGTGTCTAACTGTGTGTGTGCGCGTGTTGCAGTGGTAACCAAGCCTCCATATGAGATAACGGAGACTGGCTGGGGAGAGTTTGAGATCGTTGTTAAGATTTTCTTCATCGACCCCAACGAGAGACCTGTGAGAACCACACATGCAAACTCACTAATATACATGAGGACACATTCATTTACACACACTTAATGCACACATGCATGGAAACACATTATCTATATTTGTGTGTGTGTGTGTGTGTGTGTGTGTGTGTGTGTGTGTGTGTGTGTGTGTGTGTGTGTGTGTGTGTGTGTGTGTGTGTGTGTGTGTGTGTGTGTGTGTGTGTGTGTGTGTGTGTGTGTGTGTGTGTGTGTGTGTGTGTGTGTGTGTGTGTGTGTGTGTGTGTCAGGTGACTCTGTACCACCTGTTGAAGCTGTTCCAGTCGGACTCCAGTGCCATGCCTAAGAAGACTGTAGTGTCGGAGTTCTATGATGAGATGGTGAGATGTTGAAACTCTCTGAAGTAGCAGATATATATATATATACTGTTTATATATATTAGATGAGAGAGAGAGAGACTGAGGGATGAACAGAAGGAGAGAGAGAGAGATGGCTAATTGCCATTTGTTTCCTCTTTCATCTCAGATCTTTCAGGATCCAACAGCCATGATGCAACAACTACTGACCACCTCCAGACAACTGACCCTGGGAGCTTACAAACATGAGACCGAATGTATGTATACACACACACGCACGCATGCACGCGCGCACACACACACACACACACACACACACACACACACACACACACACACACACACACACACACACACACACACACACACACACACTGGAGTCTGGAAACAAATTGTGTCTGTGTGTGCGTGCATCTGTGTGCAGTTGCAGAGTTGGAGCAGAGAACCAGGGAGAAGTTGGAGACAGCAAAGAAGAGAACAAGCCAAGAGATCACAGAGTTGAAAGACAGACTGAAGGCAAGCAGAGAGAACATTAACCACCTGAAGTCTGAGATCAGAAGATTGGAGGAGGATGGAGATCACAAGGACACCTGACACACACACAGCACACTGGGGTTTTTACACACAAATAATGAGAGAAAGAAATATCTCGTCGCTATTGGGTGGAAAGAAACCTTGTATGTCCAAAACCATTACTTTTCAGGAAACTGAATAAAAAAAACCTGTGATCCAATGTAGTTAATGTTTAGTTACAAGCTCTTGTTAATATTTAATTGGTACAATATTTAGAAAACGCACAGACACACATGACCTTTTTCACTTTAAAAAAAATGATTCATAAATCGTGTATAACATTTATGAAAAGAAGAAAGAAATTAAAGAAATATGAAGATACAAGGTTTCTGCCCAACAGATCAGTGTATAGTAGAGATACTATGATTTGTTTATGTCGTGTGATGTTTTATTTTTATATGCTGATGTTTTTTTGTTTTGTTTTTATTCAGGCAGCCTTGTGCATCTGTAGGCACTGTCAATCATTTAGAATGTTTTATACATAAATGATTATGATGATGATTCAAACACCAACTGACCATTTCCTGTTGCGAGCCGGAGTGAAACTTTAACCAACATTAAGTCTTTACCATTATATGCCAGCCATTGGCTTTAACATTTTAATGTGTGGTATTAATAATTGCAATTGAGCCATTTAGCAGATGCGTAAGTGTAAGTGGTCGAGAAATTAGTGCTAAGAAAATTTGTGTTAGAAAATCATTTCTAAAATAACTAAGAGGAAGACGTCAAACCTAGCATCTATTTAAATTAAATGTCAACAAGTCCTCTAAAATGCTAGCGTCCGTTTAACTGAGCTCACAGTTAATTAACAGTGAATGAAAGTATATTCAACTATATGTTATCACACATGGGATATTGTCATTAATGTCAGTCCTGAATGTATTCTATCGCTTTCTCCAAGGCAACCAATTTAGCCAATCACAGCACGATCTTTCCTCTGGCTATGGGATGTAGGAAGTTGAAGTTCCTACTCTTTAAAAAAGTTTGGGGGGATCGATCGAGGACCGAGACACCAGACCCCCCCTGCTTGGGGTATCCCCCTACCCCCCAAAAAAATATCCTGGATTTTCACAGTGCAATGTTGGCAGGCCTGCAATGGTGTTATTGTTATGTCGTTCGTCAGTGTTCTTGTCGAACTGTCTTCAATCAAACGCTCTGCGTCTGAACAAGGCATGCTTATTAGGAAGTGTCAGCTCACACAAGTACAAGAGTTCCAGGTAAGCAGCATGTCCAACCAGAGTTGTTGGCTTTTGTAGGGCTTTTGTATACCTTTTTTGTAAAGGAGAGCAAACTTGTGTTGACCACAACAATTTCGCGTCATGGCTGTTGAAACCATGCTGTCATCTAGATTAACTACTGCCATATAGTCCAATAAAGTCCATATAGAACAATTTAATTTGAACCCACTGCCACTGTGTGTAAACCTATACTCTATGGTGGAAACAGACAGTTTTTCTTATAAAAAAAAAAGAAAAATCTTCCCCACATTTGCCCCAAAACTTGCCCAACTAATAAAATATTGATATGGCCCATAGGCCTATTCATATTTATTTTATATTATTATTATTACAAGGGCAAATACAAGTAGAAGACCGGCTGACAGATTATTTTTAACTAGCTGAGTGGCGTAATGATATCAGGAGTGTTTTTGCCCTGACGTCAGATCTAGTCTGACGTTACATAGGAATTGGTGACCTGCTACCAAACCAACACACATCCAATATCACTGCCATTAGCAAAAAGCAGCGACCTCTGGGGGTACACAATTACATAGGTCACGAATTGCAATGTAACACCCATACAAGCTTCTGTCACCGTTTACCGACAGTTTGTAGTGGCCGCCGTGGGGTGTAGTGTCCATAATAAATCACCTGAAATTATATTACAAAACGAATGTAAACTATATCCATAGAGCTGGTCAAATGACCTAACTACAGAACCAACGTATCACCAGTGACAACATACCGACGGTTTGTTTCGCTGGTATTCAACATATTTCAGGTAGGTGGAATAGAGATTATAGACTAACATGCATTCATTTATATACCAGGAACATTGGATGGGAAATTATGGACCCAGCTGAATACTGCCTTCTTAACACGTGTCAGTTTATGGACGATACAATAACAATTCATCAGGTCTGTATGATCTGACGTCCGGGAAATGTGTTTGTTTGGAAAATTTTCCTCTAGTGATAAATCAGTTTCAGTGAGATAGAGAGAGAGACCGACTTTGGTGTGAATTTGTCTTTCATATTATGACCCCATCAGCATGTTTGCATGCAATGATCATTGTTTTGGCGCTGTTGCATACAAAAGCTCCATTGTTGCAGCATGACCGCGTCGGAGAGCCGTGTAAAGTCCATTCACTGAGCCTATCGAGAGCCTCATCATATGATTTAATGTACACACAAAGTGCCACACTTCAGCTGTTCTGCATGCAGCGGCGACGACTGTCTTTGTAGGACTGAGAACATTTGCGGGGTAATGTAACTCTGGGAGTGTGCAGAGAGGGGTCCATAATGTGGTTACATTACATCTGCACATTCCCAGAGTCACACATGGATAAAATAACACTACTGTACAGCAGGGGTCGTCAAGGTTTTTCCAGGCCAAGATAAGGACGATGAAGGACCATTAGCTGAGAGAGATGAAGCAGGGACCCCCACTGACTGTATTGAAATCTACTGGGTTGACAGCACTGTACTCTATGTTGTGGAAATTAATGATTTTTAATTACTTCCTTTTCACTCTGTACTTGCTCTGCTCTTTTTCCCCTCTACAGTGTACAGTGTACACCAAACTGAAAATAGAAGATCATTCTAGATTCTAGATCTTGCGTTGTGTGCTTGTAGATCTTCTATTTTTGGGTAAAGTTCTCCTCAGAATAGGGATGCTAGGGTTCAATTGTGGTTAAAGGGGCATGCCACTCATTTTCAACATTTTACTATGTCAATAATATAGCTTAGAGCTGTTTCCTAGAACTGGAGGTCTGGAAAAAAACATTAACATGGTGAAACACATCTTGATGATGTCATCAAGATGTGTTTCACCATGTTAATGGTTTTTTCATAATTACAGTTCTAGGAAAAACAGAATGGGGGGGACTTTTTTATTATTTCCACACAACAGCTCTAAGCTATATTAATGACATAGTAAAATGTTGAAAATGAGTGGACCCCCTGTTTAAGTCCCCTGCTGTACAGTTTATGTACAATCAGAGGTAATCCTGTGGATTTTACAGTATATACTGTTGCGTCAAAACTCTAGCTGCCAGAGGAAGCATTTGTTCCAGCCCCCAGTCCCAGGGGTCTCTGGTTGTGTTGATATCCGCCTCAGATCGATGTAGTGAGCGCTGAAGCGCTGAAGATGAGAGTGTCAGTATAATAAACGTTGAAAGGAGCAGACATCAAATGAAAATGTGTGCGTAAGATTGGCTATGAGACGGATATCTGATAAACATTATACTACATACAACATACAATCTATCAATAATTAATGAATAATTTTACAGCAGTTACACTGACAGCCATCTATGGTTCTGTAGTCTACATTCCAGTAGTAGTCTTTGTGTGAAAGTGCCAGAGTCAAGCAGGATTCATTAATTCAAGAAAATAACGGAACATATGGGGGCTTTGTTGTGGCTGCCGGCACAACGAACTGACCAAGTCGCTCCGTCTTGTACCGGGAGACGATGAGTCTGTGGCTGAATGTGCTCCTCATTCCAACTAGCTGGGGATGGGGAGGGGTTCGTTAGGATAGCGTCCTCATCCTGCTCACGTCCGCAACCACATCCTGACCAGTGTCCAGTTTTAACTACAGAGCTAGCCTTCCCTCACCGCCTTGTTAAGTTTGTTAGTGTCCCTTGCCCCACTGTGGCAAAGAATACAGCAGCCTACATGTCAGCTTGTAGATCTGCTATTTGTACTTGTTTTCATTTAAAAAGTTTGGGAACCACTGCTGTAGTGTAGAGGCCCGTCCAGTTTATTTAGGTTGCATCCATCGATTATCTTATCGATTACAATCCATTGCATCGATTAGTTTGTTTAAATGTTTCATGCATTGCAGCCCTAGGGACAGTTAACATCCAGGAACGTGCGTGTACACCTCGCTGGCTCTGTCGGCCTGGCGCCTGCCCTCCAGTGTGTCCTTGTAACACCCCTTGGCTGCCGCACACGCCTTTTTCAACTCGTTCTGGACGGCCTTGCCCCCCTTTAGCGTCCCATACCGTGAAAGCCCGCTTCTTCCTGATCAACACAACGGGCCTATAAATGGACTCATTGATCCGGGGCCTGTTGTTGGAAAAAGCAGCAGCAGTACCGTTTTGGTGGGTACAATGCTCTCCTCACAGAACCTGATGTAGTGTGGAGTACAATGGCAGAGTCCATTGATGTCCTCACCGCAGACCTCCACAAATATAGTCCGCAGTCTGTTTCCCTGAAACGCACTCCCTCGGCTCCTCTGACTACTGCTGAACAACCCTGGTGAGGGCAGACAGGCAGGCTTCCACTTGACAACAGCCTTGTGTGTTGTTGGTGGTACAAGCTTGATATGCGGTTATATAGTTTTAGTGGTAGTGTATGTAGTGGTGGTAGTAATAGTAGTTGTGGGTACTAGGTAGTGTTAGTAATAATAGTAGTGGTAGTTTTAGTGCAGTAGTAGTAATAACAGGTTTAACAGGTCTCTGAGTTAGAATGTCCATTCCAGCCCTGCTTTGAATAAACTGTGTGTGTGTGTGTGTGTGTGTGTGTGTGTGTGTGTGTGTGTGTGTGTGTGTGTGTGTGTGTGTGTGTGTGTGTGTGTGTGTGTGTGTGTGTGTGTGTGTGTGTGTGTGTGTGTGTGTGTGTGTGTGTGTGTGTGTGTGTGTGTGTGTGTGTGTGTGTGTGTGTGTGTGTGTGTGTGTGTGTGTGTGTGTGTGTGTGTGTGTGTGCAGCACTGCACTCATGGAGCAGGCCACGTCCTCAGACAGAAAAGTATCACATGAGAAGCCGGTGTTGGAGGTAATGTTTAATGAATGATTATGTATTCATTAATACAATATAAATACTATATTATACCAACATATTGCTATATGCTATAATAGATATGATGTGCTCAGCTGTACTAAGAAAGTTTTTTTTTAACCATTTTCAACCTGGCATCCCTGCTTGGGCATGTCAAAATTAGCCGATCTACAAGCTCACAACACAATACGTTGCAATGTGACACGCTGTGAGCTTCCCCCACTCCTGTAAATAAAATTAGTTGAAGCCTATCGAGCTTGATGCTTATCATAAATGGAAATTTAAAAGCAGTGAATAGAAAATGGCGATTGAATGGCTTCACCTGAAGATGCAGTGATAAAGCCAACAACTGAACATTGAGTGCACAACATTCTTTACTTAAAAAAGTTGTGCAGTAGAAATACATTCTCAGACACCCCCATTTAGGAGCTATTCTGTGTTGATCATGTCATCTAAATATAAAAAAATATATGCATTTTGTCAATAGCTATGTTTGTATTAAATTACATTCCATTACATTATATGTTTTTTTCCATTCTTGTTCTGATTTTCACTTTTTCATATTTTTGTGTGTGTGCGTGCGTGTGTGTAGGTGAATGCCGGTGAGAGTTTGTCCGGTGGAGCCGAGGGTGGAGAGGCTGAAGAAAATAAGACTCTCTGCACTCCCTCCAGGAGTTACAGAATGGACTACAGACTGGAGGTTAAAAAATAAACACTTCCTCCTATCACTTCCTCATCACAATACCTCCTCATCGTAATCATTAATATTGAATACAATCTGGTCAATATTTATTGATTTAATTCCATGTTGTGCTGGCAGGAGGAAGTGACGAGGTCGTGTCGGGACAAACATGGCCGCTGGTCCAACCCCTGGCCCACGTGGACGTTCCCTTCCTACAGCACTCTGTTCCGCTTCATGTTGCTGGACAAGAACAACAGCAACATACCTACTAGTGCAGAGGTAACTGCAACGAACTAACTAACTAACTAATGTAGTAGTTGTATATATTTAATCCTGTAGATTTTATATCAGTGGAATTCATAATTATGAATTAATTATTCAAAAATCTGAATTATACGTTTTCAAAATTAAGAGTCAAATCAATCTGAATTTTAGAAGGGGCACCAGTGAAATGAGCTTAGGAATAAGCACAAGATTAATTTGTATTTAACCCTTAAGTTTAAACCACTAATAAAATAATTAAAAAGATTATAAGATAATCAATTATTATTTTATCTCAATAAATCTATGGAATCTGAAGGTAAGAGATCTTTTTCCATTACATAGCCTTTTTACTTTGCATGTGTCAAAAACCAGTAAGTTCAACTCTTGAGCAAATAATAGACTTGTTTAAAAATATGAATCAATTTATTTCCATACCTAAGCTATATACAAACTTAGTAGAATGGATCACAATAATCAAACGAATTCTTAAACAAGGGTTAATGCAGGTTCAAATAGAATTTAAGAAACAAATCAAATGATAATGAAATTATCTGATATAGATAATGTTCTTTGCCATGAACTTAGGAACTTGATGTAAATGCATCACTTTCCTGAGTGTTGGTTTGTTGAGAGCTTTGAGAGAGAGGCAGACTGGGGTCGTCTGTCTTCTGAGGGAGAGAGGTTGTGTGGCAGGCGGCAGGGGTTTGGATCGTCTGGGTAAATAACCCCTGAGCCTCTCGTTGTAGTGCCTTGGATTGCCTGGGATCGTCTGGGATGCTCAGGTCAGAGCGTCGGGGTTGGTCTGTGTAAGCGATGTGGCCAAGACCCTCTCATCAGACATCCTTCTTTCTGGTTCCTTCTGGTTCCTCTCCTCTCCCTCCATCAGGGTCCTGGATCCTCTGAATCCCTCCGGATCCTAACCCTATCCTAACCTGACTGGGCTTCATCTGCCTCCTCATTATATAGCTCTCTTCGTTGTGCAATGCATGGCTCAGTTACCATATGTCACTCTCATTGCAAGATGGAGACATTGAGATGTCTTGTGAGTGACGCAAAGTCCTTTCAACATTCCCAGAAGTTGTCAACATGTTGTTGTGAGGCAAACGTCTCCTTGAAGTTCATTTTGGGAAAAGGTGTATGCATGCACTTATCATGGCTTTAGATTTCACATAACACACAATCTGCAATAATTACATTTATTGTACAGTGAATGTCATATTTCCAATCAATGATCAAGGAATTGTGAATGAATGCTTTTATGACTGGAACGAGTGAGTGGAACATTCAAACATTATGACATCCAAAGTCAGGGTGTGATCTGTGGCGATGACACTTCATCCAACTGAATGGAATCAAGTCTTTATGGTACAAGGGTATCCCATGGGACTGAGTCTCTGAGTCTGTAGGGAAACAAGTCAATAGAATGTATATTTCCTATAAAGGCCAATCCTCTGGAATTGGACAGTTCTCAGTAAGAGTGTGTACATGTGTGCACACAATTCTGCTACCATGGGCAGTTTTTGATCAGACAGTCAGTCTGATCTGGTCAGCATGGTAATGCTGACCATTCTTGAGGGTCAATAGGTCAGAAGACTCCTCTGCAGGCTATAACTGTCCAGCTCCTCCACTTACATGCACTGGGTGCACGTGACGTCAGTATGGGAGAGAGATTACTTCATGTTTATTAGATTATCCAATGCTGTATGTGTTATAGCTGGATATTGTGCTTTTATACCCCTCGTCTACTACACTAACTACATGAGCGTTGCGCTTGACATGCGCAGAGCAAGTTCTGTCAGGAAACTCAGTGCAGTTGTTATAGGCCGTTCATTGGGTCGCCTCAGCTCCACGTTTGGTAACTCATCCAATCACACACTCATTTAATTTGCAGACCGCAAAGCTGGAAGTTTGCACTACTCATCCCTGCTTGCTTTGGCTGCTGCTCATGCTGATGCTGCCGCTCTCACCACTGCTATCTTGTTGCTAAAAAAATGCTGCTCGCCCTCCACCACCTCAGCTACCACCTGTCCTTTTGGATCTGCCGTTTATGTACAGGGGATTCGTACCTAAAAGCAGATCCAAACAATAATAAATATATTGCTCATTTTATATTCAATACAAATATTTTATGGGGTGCATACTTAGTTTAGACTAGTCATTGGTTAGACATGGGTTAAGGTCAGGTTTAGGTGTGCTGCCCCGTGGGAGGGTAGGTTTAGGGTGAGGGTTTGAGATAGGTTGTAGTTGTAGGACTAATGACTGGTCTAAGTTGTCCTGACTGAACTAACATCAGAAACAAACCTACCAGTACTGAGGTAAATATAACAGCAGTGAGACATCTACTGGTACAGAGATAACTAACTAACCCAGGGGTTCTCAACGTTTTTGGCTGGGGACCCCAGGAAATGCTTTGGCCATGTCTCGCGACCCCCTGCCCCGCCCCCTCCCCACCACCAATACAAACTGACTGCAAAAATAACCTTTAATAATAGAGAAAATATATCATAAATGAATACTGAAACCAGATATAATCATTAAGGAAAGTTTATGCATGCACCACGTACTATGTAAACTCTTAATTTCCATTTTCCAGCCATTCATTTTTTTTTTAAATATTATTATTTAGGGCCCCCCCAAAATAATTTGGCGACCCCCCGAGGGGTCGCGACCCTCGGGTTGGGAACCCCTGAACTAACCAACCAACTAACAAACAACAGCAACATAACCTACTAGTAAAGCTCTCTCTCTCTCTCTCCCCCCCGCTTTCTCCAGGTTCTGGACTCTGAGCTACCAGTGATGGTTCCATATTTTGTCCAGAGTCCAGACCGGAACAGCAGTAAGCACTCTGCTCCAGGTCTCCGGGTCACGTGGTTAGGACACGCCTGTGTTCTGGTGGAACTGGACGGGTTGGTTGGCCCCCATGTTTTTATCCAACAGTGGTAGTCATTGTGAAAGTATTTTTCCAACATTAGCACTGTAGTGTATACAATGATAGTCATCATAAAGAGAAATGTATCGACATTTCCCCTTCAACCACATGAAGCGTACTGTCCGTATTCTTGTGTGGGGGGGGGGGGGGGGGGGGGGGGAATAAAAAATAGCACCACAACCATTGTCCGTTGTACTGTCCAGGTGTCTAGCACGTAAATCACAACACATCATTATGTCCATAGGTTGAATATTCTGACTGACCCCATCTTCAGCCAGAGGGCCTCACCGCTACAGTTCCTGGGCCCCAAACGATACCGCGGACCACCCTGTACCGTCCAACAGGTAGGTAGTGGGACCAGGGGCGTAACTAGATGTCACTGGGCCCTGACGCAGGCTGATCAGCGAGTGCCCCCGACAGCACCCCCCCCCCCCCAGCGGGGCACTGTACAATTGTAGTTGTGATTTGTGCATGTACCTGGCTGTCGGGACTCGAGACTGGGAAAGCCCACTGCATGCACACTCGTGGCGCGCCACAGACACTACTGACTTCCTTCGCGTTATTAGCCTACAGCCTGGGACCGAGGCTACACTCTAGAGGAGAGCTGTTGGGAGGGAGGCGGGGCACATGTTGCCTATGCATAGGTATGGTGTGGCTGTGTGTGCTATAGCAGCAGCCACCACCAGGCTCCGCCAAACTTTGTTCAACTCAACTGTCATTGCATCTCTGTATTTCATTTTACAGACGGCACGGGTGGGCGGCCGTGTGCCCCCCTTGCCTCTGGGCCCCCACGCAGTCGCGTTGTCTGCGTCACGGTAGTTACGCCCCTGAGTGGGACCACCCTTTACCATACGTGGGCTAGAGCCCTGCACAGGCCCAGCCCTGCATGGCCCTGGCCTGTGGTGTTCGAGCTAGTCTGTCTATAATTCTTTAGCCCAAGCCCTACGCGGCATCAAATCAATTTGTTTCATCGTAACTGTACAGCAAAGACAGTCCTTCTACACCAAATACCCTCACCCTAACCAATTGTTTGCCTATTATGACATGCTCCAGATGATCTTCACTCCTCTTTCATCTGTCCTCTGTTGTCCTGTCTCCCATAGCTCCCCAGGATAGATGCGGTTGTGATCAGTCACTCTCACTATGACCACCTGGACACAGGAACAGTGGCTAGTCTGAACTCTCGCTTTGGAGGTGATCTGCGCTGGTATGGAGGCATGGAGCGAGGGATGAGAGTGGATGTATACTTTTTAGAATCATGTGTCTAGTGTCCCCTACCTAGGCCTACAAATTAGGAAAATTATTACGGTTAGATATTTAGAGATTAGGTTTAGAGATTTTGGTTGTACTGCGAAAATAGCCGATCTCCAAGCGTCTAAGTATAACTCGGGCTTTAGGGTTGGGGTTCAAATGTATAGTAATTGAAGTGTGTGTGTGTGTGTGTGTGTGTGTGTGTGTGTGTGTGTGTGTGAGAGTGTGTGTGTGTGTGTGTGTGTGTGTGTGTGTGTGTGTGTGTGTGTGTGTGTGTGTGTGTGTGTGTGTGTGTGTGTGTGTGTGTGTGTGTGTGTGTGTGTGTGTGTGTGTGTGTGTGTGTGTGTGTGTGTGTGTGTGTGTGTGTGTTGTGTCTTGTGTGGTGTGTTAGGTTTGTACCCATGGGTTTGATGGATTGGTTGGCGAAGGCGGGCTGTGAGAATGTTATGGAACTTGACTGGTGGGAGGAGAACTGTGTGCCGGGTCATGATGACATCACGTTTGTCTGCACCCCTGCTCAGCACTGGAGCAAACGCAATGCGTTGGACGACAATAAGGTGATTATTATTATTTTCATTAAAGTTAGCTTTTCCACCACAAAGAGAATCCCACGGGCACGTACAGGTCTAGTTCTCATTAAAGTTCGCTTTTCCACCACAAAGAGAATCCCAATGGAAACAAAAAATTGGGTTTCTTTATCCTTTTCTCTTAACTAGCTGCGCTGCATTTTGTTCTGTGGAATAGAAATTATACTGGGTGTGATTTTTAATTTCTTTTACATTTAAAAATGTTACAAATCCATCAATGGATTACAGTGATAGATATATCTGGGACTGCTTTACAGTGGTACTCACTGGTTCTGGTTCACCATTATTTGTATACGTTTGTATATTGTCATGCAGACCATATACAATTACAGTATCCTGTGGTGAAGCCCAGGATATAATTACAAACTTTCCAGTTTAGTTAACTGGCCACATTGATTTCTACAATTTAACTCTGTCGAAACTGAAATAGTCATAACTGGCACAGATCACTTTCATTATCAAATGATTAGCCCTTTATCCAATCATTTCAGGTCTGTTGACAAAACCTTGGTGTGATTTAATCTTGTGAGTAATTTTAACCAATTCATTTAGACATGTTTTTATATATCCAGGTTCACTTGCTCAACATAGAAAGCTGTGATCAGTATTCTAAACTACATGGTGAATAAATAAGAACTTCAACCTGTATCGGTAAATTATTACAGATTCATCGATATCGGTCAATTGTTGCCCTTTGTTTCTCTCTTTTTGTTGTTATTATTATAATTATTTTAAGACAAATATCGATGAATTGGCCAACCAGGCAACCACTATTAGTTTTTGCTGTAACATTGCTGTCAGGGGTCCTGAACTTGTTACATTTTGTGTGGTCAGTCTCTGTGGGGGAGCTGGTCAGTGTTGGGTCCAGTTCACCGGTTCTTCTTCGCTGGTGATACTGGATACTGTTCCTCCTTCCTGGAGATCGGACGGCGCTTTGGACCCTTCAACCTCGCTGCCATCCCTATAGGAGCCTACCTGCCCAGGTCTCTCACACACATCCATATATACCCTATACATACGTATGTTCTCAGCTTGTTTCACCTTAACACATTTAGGACTGAGGCTGATTCTAAAAAAAAATCCAAATCAGTGGTTCCCTAACGGGTCCATTTGGTTCTATTTGTACACTCTCAGAGTTAAATTAATAACATTGATTTTACAATATAAATTGGGGGTCCCAGAGATAGAAAACTGGGGGTCCTTGAAATTAAACGGGTTGAGAATCACTGCTAGAGCCGTGAAAATCTTCTCGTATGGGGGTACCTGGCATATCTTTTCTAAAGGAGGTTAATTAGTGTCAATTTGGGGGTCCTTGACATGAAAAGGTTTGGGAACCACTGCTCTACTCTCTGTGTGTGTGTGTGTGTGTGTGTGTGTGTGTGTGTGTGTGTGTGTGTGTGTGTGTGTGTGTGTGTGTGTGTGTGTGTGTGTGTGTGTGTGTGTGTGTGTGTGTGTGTGTGTGTGTGTGTGTGTGTGTGTGTGTGTGTGTGTGTGTGTGTGTCCTGCAGGGATGTAATGCGTGGACAGCATGTGGATCCAGAAGAAGCCGTTCAGATCCACATAGACGTTCAGGCTAGACACTCTGTGGCCATTCACTGGGGAACCTTCGCCCTTGCATATGAGGTAGCTGTGTGTAGGGCTGTCGCCATTACACATTTAAGTTGACCATTAATTGTCACACAAATTAATTGCGATTAACGATTTAATTGTGTTTTTGGCATTGAACATTTGGAACATTGTGAATTGAAATGACAATTCCGTTTGCCTTTTACACTTCGTAATAAAATAAGTGCACAGGGAAGATGTCAAATAACTCAAATATACCAAGACATTACTGGCATTTTTAATAAAACATTTTTTTAAATAGCGGAAATAGCTGATCTGTAAGCTTGTAGATCCGTAATTTCAGCTCTTTAAAAAAACGTATAAGCAATTTATCAACATGGATAGTAGGGGCGGAAATCTCTAGGTAGTAGGTTTCAAGTTGATTACAATTCGATTAATTCTGATTAATTGGGCTACAATCCGATTACGATTCGATTACCGATTCGTCACGATGCCAATACATGATTTATTTCCCCCTCACTGTGTGACTAATAAACAAAGTGCTTTTTAATGATCCATAATGAAAGCACATTCATTTACTTCCATTATCTTGTATTGCTAATGAAAACAAATTGTCAAAAATTCACTGTCAACTGGAAGGTTATATTTGACATCAATAACTGCAGAAAACTCACAGGAAGATAAACAAGTCCTTTTTTTGTAAAATATCAAATATAGATTTTCTTTTTAAATAATAAAATAATACATTGACATCATCACATTTAATGCTGCATTCACATGGGGTCAGGCAAGCGGTAGACAGCAAACGGCACCACCTGCTGGATGGCACGGAACGGTAAAAAGAGTAAATATTTTAACATTGATGCCGTCTGCCACGTCGCTGGTTCTGGCTGCCGTTCCGTCCTGTTCTGTTTACCGTCCTGCTCCCGTCCACTAAATTGACTTGATCCCATGTGAATGCGGCATAAGAATTGATTTTATTTTCGACCCCTAATGGACACAATTATGACAAAATTGTTGATTACCTCAAATAATTGCGATTAGACGATTATGAAATAATTGTGACAACCCTAGCTTTGTGTGTGTGTATGTGATAAGAGCACGAAAGCAGTGTGACATATGATACAATAATACATAACAAAATGCATACACTGTCAAGAATGCCTTTGACTCTTTCTCTCTCCACAATTTCTCTCCATCTACCCCTTTCTCTCTCTCTCTCTCTCTCTCTCTCTCTCTCTCTCCCCCCCTACTTCCTCACATGTCCCTCTGTCTATGCCTCTCTCCTCCCTCCACCCATATCTCTCTCTCTCTCCACGTCAGCCCTACCTGGATCCTCCTCTCCGTCTCAAAGAGGCGTTGGAGAAGAAGAATTTACCTCCTGACATCTTCTTCACTTTGACCCACGGGGAGACACGCCTGCTGACGTCACCGCAAAAGGACGTCGTCCATTGATGACATCGTGTGAAGGGGACATCTCTTGCAGATGACATCAGATCTCCCTCTGCTGATGACATCACCGTGTCGCATGCCCACGGACTCCAACTATGAATGTTTCATCATCATAATGGTCACGTTTCATCCTTTGACTTCCTGACCAGAAAGACAATTTAGAAAGCTGAGAGGGAGACAGGGTAGGACGGATGTATAGTATGTTATCTAGGATACTGATTTTACTATACACCTTTTGTCCAAATGTTGTGTTTTATCAACTTTGTCACTTTTCATAATGCAGTCGAGTGCAGTATTGAAGTGGCAGTTGCCAAATACTTTTTTTTATGTAGTAGTACATATAGAATCAAATTCTGCATTCTACCAGCTACTTGACTTAATGTTAATGTGCTTTCAAAAGCAAAAAAGCAATTTGTGAGCCAACCAAAGAATTTGTCTGATCAACAGGCAACGACGCAGACCGCAGCATTGTCGCTGCAAACGTTGAGCGAGAATTTCACAGATGGAGAGTTTCACGAATGCCTCCTTGCATTGCTTGCAGTGTTTAATTCTGTAAAAAGCAAAAACTGTTGGATATAGCGCTCACTCTAAATTTGACATTGTGTGGGTTTATGTTTTACTGTGTAAAACATAGGGGCACAATTCAATTTCGATTCAATTTCAAAAACAGCAAAAGAAGGAGATTGACAAGCTCAGTCAAGCTTTGCGTTTCGAACTTGTAGATCTGCTACTTTTGAGTGACGCTGTAGCATGATCAAGTAGGGCGTTCATTTACGGGGGGGGGGGGGGAAGTTAAAATGAATGAGATAAGAGGTTTCTGCCTGAAACAATCTGTACATGACACCCGCACAACTAAATCAGGCTTTAGCCTGCTGTGCAGAAAGGCGAACCTGTGTGACCTGCTCGGGTCCTCCTCACTGATGTGGACCCAGGGGAACCTGAAGCCTGAATTCCATTTTATGTTCTAACATTGCAACAAGACCATGAATATGTTTCAGATTTCACATACAAAGTTTACTCCCATTAATGGATGATACATTGTTCACTTCCGTACCAACCTTTTCAAAATGTTTAGTTTTTAATGGATTAAGAGTTTTACGAAGTTTCAGTCTGGCAACAAGGACGATATTGAACATTCCAACCCCCCCCAACAACAGACCAATCATAGCTAATCACTGTCTAAACGATTGATGTATTTGACTTAGTTGTAATAAAAGTCATGAATCGGAAATGTCATGGATTTCTTTTCTCCACCATGCATGGGGAGAGTATGTTTTGCACTCCGTCCGTGTGTGTGTGTGTCTGTCCGTCTGTCTGTTACCAGCTAATCGCCGTTACAGTTGGCCCCGTCGGCCGCTACAAAACTGTGCGCACACACTCCATGCATGCCAATTCCAAACCTGCCCCAAATGTTCCAGAACGGCCTGTTGAGGCCACCGTGAGGCCAATTTTTGCAAAACTATATATTTTTATATTACGACTACACATTTTATCCATACATCACGCAAATCGGTACACAATATCTCTATAGTCATGTGATCAAGACCGATCTGTTTGATTTTTCATATTCCATCCTGATTGGCTAAGATTGATATCTAAAGTTTGCAGGAGTGGCCCGTTTTGAACAAAATACCGCAAATGAAAGCATGTGTCTGGTCACCGTGAAACTGCACGCACATTCCCACTTGGCTGAGGAAGACAAAACCACTTGACATGTTTCAGATCAAATCAGCCTCATGTATAGGCACTAGGCGCTATTACAGGCATCTTTACCTATAACTGCACCGATCTGTGGAAAGATTTGTATGCACACTCCAAGGCCAAGGATCTAAATCTGCCTTTTATCGTGCCACCAGGAGGCTGACTTATGTGAACCACATTTTTTTATATTCGTCCTTCAGATAACTACAAGGTCAAGTATTTTGTTCTTCCTTGCATCTTCCATGGCAGTGTGGCATAACATTTAAGCAATAAGGTCAGGGGTAATTTAGGCTATTTGACAATTGACAATCGACAAACAACTGCAATGCAATCTGGTGTGATAAATAACAGCCTGGTTCAAATGTCTCAATTTCAACAGCCAAGAAACTAGACATCAAATAACACACAAGTAAAATAAAAGTCAAGTGCCTCAATAAAACAATGGTCAACTCAAACTAATAATATGAAACAATTATTGGAGAAAAATCCTCGTATTTTAATTATCTTGCAGCTCGTTGGAGCAGACGCGTTGTTATAGTGTAGGCCTACTGTACATCTTACTTTATATACCTACCAAGCTCGTTGACACTATAGGGGAGAAAGGTGTCAATCAACTGTAATCAAGGTTTTTTTGAGAGGGGGTGGGACTAAAAAAGGAGGGAGACACGAGTGAGACCGAGGCTACCGGCCTACTCTATTATGGTAACAGGGTGGGATCCCCCCTCCTAGCCATGGTTCACATGACGATCATGACAGTCATAGTCCATGAGCCAGACAAGTTTTCATTACGAAATGAGTGGGCAAAACCATACCTATATTAAATTGTTTAGAAGGTCAATATAAGTAAATTAATATATGATAACACTTCCACAGGAGCAGCTTTTTCATATTTATCACACATTTTGTTATTTTCACCTATATACATGTGAATAGGATGAAAAAACTTAAGAACTAGTGATCACCATGAAACTTCCCTAGTAGGCCACATTGAAATGCTCTGATGTATGATTACATCTATCTAGAACACTCTAATATACACATTCATATTGATACAGATAGGAGTATTAAATAATGAATGCACAAAATCTCTGTACGTGCATACACACGTCCATCTAGTAGACCATGGGTTTTCAACAGGTGGTCCGTGGACCACTGGTGGTCCGTGGAGGTATTGCATGTGGTCCCTGACCATGCATTTAGTAATGTAGGATTTGTTGATTTTTTTAAATGTTCTTTCCACTAGTTGAGAAACCGTGAACTGAATGACCTGGTGACCTATGATGAGTCCATCCATGTCATTTACTGACAAGTTGGAGTTCAAGAAATTCAACAGAAAAAGGGAGTTAGAATCTCAAGAAAGGGGAAGTGCACTGAATGACCTGGTGACCTATGATGAGTCCATCCATGTAGTCATTTACTGACAAGTTGGAGTTCAAGAAATTCAACAGAAAAAGGGAGTTAGAATCTCAAGAAAGGGGAAGTGCACCGGATTGTCTGGTTGAGTCATTATTATTAGGACATTTTACCAGTAGTAGTCAACGGTTGAGAAACAGTGGGATGTTGTATACACATGGGATGCATAGCAAGTGTTAAGTTACAAAAGCACTAATCTTAGCCCATATCCCCACCCAACACAATAGTGGTCCCCAGGTTGATTTGAAAAAATGCATTGAATGAGTAGTGCCCATGACGCGGGAACGAAATTCATTTTCTAGGCACTTTTTCTGGGGTCCCAACACGGCCTATAGTTGATTAATTACATGAAAACAATGATTTATTGTATTACAAGTTTTCTGAAATTGTATATTTAAATATGCAAATTAGGCATTATATAGGAAAATATGCCTGATTTTGCATGACTGTCAATTGAATATTGTATTGACAGAGTCAACATTCTTATTTCATTTTGTTAACATGTCAAAATCAAAGGTTTTAAATGAGGGAATATTCAATGTCCATATAGTAGCCAATGTATCATCTAACTATAAATGCAAAGTCTCTGTGTCTGTACAGCTGTACGTCTGTAATACATGTAACACCAAAACCGTTCGCCCCACCTACTTCAAATTCGACACACGCGTTCTACACCCCCACAGGGAGTGCAGTGCCCGGTGTTGAGTTGGTCGGACCCATGATTGTCCAGAACCGCCACAAAAGGCCTCTGCCCGGGCCACAGCTGACATCACAAGGCCTCTGCCTCTGCAACTCCATATTTGGGCATGCCTAAATACGGGTTCGTCCCACCGACTTCTGACATCTGCATAGACCCCATATTTGGGCATGCCTGACAAAGATGGGCATAAAAGGTGATACCGCTGACATCACCATGACTTGACCAGCTCAACAGAACGATGAATTGGCTAATAGATGGCAGTTACAGATCACCTTTTTTACATGCCAATATGCCCAAAGGTACCCGAGCCTATACTGCAACCGGATGCGTGACGCACAACAACGTGCATAGAGAGCTGAGTCAGACAAAGCACGAGATGCACGCCTAAAGCTGCAAGATCTGTGGTTGGTGTCAATGCGGGATGCAGTCCACGGCCACGCATCACCCTGTGTCCAACCAACATCATCTATCCATTCACTCTGCCCCACCAGTTTCCAGTGAGACCCTGCTTCGGCATGACTGTCAATAAGTCTAAGGGCCAGACACTACAATGTGTTGGGGTCTTCTGCATGAGGAACTTCTTCAGCCAGCCTGGTGTCGAGTTTTAAGCATATATGAAAGTATTGAATAAGTAAAATGACTATTCCAGTCAATTACCCATACTTGAATTATGCAGAAAGGTGTGATTATAGGTCTCTACACAATAATGGCTCAAACGTTTATCATATATTTTTGTAAGAATGTGTGTGGTAATATAGGGGGCCACATATTCAATGCATGATAACGACCACTAAGCTATGTGTCTGCAATGGTTATCATGCCAAACTGTGAAGTAGAGATGCACAACAAGTCAAAAAAATCACACCAGCTTTGCCCACCGATTTGATTCTATAGCTATGGCCCTGGCTCGTGTTATCACACTATAATAGTGTTTCTGATTGTATCTCTAGAGTTACAAAACGTACAAACACATGTTACCACTCATATTAAAGCTTAGAATGGTGAGCAGTTTTCTATAGCCATTAGGAACATGTTGGTTCTTAGCACACACTTCCAAAATGGGGATATTTGCAAGCCTTATTTTAAATTTCTTAGATGTGTGTGCAAAATACTGCATTAAAAGCCCATTTAAGCATATATGGAAGTTTTGTGGAAGTAAAATAACCATTCCAATCAATTCCCCATATTTGAATTATGCAGAAAAGTGGTTTCATTGGTCTCTGCACAAAGTAAGGTTCAAAAGTTGATCATATATTTGTTGTCACAATTTGCATGTGGCAATATAGGGGTGCATGTACTCAATGCATGATAACTACCACTAAGCTGCTAGTCTGCGATTGTTATCATACAAAAATGTGAAGTAGACAAGTACAGCTAGTCAAAAATTCAAACAAGAATTTGCCCACCCATTTCGTAATTAACGCGCAAATTAGGGGGGTCTGGCTCATGGACTATCATGTTTCAGGGCTACCCCTCTCCATATTTCTGACAGAAGCCGTTGAGGGCTGATTTCACCCTTCTGCAGCTATTCTGGTTAATTTTGTCACCAAATTCAGAGCCACGGTGAGGCTATATCAGTGTGTGAACCTTGCCCTGTAGGTAACAAGAAGCTTCACACAGTATTTTTACCTGCAGCTGCTGACATTACTAGCTGTGGCTATAGTCAACAAACATGCTAGCCTGGAGGAGAAGAGAAAAGAGTGTGAGACATTTCAACAAGTTGTTTCTGAGTGAGTATAGTAGGCTGGCCAGGCTATGGATGCTATCTGAGAACTGTAATGGAAATTTATAGTTTTAAGGATAGTGTGGTGTTTTGATTAGTGTGCTAAACAGTGCAAAATACACATTAGAAGAAGAATAAAATAACGAAACGTTTGCGTTAACTCCCGAGTTCAGCAGCCACCATGCAGTTGAGGAATCTTACTTAGTTGTATGTGTAGTGACTCTGCTTTGTCACAAGATGGGGCACTTGCCGCACTTTCACATCATTCATCAAAAAAGTAACAAGATTCAGAAAAATTGCATGGCCTACATGCTACTGTAGTGTGGCAATAAAACCTGGATCATTTTTTAAAAATAATGTATGCATGGGTTTTATAGGTTCTATATATATATATATATATATATATATATATATACACACTACTCAGTGTAAAATATTTCACAGAATTCATAAGAGACACAATAATATGAGATGATATCAGTTGTCATATACATTACAACAAGAATGATGTGTGGGTGATGATGGCTGACACACACACACACACACACACACTCTTACCTTTTTTAATGGCCACTCTACATGTATTATGTCTGTGGTGTATTTTGACTGACGTAGAATAGAATAGTCCCCACTCCTTGGGGTATTTTTTTGTCACATTATATGTATACTGAAATTTATCCAGCCATTCGATTCTATGGGGAGCAATTACGGGTTAATAAGTGTGTTCAGAGACACACATTGACATTGCTGGCCTGGAATCATACCCGGGACAACCAGGGGCTCTGGTTCCCCAGGCGGGCTCACTAACCACTCAGCTATGGCCACCCCAGTCAGCTATGACCAGTGACCACCCCAGTGGATGTAGTCAGTCAATTAGTTAGGCATACATTGCAATACATTTAACCAATTAATCCATAGCTAATCAACATTTTTATTTTATTTTTGTCTTATCTTTATCCGTGACAGAAATTCTCTCCGTTCCATGGTTGAGTAAACAAAAGCGTGGCGGACACACTCAGTCCAGAGGAGCATGCAAGGACTAAAGCAGAGGTGAGTTTATGTTCCACAAATCAGACAGAGGCCATGTAACACTGGCGCAGGGGTCAGCAATATGTCTGTACACGGAAAAATGTGTCAGTGGCAAGACATGACCCGTCTATTCATTCATTCATTCATTCATTCATTCATTCATTCATTCATTCATTCTTTGTTCATTTGTTCATTTGTTCATTTGTTCATTTGTTCATTTGTTCATTCATTCTTTAGGAGTCCACTAGTAGAGTGGTTCTCTAACATTTTATTTTCAAGGACCCCCATAACTCTGAGTGTTCAAATGGAACCAAATGGACCTGTCCTGTACCATTTGTATACTATACTCTCAGAGTTACAGACTTGGCTGTAGTGGTCATTTAGGGCTAGCTTTGTTTGCGTTACTGTGTGTTAGTCTACTCATTTTGTATGGCCATGGCAAAAATAGAATTTTGACAAACATTTCCAGTTTGTATCCACCACAAGCCAGCATGGCGATGTTGTGTGTAGTATTTTGTTTTGCCTTTTGACTCGTGATGCTTGTCAATGTTTTGTCCACTCTCTGTTGATGAAGTATTGGGAACAAAATCGAAAAGCTTGGCTTGTAACTGCAAGTGGTTGAACTAGTAGGTAGGTAGAGCCCAACAGTTAAAAATGAATGTGTTTTACTTGTACGTGATTGAAGTGATTAAAGACCATGTGAAACTGAAAAAGGGTTTTCAATTGGCCTATTTTGATTTGTCTCTCATTAACCTTTCCTGGAATGGAGAACACTTGAAAATCTCAAAAGCATTCGTGGTCATATGGGTGCATTTTCAGAGCACGTCACATACAATGTGACACGCAGTCACATCAATTACATCCTACGGATGGCTTTATCACAGTACCTCATCATTTTGCTGCATGTAAAGTGAAGAGAAAAGTCCTTATGCGCACCTACAGCAGACAGGTGCATCGGATAACTGGAACTGGAGAAGTAGTGGAAAAAAGGGATCCCGCACACTGTCTTCACTTGCAGAATTAGATTTATTGAGCAACGTTTTGGTCGTTCAGACCTTCATCAGGCATGTACAGTACCTGTATGAATAGTGACAAATACATCCCTCTTGTATCTCTTGATTGCAAGCTAGCCCCTCCTGTGTCCAGCTTTTAGTGTGCGTGTAAACAAACTTTGTCCTGACTCCTAACACAAACAATAAAAGCCATTGATAATGAATGGCCATTTTTACTTCATAGTGTAAACACAAACATTAAAAGCTGGACATAGGATGTGAATGGCCGGAATGAGATGATGTAGATGATGTAGGCCTATGTTAAGAGCGTCCCTCACTTCACACTAATCACATGAGTGCAAACGGCAAAGATCATGTGTAGCAATTTGTGTGAATTCTTGACAAAATCTGCAGGAAAAATTGGCTAGTGTGTTTTGAATAAAATGCAAATAGTGGCCTATAAGGGTAGTCCACAGTAACTATTTCCTAGATTATAATGTTGCATAAAACAAATAGCTCCCTTTTACTATCTGTTACGGTCAGCCGTATATATTTTGTGTTATATTATTTAGTATTGTATTTTTTGTATCCCCCCTCGTTGTTATACAACTGTAGGCTATATGTAACTCAAACGTGTTATGGAAAATCAGCAAGAGATATTGAAAATGTCAGATACTTTAGCCTTAATAGATTCATTTGACTCAGATCATTCTTATCTTAGCCATTGCACGTGCACCACACAACCTGTAAAAACCTCTGGGAAGTCACGTTCATCCGCTAAATCAGATATTTTTTTCAGCAAGCGACACAGAGGTACAACAAAGTATAAAACAGGCTTGAGGCTAGCTATGTGACCCGAGTTGAGAAGATATCATCCTCTCTCCCAGTAAATGAAAAGCTCCCTTGTCCTGCAGATCAATCAATACAGTGATTAGTGACCCTGTCGTAAGGTTATTGATCCCATGGCCTCAGCTGGCTTTATCCTAACCTAGCAGGCTGAAGAGAACAGGGAGGTTAAATATTGACCCAACACACTCCAAACATGGAAACAATATAATCACTGATCATTATCTGGATAGAGAGGGCCCAATGTCGCCACAACACACCAATGTTCCTTGTCCTCACAAGGAGAATGGTTGTTTCATGGTTAAAAACGATTTGGGGAGTTAGGCTTACAATTAGGAAAAGATCCAAGTTCGGGTTAGGGTTAGACATTTACAGTAGAGGTTATTTAGGGGTTAGGGTTAGTTAGAATAATAATGATGTACACTTAGTTGGACACTGGTGTCCCGTACGTACACGTGTGTGTGTGTGTGTGTGTGTGTGTGTGTGTGTGTGTGTGTGTGTGTGTGTGTGTGTGTGTGTGTGTGTGTGTGTGTGTGTGTGTGTGTGTGTGTGTGTGTGTGTGTGTGTGTGTGTGTGTGTGTGTGTGCGTGCGCGAAACTCATTTAATTAATTAATTCAACTTTATTAGCAGACTCAGGTCCATAGGGATACATACACGGGGTAACATACAAGAGATACAACAGGCAATAAAAATCATAAAAGCATGTAAAACAAATACAAAACTTACATAACTTAACCCACAGGTAGAACATACAGGCATTTTAGCAATTTCATTGTCTCCTATACGTTTGTAATACAGTCTGGCTGTCACATGGTAGGCGGTCATACTGATTTTTGGGGGCATGTTGATCATGTTCTCATGTCCGTGCCACAATGAATTACTCCCTGAGAAATTCCTGAGATGTTGTTTCAATTTTCTGTCGTTTCTTGTGAAGCTTTTTCCACATTGGTTACAGTTGTATTGTTTCTTTCCTTTGTCCATCCTGGCTTGCTTTATGAAACAAATGTATTACAAGATGTATCAGCCAGATGTCGTCTTACACTGTCATTTGATGCCCTAAACAAACATTAAAGTCTATAGACTTGGCTACCACATGGCGTAATTTCGGAAAGCCACGCATTGGAGGGGCTATCATCCCTCAAAATGCTTACCCACCAGCTCACAATGTGTCTCATTGCGACTGCGAGGCGCTTTGTTTTTCATTAAACCCTATTTCATACTTTGGACGTTTGAAAATAGCTGATCTACAAACTCAATCTAAATCTGCAAAGTAACTAATATAACTAGCAAAAATGGAAAAGTAAAAGTACCCCAAATGGTGTGTACTTTCCGTAGAGTAATGGAGTAAAAATACTTAGTTATGGCGGTGGCTCAGGGGTAGAGTGGCCGGATGGTAACAGTAAGGTTGCCAGTTCGAGAGTTAGTGTTGAAGTGTCCTTGAGCAAGACACTGAACCCCTAATTGCTCCTGATGTGCTGGTTGGTGCCTTGGATGGTTTCCGCTGCTGTATGAATGCGTGTGTGAATGGGTGAATTGATGCACAATCTATGTAAAGCACCTTGGATAAAGGCTCTATATAAATGCACCATTACCATTTAGTTACTTTCCACCATCTCTATCAATAACCACTGTCGAGATGCCACTATACAGTAGCAGCAGTTATTCTATTACTTTTTTTTATCCCACGATTTTGCAACCCATTTTTTTAACCCAGTGTCAATTATCGAATGCAATGCGGCACTACACTTCCTCTGCCAACATGGGGAGGGCAGTGGACTGACCTCATGCTTCCTTATATGCATGAGGAGTCCAAGCTGCTTCTTTTCACCTGACAGGGGGGAGTTTCCCCGTCCGGACCTAGCGCGTGGAAGGAACACTGATCGCTCGTCTGCATATCATTTACTCTTGGAATGAATGCACAGACATAACGGCTTCAAGCGAAAACTGTCTCTGCTCCAAGTTGTCATCCCACTTTCTAGGAAAACAAAGTATACTGCAGAGGTCTTTCTGTTTTAAAGTCCCATTTGATTGGAATAATCTTCCTCTATCTCTTTGATCGATTTCATCCCTCAGTCGCTTTAGGACTGACCTTCATTTACATCTTGGCTATCCCTTCAATAGAATTTGAAATCTGAAATCCGATGCCTTGAATACAAATAAGGACATATATGTGTTAAGCTCACTGGAATATTGAGCAAAATCTTTTATAGTACCGTCCTGGTTTGGCTCCTGTTCAATTGGTGGTAAAAGGTCCTGGGTTGGAATCCCATTCAAGTGGTCCCAATGACCAATGTGTTGTCCAAAATGTCATTGGTTTGAATACCACTCAGTACCTCTGTTGTATGTCCTCTCCTCACTTGCACTTCTCTTTTTCTTGCAGGGGTTCTCAACATGGGGGTTGCGACCCCTCGGGGGGTCGCCAAATTATTTTGGGGGGTCCCCAGATTATTTAAAAAAAACAGTTACTTCCAGGAAGTAAGTGAACCCAGTGTCCATGACATCATGGACACTTTGAAATACTAAAATATCTAAAAACTCATTATTACCCACATACAAACCCCAGGGAAGTGTTTCTTGTCTCCCAAACATCATTAAAATAAGATCTGGTTGCAAAAGGGGTGAAGTGGCCCTTTAATGGCTGGAAAATGGAAATTAAGAGTTTACAACACAGGGGCTATAGTGCCCCCGTGTTAAGTGAGGGGCGCTCTTATCATCATACGTAATCTCATTCCGGCCAATCACAATTTGCGTCCTCACGTTTGTCTTCAATGTTTGTGTTTACACAATGTTTGTTTACACAAACACTCAAAGCTGGACATAGGAGGGGCTAGCACCCCTCAAAAATGTAATGATACTAGAGGTTTGGGCCGCTATGCGGCCTTCACATCTAGTAACCTCTCTCTACCTCTCTCTCCCCCCTCCCCTCTCTCCAATCGATGTGATATGTCAGCTATGATATCATTTTGATGACATCAGGGATCTCCATATATGGGCATAAAGGGGTCAGAGATCTCCATATAGTGTGTTGAGTAAATTGTGTGGACACACAATGTACTCAACACACTATATGTAGGTTGACGAAGAAAGGTACAACGATGGTCCGTGTGAAGTCACGATATCTACTGTGTGAAGTGAACGTGTCAGACCGCAACAACTTATTGCTGCTCTGTGAAGGTTCCATCGCGCAGGCGGTCAGGGGAGCGGTGGCTCAGGCTCATGGTGACTATGGAGCAGCGCATTGCAGCATCGGATTCTCTGTGAAATATCTTAATGCCCAAACTGGAATTGTATTCCTGCGCTGCCTGAAAAGCCGTTACAGACTCGTCTGGACTACACTGCCTTTTATCACCAGTTTTGAAAATCGAGGGCGGAAGGTGCCATGTTTCCTCAACTGTTTGCATGTAGGAGGAACAATCAAAACATGTCAGAAGTTTCTGGTTCGCTACAACACCCAGCAGCTCCATAGAATGCTCCCCCAATGTAAAAGCCAAGAAGAAAAACAAGACATTCGCCAAGCAATACTAAGCTGCTCTGCGAGTTTGTTTAATAAAGGATCAGAAGCTTCTGAAGATTAAATAGAAAGTGGTGAAGAAGGAGAATGACCATCTTGTCTACAGTCTGTAGACAAGATGGTCATTCTGCTTCTTCACCATATCTTAGCTGTTTCCAGTTCTGCCACTTTTTGGTTTTCAAACTCAACAGAATGGAACTTTTCTAACGCAACTGACTTCTATGGCTGTACTGGAGATTTTTAGGCTTTACAGTAATATAGTACATGCTAAAATATTAAAGCCTTAGTTTAAACAGTATTATTTTGTTCCTATAGTTATCCTTTTCCCTTATTAATGGGATCCCCCTTGAGGTCACAGAAGGCGCTGAGATGGCTCCACAGGCTTTTATGTCCTATCTAGCAACCTAGGCTTGCACATCCACTCTACGTGGCATCTCACAACTCTCTCTCCCCTTGGGGGTTGAGAATCACTCATCTAATGGCTCCTACGTAGATCACTGACATCATTGATGGCGCAAGTCTTGCCCAAATATGGAGAGGCATTGTTTTGTTGGCTCTTACTGCTGTATTGATGACATCATTTCGATGATTCACGTCAGTTATCTCCACATGTTGGTACATTTTAAGCCCAATCTGAGCCCAATTGATGGACATTATATAAAACATATGTCCCAAGAAGTATGAAACATACTTGAGAAAAACAAATTGTGTGGAGGTGCTAACTTGGCCTTCTGGCAGCATGCAAGGGAAATGCTGCTGATCGGTTTGGCGGTTTGCAAGATTAGCTCTGGAAAACAGTCACGGCGTACAAAATGTATGATAAACCAGTGCGAGTTTATGAATGTGACCTGTCAGACCTCAACCTCTGCAGAATTTAATTTCATCTATCAAACTGAGTCCAGGCCTTTATTACCCTGACTGTCCTGATCCCGACGTGAGGTGTTATTAAACACAGAGGTGCTGTTTTTCTGCAGTATTTTCTGGGAGATTTGCCCTTGGCAGCAACCTCCGGCGACTGGCGGTATCAGTTTAAATTGGGCTGAAGCGTGTAATTTAAGTCTTGTTTGGGCTTTCAGCTCGCTCTCCTTTTTTCCTTCGAGTGGAAATAATGGGAGCGGGGAGGGAATGGGTGGGTGGATGGGTGGGTGGGTAGCACGTCGGCAGGGGAGAGTAGTCGAGGAGGTTGCATTTCATCCATCAATCAATGGGACTGGCTCTGTCTTTCCGTCTGTCTGCTTGTCTCTGGAGAAGAATGCATCCAGTCAGATTCCTGCATCCTGGTCATCTGTTGATGGTGGCTGTACATTTTTACAGTATCCATACTTTAATTGAGTATTCATATATATTTGGATATAAAAAAAAGACATTAGTGACAATAGTAGATCTACAAGCTCTCAGCGTGTTGCATAGTGACATTTTGTGAGCTTGTACTTCTGCTATTTGTCTCCACCAGGCCGAAGGCATGGGGAGAGAGTATGTTTTGCACTCCGTCCGTCCGTCCGTGTGTGTGTGTGTGTGTGTGTCCGTCCGTCCGTCCTTCCGTCTGTGAACAGCTAATCTCCGGCACCGTTAACCCGGTCGATGCCAGATTTTGCACACACACTCCCTGGATGCCAACGATGAACCTCTGCCCCAAAATTTCCAGAACGGCCTGTTATAGCGCCACCAGGAGGCCGCTTTGTGCAAAACAAGTTTTTGGACAGTACACCTACAGATTTTGTCCAAAAATCACGCAAATTGGTACACAGTCTCTCTAGAGCCATTCAACGAAACGGGTCTTTCAGATTTCTCAGACTCCATCCTGATTGGCTAAGATTGGCTTCCAAAGTTCGCAGGAGTGCTCAGTTTCAAACAAAATGCTGCAAATCATGAACACATCGTGTGATTTCCGTGAAATTGTGCACGCACATTCCCACTAAGCCGAGGAGGAAATGCCACATGAACATTTTCAACTCAGCCTCATGGTGGCGCTATAACTGGCCGAAAAGTGTTTTTACCTCTAACTGCACGGATCTGTGGATAACTTTGTATGCCAACTCCCTAGAGGCCAAGGAAAAACCTTTGCCTGGAATTTTTCACATCTGCTCTTTATAGCGCCACCAGGAGGCCGACATATGTAAAACACATTTTCTAATATTACTCCTTCAGATTTTATCCAAATTTCACGCAAATCGGTACACATGCTCTTCATAGTCATGTGATCAAGACGGGTTTGTTTGATTTCTCATAATCCACCCTCATTGGCTACGATTGGCTTCTAAACTTTTCAGGAGTAGCCCGCTTTCTACCCGCTTTGTACAAATCGCCACAACTACTCAACGCAGCGTCCGATTGTGGTGAAACTGTGCATGCATATTCCCACTAGGCTTTGGAAGAAATGCCACTTGACAGTTTTCAAATCAGCCTCATGGTGGCGCTACAACAGGCCAAGCCGCGTCACACACACACACACACACACACACACAACGTTTATATTGCTCCTAAACATTTTGCCAAACATCACACACACACTCCTATCCTCCTGGTGGAGACCTGTGCCCAGAAGGGCACTTTTTCTAGTTTCATCTGCTTTTACTTTTGAATACTTCAGCATTTGTTTTTAAAGCACGTACAGTACTTTAACTATAAGTACAAATTTTACAGAGCAACTTTCACTTCTATAGTCGAGTAATATTTGACCAGGAGTATGAGTCAAGTAGGCCTACTGGGGTCGAGTACTTTGTCCACCTCTGTCGATGAAACCACATTGCCCTGCAGGTGACCTTCAGCTGGAGGTCAGTCCCTCTGCTTCAGGTACCCTGTCTGAGTCTCTTATCTCCATCACAATTAGCCAACCTACTAGCTCACAAAGTGTTTGCGGTTGCGACGTGTTGCATATATAGCTAATCTGCTGTAGGCCATTCTTGTTTTCAGTTGTACATGGTTCACCCCTGTCAGGTGAACCATGCTTTTATCTATTTCAACCTACTGGTAAGTCAAAAAGAAACAAAGCATCAAGCAAGCTGGCAACCTGTTCTTATTGGAGTACCCCAAAAAACACCTACCAAAACACCCAATTATCGCATCTCATCTTCGCTTTATTTGCTTTCCTCTTGCTCTCCTTGGCCCCAATCTCACTTCTCTTTCCCTTGTACGACTACAGTTCCAACATGTCCACATCAGTCTTTGCCTCTGCATATTTCAGTCTCATTTCCCATGTGGTAGCTCTTTACATCCTAAACGATCTGTAACTCAACTGTATTCCATGTTCATTGCTCTTATCGCCAATGCCTCGGGCCACTGGTACATTCAACTCGCGCACATGCATCATGGTCACTGTGTGTTTGAACAAATGTTGCTTTGCCGCTGGCTAAGGCTTGCCGTTAATAAGTAATGTCCCTGTGTGTCTTGTAAATTATATTTTAAAGCAGGGGTTCTCAACCCGTGGGTCGCGACCCCTCGGGGGGTCGCCAAATTATTAAAAAAAAATATATATATATATTTTCACGATTTTTCAAAAATAGCAGACCTACAAGCTCGTAGCGCGCCACTCGGTGGCGCGCTATGAGCTTGTAGATCTGCTATTTTTCAATAGCTAAATTATAACAATGCTTAAAACACCAAAAGGGGTTCCCGCCCAAAATGGTTTAAGGTTATTGTAGCAGTCAATTTATATTGGGGGTCGGGAGGGGGCGGGGCAGGGGTCCCGAGACATTCCCAAAGCATTTCCAGGGGTCCCCGGACAAAAACGTTGAGAACCCCTGTTTTAAAGAACCAAGTCTGAAGCTGTCCAGTTATTATTAGGTTCAATAATCTATGACCTGTCACGGGGGTGGAGGGCAGTGCAGTGCAACAGCTGTGACAGATGTTTGCTGCGAAAATAAATCTTCATACACGCACGCACGCACCGCGTATGTGCGTATGTACACACTTCAGAATCAGAATCAATCAGCTTTATTGTCACATCACAGGTTTACAGGTGTAAAAAGGTGGGGTTAATTTTTGAGGGGCTATATGCAGCTTTTGTCCCCACAAAATGTCTGCAACACAAACATTAAATGCCATTGACAATGAAGGGAACATTTTCGTCATCTTGTCCCCACACATCTCATATTTGCCATCGACAATGAAAGGAGAAATTAGGTCAAATGTACGCAACACAAACATTAAATGCCATTGACAATGAAGGGAAAATGTACGTCATCTTGTCCCCACACGTCTCATATTTGCCATCGACAATGAAAGGAGAAATTAGGTCAAATGTCCGCCAAATATGACGATCCATGATAATGTACGATTATGAGAGCGCTCCTCACTTCACACGTGTTTTTATTTATAGTTTTCAGGAAAGGCATAATAAGAGTTAAGGACCACGGATGAGAGATTAATCAGTCAATATTGGCACATCGGTATCGGTAAAATAATATATCGGTTTTAGCGGATATTTTATTTTATAATAATTACGTTGGAAAAATAAACTAAGAAAATCACACCCGTGTGAAGTGAGGGGTGCTAATATATTCAAGTCTAATTCATGTTGATTAGGTGATGTGATGTAAAACAAACGGTGCAAACACAAACATTAAACACCATTAACAATAAAGAGACAATATGACGTAATGAGGCACATTATCATGTAAATTGTCAATGGCGTTTACAAAACAAAGATTGAACTAAAGACAAACATTAAACCGGTATAGGGGCTAGCGCCCCTCAAAAAGTCTGAAAAAGCCTTTTGTGATGATGAAGGCTGCAATTCTATCTGTGTTTTCTGGGGAAGCTTTCAAAAGAGTCAACAAGTTGGAACATTTTTAAATAGAAATACTACATTCAAGCTGTTTATGTTGGGACATGGGCCAACATTTCAATAGTGGTACATCCCTAGTTGTGGAATAAAGAGGCATTGCTTTTTTCCAATCCAGTCTTTATAAGCCTTTTTTCAGAATGGCCAAAATTATTATATATCTTTTAATACAGAATTAGATCATGTCGACATTAGTCCATGAGCCAGACAAGTTTTCATTACGAAATGAGTGGGCAAAACCATACCTATATTAAATTGTTTAGAAGGTCAATATAAGTAAATTAATATATGATAACACTTCCACAGGAGCAGCTTTTTCATATTTATCACACATTTTGTTATTTTCACCTATATACATGATGGGTGAATAGGATGAAAAAAATTAAGAACTAGTGATCACCATGAAACTTCCCTAGTTGATTAATTACATGAAAACAATGATTTATTGTATTACAAGGTTTGTGAAATTGTATATTTAAATATGCAAATTAGGCATTATATAGGAAAATATGCCTGATTTATGCCTGAATATTGTATTGACAGAGTCAACATTCTTATTTCATTTTGTTAACATGTCAAAGGTTTTAAATGAGGGAATATTCAATGTCCATATAGTAGCCAATGTATCATCTAACTATAAATGCAAAGTCTCTGTGTCTGTACAGCTGTACGTCTGTAATACATGTCACACGAAAACCGTTCGCCCCACCTACTTCAAATTCGACACACGCGTTCTACACCCCCACAGGGAGTGCAGTGCCCGGTGTCGAGTTGGTCGGACCCATGATTGTCCAGAACCGCCACAAAAGGCCTCTGCCTCTGGGGCGACTGTGGCTCAAGAGGTAGAGCAGGTCGTCCAATGATCCATGGGTCGGCGGTTCGAATCCCGGCTCCTCCTGTCTACATGTCGAAGTGTCCTTGGGCAAGACACTGAACCCCAAATTGCTCCCGATGTGCTGGTTGGCCCTGCCCAGTGATCCCACGGGCGGTAAATTCAGTCCTTTATTTCCGAGTCAGTCAAGGCTGCCTCTGTGATAATCAGGTCCTCTTCTTGGGGTTGGTTATTGCATGGATCATTTGTGTGCATAATTCTGCATTAAAAAGCCATTTAAGCATATATGAAAGTATTGAATAAGTAAAATGACTATTCCAATCAATTACCCATACTTGAATTATGCAGAAAGGTGTGATTATAGGTCTCTACACAATAATGGCTCAAACGTTTATCATATATTTTTGTAAGAATGTGTGTGCAGGTAATATAGGGAGCCACATATTCAATGCATGATAACGACCACTAAGCTATGTGTATGCAATGGTTATCATGCCAAACTGTGAAGTAGAGATGCACAACAAGTCAAAAAAATCACACCAGCTTTGCCCACCGATTTGATTCTATAGCTATGGCCCTGGCTCGTGTTATCACACTATAATAGTGTTTCTGATTGTATCTCTAGAGTTACAAAACGTACAAACACATGTTACCATATTAAAGCTTAGAATGGTGAGCAGTTTTCTATAGCCATTAGGAACATGTTGGTTCTTAGCACACACTTCCAAAATGGGGATATTTGCAAGCCTTATTTTAAATTTGTGTGTAATGTGTGTGCAAAATACTGCATTAAAAGCCCATTTAAGCATATATGGAAGTTTTGTGGAAGTAAAATAACCATTCCAATCAATTCCCCATATTTGAATTATGCAGAAAAGTGGTTTGATTGGTCTCTGCACAAAGTAAGGTTCAAAAGTTGATCATATATGTGTTGTCACAATTTGCATGTGGCAATATAGGGGTGCATGTACTCAATGCATGATAACTACCACTAAGCTGCTAGTCTGCGATTGTTATCATACAAAAATGTGAAGTAGAGATGTACAGCTAGTCAAAAATTCAAACAAGAATTTGCCCACCCATTTCGTAATTAGCGCGCAAATTAGGGGGGTCTGGCTCATGGACTACATTGGTTATATCGGTTATCGGCCGTACTATTTTGAAGTACATTTTGAATACATTTTGAATACAGAACTTTTACTTGTAACAGAGTATTTCTACATTGCAGTAAATATAGTTTTATTTAAGTAGTGTGTACTTTTCCACCACTGATAACAGGTATATATATACTAGTATGTGTATGCACACAGTCATGCACTCACACTCACAACGTGCATGCACGTCGCCACGCACGCACACATACACAAAGAAGAATAACCAAACATGCACACACACTTGCCACAACACACATGCAATCAGACGCACATTCAACTCTCTAACGATGGCCATGAATACAGCATGACGGATTCAACACACTGGTTATTAAAATGATGAATACACGGAACGCTAGGCCGGCCCAGGCCAGTACATTTCTACTGCACTACATACATCTTAGAGGCAAATATTGTTACTTTGTAGATTATAATTACAAAACGCACGTTAAACATACAATTAAGCCCTATTATATACTAATATAATTTGGACTATCGGATATTATAAAAGAGACGATCTTCAAGCTGCACAACCAGTCACGGTGCTAGGCATTGTGAGCTTGTAGATCAGCTATACTTTCAAACAATTTTGACAAAATGGTGAAATGGGCCATTCATAATGAGTAGTTTTACTTTTTACACTTGTAGCATTGTGGTATTGCTACTTTTACAAAATATTTCTTCTTCCAAGTTCCAACGCTGTCGCTCAGCGTAAAAAGCAAACGAGTGAAACTGTATATGTTGTTAAAGCTGCAGGTTGCTGTCAACGACTAATTGAGTTCAGACAACTTTCCCTGTGTTAATAAAATGTCCTCCCATCACTGCCTGAGGACTTGCAGCTATTTGCTTGGGGGACAGTAACACATGGCCAGCTGCTTCAGGGGACCAGAGGTGAGAGGTTGAATCCCTCTAGAGCTCCAAGGCCACCGGCCCTTCACCATGTCACACCACCGGATGACCTCAAGACACATGCAAATGAGTTCTCGGCTGCCATGGCAACCGGCCTCCTCCTGTCTTCACAGACTCTCAAGGACATCTGGTGACATGTGACTGCAGGCAAATAATGCACTCGCACATGCACGCTTGCGTGAGTGCGCACACGCACGCACGCACGCACACACGCACGCACGCACGCACGCACGCACGCACGCACGCACGCACGCACGCACGCACTTGTGGCTATAGGTGCACAGGCATTCTCTCTTTCTCTTTCTCAGTGGAATTCAATTTTTCTTTCTTCCAAAGTTCCACTATAGTAATGTGCACAAGCCACAATAACGTTCACTCACATTTCTCTTCTCATTCTCATGTACGCACTTGATTCCTCACTCTCACACACACACACACACACACACACACACACACACACACACACACACACACACACACAGCTCTCTCTCTCATCTGTCTGTCTGTCTCACTCTCTTTCTCAAGACACAAATATCCGTCTAGCAACCTTTTATTGATCCCGTTGGGGAAATCCAGGTGTCAAACATCTCTCTGTTGAAATATTGGTTTCATCTTTAAATCAACCAATGTCAGACACCAGCAGACTTCAGCTCGTACAGAGCCATGCATTTAAACGCACACTTATCTCTTGGGTGGATTTTGCATTGCGGGCCAGGATTGTCTTTCATCGAAATCGGGATCAAAATGCAGGAAATCCATGTAAGCCCAATAGCCCATGCAGTCAGTCACACAAACAGAACAGATTTATCGGAGTATACAAATCCACAGAATGGGCCAGACACTGCTGCCGATCCCCTGGGGGGGAACAACCACATCCTTATTATGGGGTTGTTGTGTTTGCCGAGTAACTTATCCCTGACTGGCAATTTCCCACACCTTTAATTAATGACAAAGGTTAAGAATGCAGAGTGTGCATTCTCCCACTCATTGGACATAATAATGATGGTGTCAAATGATGGAGGCTCACTCTTGGGTGGATTAGGGGGTAATGCAATTCGTTGGTTTCAGGTGAAACCTCATATGTCCAAAACCGTTACTTTTCAGGATTCAAATAAAAAAATCACACCCGTGTGAAGTGAGGGGCACTCTTATCTTTGCTCAGACATATGACGTACATTCTCCATTCATTGTCAATAGGAATTTAATCTTTATGTAGGACAAAAATAGCCGATTTGCTCGTCGACATATGACGGAAATGTTCCATTCATTGTCAATGGGAATTTAATGTTTGTGTAAGACGAAAATAATAGCTGAATATAGGAGAGGCTAGCGCCCTTCACAAATAGCTGATTTACAAGCTCAAAACACATCGCATGGCGACGCGTTTTGAGCTTAATTGTAGATAGACTATTTTGTTACTTTTGTGTGTCACTGTAGTATGACAAAGTAGGGCATTCATTTAGAATTAAAAAACAGAAAAAGTTCAAATGTGGATTTAAGAGGTTTGTAGCAACAAATTGCTACAATTTTGCACACGATTGCAAAACTATTGCCACTTGGCTATATGGCACAGGTTCTCAGAGTGCGGTTCAGGAACCCCCAGGGGTCCTTGAGGGGGTTCTAGAGTGACCTCAGCAACATGGTCACAATTTAAACGGCTTCTATTCTATTCATGCCTTGTATGCTATTTAAAAAATATATATCGTAACAAATCGTGCAGAAACCTCGTGCTGTTTACATTTCTGACTAATAAAGTATTCAATCAATCAATCAATCCCCTTATTTGGTAGGTGACATACTAAATCCCTCCACAAGAGGGCAGGAGAACGTGTCTGTTGCGGTAGCTTCCACCTGCGTCCGTGCAGAGCAGCCTCCACCACCGGTGCTGGTGTCTCCTCCTCACACCGGCCGCTCCTCATTCGATTGCAGTCGTAGGACTACTCTCGGCGATGCTCCGCCGCTCTGCGCTCTCTCCGTTTGTCGACAGTCACTGAACGGAAATCTACGTCTTGGACAACTCTCTCTCGCAAGGCCTTCCCTTTCCTTTTCTGGAGTTCGGACCTCTGTGCCTTCGTGTTGGCTGCGGATATTTGATGATGCGTAATTTTACGCACACTTGGATTGTGAACTGAAGTCGTGTGTGTGTGGGTGTGCGCGCGCGTGCATGTGTGTGTGGATGTGTGTGTGTGTGGGATAGTTTCCAAGGAGCTGCCAGGCGACTGTATTTAACAACCACCAGCATTAGGAGGTGGGCAGCGGAGGATGGAGTAGTGGCGTTTTGTATTTTTCCATTCGAAATGGGACTATTATTCAAACTCTCGTTTTTGTACTGCGTTTTACAAACCTTACCTGGTAAGTTTTTAGTCAACTCAGACACTCTTGTAATTCAAGTTTACGTATATTGGACTGGTGTATATTGAACTGGTAAGCACCAGTTTCGCGTTTTCAGTTGTTGTTTTTTGGTTATCCCCCATATCTGCTGCTAATACCAACACAGGTACGTGTTTCAATTTGTCTGATTATGACAATCAGACAAATTGAAACACCTGTGTTGGTCCATGGCAGGTGTAGGACTACATTTTAAACTCTTGAATACAAAAAAGAAAAGAAAAAGATCCAAACCTTTGCCATGCAGTGAGTGCTACTGTATATATTTCCATGAAATGCAAGTCGCTGGCCATGGTGCTGATTCTCTCTCTCTCTCTCTCTCTCTCTCTCTCTCTCTCTCTCTCTCCCCCCCTCCCCCCTTCCTGTACAGCGCTTGGCGTTGGGGTAGACCCTGCCCTTCACGTCAACCTGTTTGATGAGCTCGACCTCGGGAACTCCTATGCGGGAGTGTATCAAGTTCCGGGCATCCGCAATGAGACCAAAGCCTTCCTCTTCCAAGGTAAGGCTGAAGCCTGAAGTCATTTCTTTCTCGCAAGCTTGCATTTCCGATCTAGATGTTTTGGACCGGTTACGTGGTACTTAACACAAGAGTATACTATATGAAATCAAGTCACAACATTTTGCATTATGTTATAGCCTCATAGCATATAAAGTCATATTTTTTAAGGTTTTCAGGAAATATAAATAAATACATAATTTCTACCTAAGTCAAAAAGTTGACTTAACTAAAATCACTTTCTGCCTAATTAATTTTGGAATGTAACAAGCATTCTGATAGGCTGCTGAGGACATGGGCAATAAGGCACAATGAAGCAGAAGTGTTAGGAGAGTATAGACTTAGGCAGAAATGTCAATTTGGCCAAAAAAGTACTAACGATTTGGCAAACACATGTAGGCAGCTTCTCTGAAATATTTCTGTTGGGCCCTATAGGCTAATATACTTGGTATATGTTATACCAGGAGTGGGCAACTTTGACGATGGAGAGGACCACTATCCACACTCACTCCAGAGGGCCACATTGCATACTGTCGTAGCGTTTTGAGCTTGTAGATCAGCTATTTTTGCTATATTTGAATTGAAATCCAAAAATCAAATGCTTTTGAAATGTCTTTAATTATAGTTATGTTACCTTTATTCATCAACTATAAATACAAATATATTGGACTTAAAAAAGACAATAACATTATTTTTAATAGTAGTCATCAAGCTACTAATTTAGACTGAAGTAATTCAAGCAGGTCATGTTTGCATGTTTGGAAAAAAATATATCGGTATTCCAAAGTTAAGCTGAGGGCCACATTAAGTGAAGGTGGGGGTGTGGCCCCCGGGCCGCATGTTGCCCATGCACATGTATGTGTTATACTGAGGCCTACAAACACTTGCAGTGAGATAAGCTTGATTACATGTGTATTCTGAGATTATAGGTGCATGCGGTGAGGTAAGGCAATATCAGATAGGACGAGGTTCGATAAAGACTAAATTCATGAATCTGCGAGGAGAAATTACACCACGAGACTAGCTACAGGAACAGATAAAACAGAAACTGTTGTGTTTGTAGGCATTATGCCAGGCAGGCTCCTATCTCTACCATGCTCTCTATGCTGTGTGTTGGATGGAAACCTACAGTATATGTGTTTGTTTGTGTAACTATATTGGCATGGCATGAACAGAATTTGTGACGTGGAATAAATCTTGTTTTGACCAGAAATGCCATCTGGGACAAGGAACTGGAGATAAAAGCGATTGAAAGAAACAGATAGAGTGGCCGTGGGTGTACGAGAAATTCAAGATGGCGCGCTCCAGTGTTATTGACAACACCAGCTAGCAACCCAATGCTCGACTCAATCGATCAAAAGCTCTATAAAAGACCAATTAATTAATCCCCGCCATTGGCGCTGGGCCAGATTATTCCAAATGACGCGGATCTCCGCCAAAAGCAGGGAAACATTTAAAGGGCCAAGCCCGAAGGGCCTATGATCCGTTATTGTATTTGTCTGTTTTCTTCTTCTTCTTGGTATATGGTAGAGGCCTATGCCAAACGGTGAGGACGCAAAGCCCACAACCATTGTCCAAAGGGTGGCGGGCACTGGCGGTAAAACACTCAATTGAAAATGCAAACTTTGAACAGGCATAGCTCATGAACCGTGTGACCGTCAGCAATACAACTTTGATACACATTTGCGTCTCCTCCTGCTGAACAACTTTTGTGACTTTTGACCTCTGGCCTTTAGATCACCCACCATTTTGAATTATATGAAAAACATGTTAAAATCTATCTACTCCCGGGATCTTTCATCAAAATTCACGAAAATGTCTACACACAAACCAGACCAATATCTAATGATAATTTGGGGCTTTTGTTTTAGTCGCATGTTTATGACACTTTACAGTATGGTGTGGTGTGGGGGGGGGGGGGGGGGGGGGGGTGCTGGGGGCTGGGGGCTATTGCTATAGCAATCGTTTGAAAATGAAAACCATGATCTGAAATCACTGTGTGTGTGTGTGTGTGTGTGTGTGTGTGTGTGTGTGTGTGTGTGTGTGTGTGTGTGTGTGTGTGTGTGTGTGTGTGTGTGTGTGTGTGTGTGTGTGTGTGTGTGTGTGTGTGTGTGTGTGTGTGTGTGTGTGTGTGTGTGTGTGTGTGTGTGTGTGTGTGTGTGTGTGTGTGTGTGTGTGTGTGTGTGTGTGTGTGTGTGTGTGTGTGTGTGTGTGTGTGTGTGTGTGTGTGTGTGTGGTGTGCGTGCCAGCTGCAATACAAGCAGGGTGACCTAAAGTGGCACTGTTGAGCCTAAAAGGGCCATTCACACTGAGCTCTATAACTATAACTGCAGCCAGCCAGTGGTGTTGTTGAACAGCCTGCACCACTCAATTCACAATGTGATTTTTCTTATTGCTTGGCCCTGTCTTATCGCTGCTTGCTCTCTCTAGGTCGTCCTTTAGCATCTGGCTCACTAGGAGAAACAAAATGCAAGGAGCAGAGTCAGTAGACCCTAAACTCATGGCATAAAAGGACTGATAGCAGCTCGTCTCAGAATCGAATTTGCCTACTGATTATCTGTCTAGAACAATTTATTGAGATGTGGGGGCATGAGAACCTCTTGTGTATCATTGAGCAAGAGTCACTGGTTTTATCTCTTTAGGAAAGAAAAATAAATAAAATAAGAAAATAAAATGTTTTTTAATATTATTGTGAGTACCCAAAGCATGTAATTTCTAGAAATGTCCTGAAGATTATTTGAGTGTACACAAAATATTAAATAAAGGCTTCGTTAAAGGTCTCTCCATCGTCGCTTCCAGTCATCCCGGTTCTCCATACATCTGGCTCCGTACTTTGCGCTCCTGCATCGTTCTTGAGTACATCCACATTAGTGTGGGACGTCCTCGTGAACGATGCCCATGTGTTGGCCTTTGGCAGTGTCCTGCTAGTCACATTCTCCTGCTAGTCTCATTCTCCTGCAGCTATATTTTACGTTATTATTTTTATAGAATAGCAAAATTTGCTGATCCTCAAGCTCACAGCACGTTGCATATACTGTATGTATATAGGCTATCTTTGCTATACTTCTGTGTGACCATAATATGGCAAAGTAGGGCATTCATTTAAACATTTAAATATGGAGATATGAGGTTTCTGCGTGACATCAACGATATCCATTTTATCATTGATTGCTTCATTGATAATATGACCCATTCATTGATTGAATGATTCACAGATTCTTTCATCTCTCCAGACACTTACTCCACCACAGCAAAATCCCAATAGTTCATTTAACTCTGACCCTGTGTGGGTCAGTTTACAATATGATGGTCTTCACATTGTACAGTAAAATGTATCAATTTGTAACTCATAGAGTCAGTGTATAAATGTAACATTTGTTCCTTTAATCTTCATTTCACAAAATGGTTCGCTACGGGGAGCGCCCATACTGTGCCACTACTCTTTTCCCCAAAACATTCAGTCGTCGTCTTTATTTTGACTTATTTTGATCTCACATCTTCCTTCCTCTAGACCCTGCTGCCCCCTCTCGCTTCGCTCTATGCTGGAATATCAATATTCCAATATTATCAACCCCCCATCTCTCTCTCTCTCTCTCTCTCTCTCTCTCTCTCTCTCTCTCTCTCTCTCTCTCTCTCTCTCGTCAGACTTTATCAGATTACAATCTATCTCTCTCTATCTCTGTTCTGTCAGTCAGTCTCTCTCTCTCTCTCTGTCTCTCCCTCCCCTCTCATATATATCATCCACATCTCTCCCGCCCTTCTCCTCCTCTCTACAGTCCAATCTCTCTGTCCCATCTTCTTATATTATCACATTCATTCAACCTCTCTCTCTCTCTCTCTCTCTCTCTCTCTCTCTCTGCTGTTTCTCCATCTCACCCTCTCCACGTCTCGCCCGTTCTCTACCTCTTTTCCAGCACTGCCCCCCTTCTGTCGTCCGTATGTCTTCTCCCCTCTTCTCCCTCTCTCTCATCTTCTCTCGCTCTCATCTATTGGTCTCTCTCTCTCTCTCTCTCTCTCTCTCTCTCTCTCTCTCTCTCTCTCTCTCTCTCTCTCTCTCTCTCTCGTGTGTGTGGAGCCATTAGCATTCATTCATAGCTCCTCTGTGTGTCTCAGGAGAAGCAGAACAAAGGCTGTGAGGTCTCAGTATGCTGAGCCTCTCCGCCTAATCAGCACCATTGGGTGGGGGGTGCTCCATTCATCTTGCTTGTCATTCCTCCTCTCCCCTCCTCTCCTATTCTTCCCTCTCCTCTCCTACCCTCACATCTTTCCCCTTTCTCTTGCCTTTTCAAACACTTTTTGGTGTCATGAATGCATTCCTTAATTCCCTCTCTCTCTCTTGCACTTTTTGGGTTTTTTCATTATTATCTTGGCTTCTCAGTCTCTCTCTCTCTCTCTCTCTCTCTCTCTCTCTCTCTCTCTCTCTCCCCCCCACCACTTTTTCCTCTATTTGTATCTGTTTCATCCTGGCACCACTCCATCCCGTCCCGTCCCCTTCTATTTCAATCCATATCCACCTCTGCACCATCCCCTTCTTCCACATATCTGTCATTATGATCTGTAAAAGAAATAACAGGGATATGTGTGTTTGGTGATAGAAGCCACATGCAGCTGCTTCAGTCTTGTGCAGTAAAAGGTGTTTCTAGATACACCCTCGACCCGTCCCTTCATTACGCACAAGAAGACATGTCGATCAGACTTCTGTCTTAGTCAGCGATGTGGTCCTCTCTGAATGTCTCTCTTTCTCTCTGTCTCTCTCTCTCTCTCTCTCTCTCTCTCTCTCTCTCTCTCTCACACACACACACACACACACACACACACACACACACACACACACACACACACACACACACACACACACACACACACCTTTTTATTTCTCGTTCTCTCACACACGTACACCCTCACATGCACACGCGCACCACACCCATGCACACCCATTCTCTCTCTCTCTCTCTCTCTCTCTCTCTCTCATTCCTGCTTATCCAGCTGGCTCACTCCAATTAGATAACAAAGGCATTAGGTGGGAGGCAACAGGGAGCTGATCGGGGCAGTTTTTTGGTTGGCTGGTTGAGCCTGAATCGTCAAAATGCCTCTTCTTGTATGCGGCATGTGGATTTGGATTGTTACGGTTATACGGTTGTATAGGCTACTTGAGTTTGAATTCAAAATGAACCTGAAGCCATCTTGGGCCATGCTGTGTACAATCTTAGGGGTTAATTTAACACAGAGCGTCAATGTTTGACAGATTGATAGCAGTGCACCCAGCAATTGGGAGTTTCAGTTTCCTTGTGTGTGAAGAAACATTTTCACATGGACTTCATTCAGTGTAGTTTCCAATAAAAGTCTACAATTAATTGCGTTTGACCACTATAGACCTGGCCTCGCTATTTTGGTCTTGACATTATAGGCGGAAAATGTTGAACAGGGCCACCCGTCAAAAAAGTTAATTTACGTCTCGGAGGTACCGAGTGGGGGGGGGGGGGGGGGGGGGGGGGTGGTTGGACTGAGGGGGCTGGGGGGGTGCTCAGTCGACTGAAGGTGACTTCGCAACGCTTGGAATGGTGACTCACTGGCTTTAGCTCTCGGCGGTGCTTTACGTGGCTCAAGTCACCTTCAGGCGGCGGGCCTCCTTAGGTGAATCTAAAATGACACGGGTTCCCAGGTTTGGGAATGCAATGGGTTAACTTAACTGTTATTTATTGTATGCCTTTCCTCTGAAGGGGAACTGGATGCAGGTACTGTAGATCACTGGTTCCCAAGTCTGTGACTCATTTGTGGGTCACAGACCAAATTGTAGTATGGGTCATTTAAACTTTTATTTTAAAGGTAGGCCTATAATAATTGTATACATTTTAAAACAAATTTAAAAAAATCCATGAATTAAAAAAATAAATAATTAAGAAGTAGTGAAAATAGCCGATTTATAAGCTCACAGCGTGAGCTTGTAGATCTGCTATTTTCACTACTCCCGGGCAAATGTCTAAGCTCTCTTTTGGGTCACGGGCTAAAACAGTTTGAGAACCACTACTGTCCTTCTCTTTATGTCATTGTCCTCTCTCTCTCTCTCTCTCTGTCAACTTCAACTTCATTGTCACAACTCACAGCACATGGGCTTACAGGCATACATTTTTGTTTGGAGCGCATCGTTTGTTGTTTTCAGGAAAGGGGAGAATAATATCATGTATTCCTGACTTACAAAATTATAGCAACAGATATAGAACATATAGACCTTGTGCATAATCTCTTGTGACATCATTAAGCTGTGTGTGTGTGTGTGTGTGTGTGTGTGTGTGTGTGTGTGTGTGTGTGTGTGTGTGTGTGTGTGTGTGTGTGTGTGTGTGTGTGTGTGTGTGTGTGTGTGTGTGTGTGTGTGTGTGTGTGTGTGTACAAAGAGAGTGTACAAATGGAACCCCATTTGTACACGCTCAGAGTTAGATTAACATTGATTGAGAATCAATGTAGAGCCATAAAAATCTTGGCATATATTTTCAAATGGGGGTCCGCAGGCTAATGAGTGTCATTTTGGGGGTCCTTGACATGAAAAAGTTTGGGAACCCCTGGCCTACATTACATATTTCATTACATACAGTATGCATGTTTACATTTATGACACTCACGCACGCACACGCATACGCACACACACATATACATGCGCCTGCACACACATATAGTGTACCTCCTTACTGTAGTGTACACAAACAAGCTACACATAGCACACCCTTCAAAGAAGAGGTTATATCCGTTATGCAACTGTGAGCATTCTATCATCAGCATAGAGCAGCACCTACTGTAGTTAAACCACTGTACTGCTCCTGAATGAAGGTCAAAATAACTCTCTCTCTCTCTCTCTCTCTCTCTCTCTCTCTCTCTCTCTCTCTCTCTCTCTCTCTCTCTCTCTCTCTCTCTCTCTCTCTCTCTCTCTCTCTCACACACACTCTCTCTCTGTCTCGCTATCTCTCACTCTCACTCTCACTCTCTCTCATCCTCATCCTCATAAGTGAATTCCACTCTGCAAGTGCATGCATACTCTCCATCAAACAGGGGACAGGCCCCCCAAGATTTCAAACTGGCCAAAGTAACCCCCCTGCACAAGAAAGGGAGCAAATTAGACCCGGCAACTACCGCCCTATTTCTATTCTTAGTTCCATCTCGAAAGTGATGGAAAAAAATCCCACTCCACTGACGCATGCCTCCTATTTAAGTGACCACATCAAACAAGAGGTGGATGCTGGTAAATACTGCGGCTTGGTCAAGCTGGACCTCCAAAAGGCGTTTGACACCGTTAACCACTCCATACTGGTTAACAAGCAAGCTTTGATAGCACATCAGTGAACTGGATGCAATCCTACCTGGAGGGGAGAGAACAGATGGTGGAGGTGAACGGAACAATGTCCCCCCCCCCCTCCCAGTGAGCTGTGGCGTTCCACAAGGAAGCATGCTAGGCCCTTTACTGTTCCTAATTTATATAAACGACATGACATCAGCTTGTGACTGCAACTTGTTCCTGTTCGCAGATGACCCAGCACTGCTGGTCTCGGACAGGAACAAACTGCAGGTTGAAAAGGCCCACAGCTCTGAACTCGGTAGAATCTGCACCTGGCTCACGGATAACAAACTATCCTTACACCTGGGAAAAACTGAATCCATTCTTTTTGGATCAAGCAGTAAAGTCAGCAAGGCAGATGGCTTCTTGATTAGAGTGGGTGACAGTATTATCACACGAAAAGAGTAAATTACCTACCTAGGGTCCATCCTGGAGGCAAATCTTTCCGGTGATAAAATGGCCACCAACGTAATCAAAAAAGTCAACCAAAGAACAAGATTCCTATACAGGATCTCCTCACTGGTCGACAAAAACACCTTGAAGACCCTAACAGGAGCCCTCGTACAAGGTTTCTTCGACTATGCATGCACCTCTTGGTACCACAGCAGGCCCTTAAAACAAGGCTCCAGACTTCCCAAAACAAACTGGTCAGGCTTCCACTTGGCCTCTCTCCCCGAACCCACCTCATCCCTGCCCACTTTGACAGGCTTCGATACACTACCAAGATACCCATGTACCTGTCTAAATACTTCCGTAATGTCAATGAAGTCCACACCCACAACAGCAGAGGGAGCGCAACAAACCATGTGGAACCCGGATTCGGCACTAACAAGGGACTAAATTAATTTCGCTCCTATGCCACCAAAATGTGGAACACCCTACCAACAGTCATTAAGACATGCGAATCCCTTGACTCCTTCAAAGCCGCTCTCAAAGGGCACCTACGGATGGCTGCAATTCAAAACTGGCCCTCGTAAAATCTGAATCCACCCACTCCCTTTTTCTCCTCACCCTATGTTTTTTCCCATTTTACTTCTATGATTTCCTGTTTTTGGCTATATAGAAGTGTATATTTGTAGCCTATGTCTAAATGTTGAAATTGAAAACGGTGGGCCCTATTGTAAACAAGTGTAATGCTTTTAAGGTGTCGTCCACTCACAGTTAACAGTTTTTGTATTGAGTTGTGCTTGAAATGTACTGTAATTCTGCAAACTGTTAATAAATACTTCAATCAATCAATCAATGCACATACTGTAAATGCACATACTGTACACTCACACATGAAGGTATCTAACACACTCAATAGAGAGCATTAGTGTGGTACATGTGAATGTGATACACATGCACACACGCACGTGTCCTCTCTTGTGCCCTTGATGCTATCTGCTAACAGGGCTGATCAGGTTACTGCTGCAAACACACACACACACACACACACACGCACACGCACACTCACACTCACTCCATAACTAGAAGAACCCATCAATGCAGTGCTATATGCATGCCCTCATGCGTGCACACCGTACGGGGCATGCATGCACTTTCTCTCTGAACCCTACCCCCCCCCCCCCCCTTTCCTTCCCCTTTTTCGCGTTCTGTCCGTCCTCTCCCCGTACTGTCGTCCTCCCCTACGTCCTCTGCTTTCCATTCGTGCTAGTGGTATAGCAGGCCTCAGTCGGAAGTAAGCGCCAGTATACTGTGTGTTATGTTCTGTGTGCCAGGGAGGGAGACAGATGGACAAGGTGGGTAGCGGCTAGAGGCATTACTCATCATATCATGGAGAGAGCCTGGCCAGAACGCCTTACATAACAAAGCGCCAGAGAACCCCAGCATGGCCGCCGCTCTGTTTTTCGGAGGGCGGAGATGGTTAACATGTGCGAGAGGCGCCGGGCTCTGCACGGCTGGCGGCTTCTGTGTGCCGTGTTCTGCGACCGTGTTCATTTCGTCGACTGAAACTATGACGAAAAAATAGTCCGTCGATTACTTTTTTTTCACTGATGAAAACTAAATAAAAACTAAGCTATGATGACTAAAGCGATAAGACTAAATGTATTGACAGTTTTCGTCAACAAATAAAAACTACTGTACAATAAAATGTTAGGGAGGGTCTTATAGTGGAGAAGAGATCCAGTAGAACTAAAAGGCAAGTCATTTTATGTTTGGTTGTGCTTGGCGGTTGCATATATATATATAGCAGATCTACAAGCTCTCTGCTGTTACGTGTTGTGAGCTTATACTGTAGATCGGCTATTTTCAGCATTTAACCAAGTATAAAATCCATTACGTCAAGGCCTGTGATTTTGTCGACAACAATGTATTTTGGCAGGCCGTAAGACTAAAATATTACGATATTTAGTCGACTAAAACCAAAACATTCAGATGACTATAAATTACTAAAACTAAATAGAGTTGTATACGTTTCTTTGAGATAGCAAAACAACTCTTGATATACAAGTGATCTTAAACTATTCTATTCCATTGCACTACTATGAAGAGCGTACAAATACTACTACTACTACTACTAATACTGGAGTATTACAGCATTTTATCGATTGATTGAATACTTTATTTTAACAAGTTTGTTGACAGTACATGTAGTAGACTACAGTCCAGGTTTATTTATAGAAAATGGCGGTGAGAGTGGTGGGGGCAGGAGACAAACCAGGAGCCACTACCAAGGCGTTCCTTCTACTAAGTCCAATTGTATTTTGTGGTCAGCCATTCTTTTAGTTCGGGTAGGAAATCGAGTCAGAGTACAGAAATACTAGAGAGAGACATATTTCCCACAGTAAAATGTAACTCTGAAGGTACTTAGTAGGGTTGTCCCGATCTGATCACGTGATCGGAAATCGGAGCCGATCACCTCATATTCAAGTGATCGGAATCGGATCGGGACCAAAAAAACGTGACAACGGTACATCCCTAGTATCGATATTATCTATATCATGATATTTGTACACTCTCTGAGTTACAGACCCATAAGGGTCCATTTGGTTCCTAATTATCATTTAACACACACACACACACACACACACACACACACACACACACACACACACACACACACACACACACACACACAGCTTAATGATGTCACAAGAGATTATGCACAAGGTCTATATGTTCTATATCTGTTGCTATAATTTTGTAAGTCAGGAATACAGGATATTATTCTTCCCTTTCCTGAAAACAACAATTGTCTATTGTCTGTGATTTTGGATATTGTACTATTGTGAAGTGTTCTATAAAAAAATCACACCTGTGTGAACTGAGTGGTGCAAATCTCCCCCCCCCCCTCTCTCTCTCATTAGCAGGCAACAGTGCAGCACTATCTCTTTCTGTTTCTGGCACAACAACGCCACTTTTGGTACTCATTGGTACTGGTGCTCATAGTCACACACAAACACGGTTGAACACACGGTTGAACACACGGTTGACACGGACATTGCTGTTCCTTGGAGTGGTTGCACCACTCAAAAATATAAATATCGGATCGTGAATCATCGGTATCGGCAGATACTCAAAATCAAATGATCGGAATCGGATCGGGAGCAAAACAAACGGGACATACTAGGGACATCCCTAGTACTTAGTTTTCCTGCGGATATAAACTCCTATGTCGAAGTTCTCATTCATGTCCATCAGCTTGGTCAAATGTAATTCCTTTTTGTGACATTTGAAAAGGTTTGATGAACAATTGCCTGAATAATAAAAACCACAGTGACGGTGGAGGAGGCTGTGCAAGGTTTCAACCCCTGGGGTTCAATATCTCGATGAAGACACTAATGGCTCTGTCATGATGCCAAAACCTTTCAATTCTCAGACAACCTGCTCTATCTCCTGAGTCACTGCCACGTCAAAGGAATCCTCCTGCCCTCTCCTTCATTCAGATGCGTGCGTGCGTGCGTGCGTGCGTGCGTGCGTGCGTGCGTGCGTGCGTGCGTGCGTGCGTGCGTGCGTGCGTGCGTGCGTGCGGGCGGGCGGGCGTGCGTGCGTGCGTCCGTCCGTGCGTCCACAGCTAATTTCGCCAACTAGTAGGTAGGTAGGCCATCGCATTTCTTGTTCGATTACCTCACAACTCTGCCAATTCGTCCACATTTTCATGTTTCCTGACTTTATAATCCATCATAATGTATTCAAGTGGCACTTTCTTCTTAGTGGGAAACCTTGTACATATAGGACACACACCACGTATTTATTCCACATATTTATACTGTACAACACCGATGAGAAGTTTACCAGCAGGTAATATCATGCTAAATAATAACTTATAAAATAATGACATGCAGTATTGCCATTATTTGATCTTGTACCATACACAGTATAGGCTACTTAACACTTGTTTATGGTACAACCTCTGTGGCTATATATTAAATGCTTTGGGGTTTGTGCTTTCAAAAGATTTGAAAAAAGAACGACATGCACATTGTGGCTGACAATTTGTGCATTGCAGGTGCATTTACATGCCATTGTTCTCACTGTGATCAGTATTTCGAACATGATGGGGAATAATTTCAAATGGAATATTGTCCTGGTCTTTTCAATATCTTTGATAAAATTGTTCTTAGATGTGAAGCCTGCAGTCTTTGAAAAAGCGTTGAAAAGTCTTCTAAAGTGAGAGGGTGTCAGTCTATTAGAAGTCTTTGGGAGGCATCAAACACCATACCTGCAACTTAAATCCACCAATTTGATTTGTTCTTGAGTTGGCTACATGCTGTGCATGTCTGGAAATTTCCATTTATATCCTTTTTCAGTTGTCCCCTCACAGAGAGGGCCATATTTCCTGCCTAAGTACTACTACACCTCATGCAGTGTTAATGGTGTAATTTAAGTTTAGTGTCACCTGTACTAATGAATGACGCTGATTTAAATAGACATTCCTTTGTTGGAAATCGGTGATTGAAATGAGGGTATACAGTATTTTTTTTTAATTATTATTATTCTTATTTATTTATTTATTTATTTATTTATTTATTTATTATATCAAAACTCTGCACTGGCCAGTTCAAAACCTTAAAAATGCAACTACTTAGACACATACACCCTTTAAATTACTCTTTCAAAGCAGCACTACAGTACATAATCATATACTCATAATTCAATGAACACAAAAATAGAAAGGCTTATTTATTTTATCAGAGGGGCAGCTGGTCTGTGTGGACTGACCTTTTGACACAGTGGCTAGACAGAGTAGGCTAGCTTGCTGCCAGTGCCATGATGTGCTTAAGCCAGCTTCCTCCTTATAATAACACACCTCTTTGTTTGTGTGGCCCCCGGGCATCACATGCGGCCCCCACCTTCACTTAATGTGGCCCTCAGGTTAATATCAGAATACTGAGATATTATTGATTTCAGCTGTTTACAATTCCAAACATGCAAACATGACCCGCTTTAATTTCTTAAAGACTAGTATTAAAATGTTATTGTCTTTTTTATGTCCAATATATTTGTATTTAGTTCATAAAGGTAACATAACTATAACTAAATTAATTTGAAATAAAATAAAAAAGGTTACTTTTCAGAATTCCAATTCAAAAATAGAAAAAGAATATTCAGGATTTCAATTCAAATATAGCAAAAATAGCCAATCTACAAGGCTATTTTAGATATAATATGCAATATCTAATTGCATATATGCAATGTGGCCCTCTGGAGTGAGTGTGGAAATATAGTGGCCCTCTCCATCGTCAAAGTTGGTTGTGTAGTTGTGCATGGGTCATTCTTTTTACTCAATTGGCTTGGGAGTCCAGAACATGGAGCGATGTTGTTTGGTAAAAGTAGTGGTAATAATAAGGGCATCTGCGATGTCGTTTGTAGTGGGCCGGTCTGAGCCAACATGTCAGGGCCGAATTTGAGTCCCAGTCAGCCCGGAGCTTATTTCTCAAACCGCACTGATCAGTGGCAAATCTCCTGTGCACACGGCCAGTAAGCCACAGAAGTATTTGGGTGCCAAAGAGGCTCTGATCAGGTTGAAACCTTGCCCAAATGCAGAGTCAAACGTCACAGATATAGACGACTGACGTTATAGACGATAATTGGTTTGAGAAAAGAGGAGTAAATGGTATAAAACAAAGTTATATAGATTGATGAATCCAGACCCGGTCCAGCATAGCCCGGTGGAAATGAATGCCCAATACATACTTGGTTGCACAGCGTGCTGCACGCCGAAAATAGCCACTCTACTTCTCAAAAAGCTGTGAGCTTGTACTGTAGATCGGCTATTTTTTTGGTGCCACAACAACACCAGCACGCAACTAAGTATAAATCACCCGGGCCGTAACATTGTCCCAGGTGATGCTCTGGTCTGTCCTACAACAGCATCATGCATTGTACCCAGAAATGTGGTTATGTGTGCGGTATTGTATTGTAGGGACCTAGGGGTGGCGTGGTGATGGAGAGCTCCTTGCAGACTAATGGCGCCACACAAAGTGCTATTTGCCCGGCGCTGCCTGGGGACATTCACAAACGGCCCTTTGTCCGATAACATTTTGGCTCCCGACACCTGGTTTTAGATAGATTGAATCCAGCTTCATTGATGAAAATGAATGTGCCTGTGCTGCTGCATCAACGTCTAAGGCAGAAAATTCACTGTACCATGAATATGGTGTAACTCAAGACTACACACAGGACTCCAATGTCGACATTTTCATGTCAATGACCCCCAAATTGATAGTTTTTGTAACAAGATTTACTACAAGATCTACATTGTTTGAAAATAGATGATCTACAAGCATTTTGTTAGGTGGGGGTTCAGACATTATAGGTTTGGTTAGGCAAGGCAGATCCTAACCTTGCTCCGCCAGATTGCGGCAGTATTGAGTTCACCAGTTCCCTCCTCCTGCCTGCATCTGGGATCTCTCAAGCAGAAACGATGAACCCAGAAGCAGCGGGGCAAACATTGGATATCTCCATAATAATTTCGAGTTGTAGTCTTGTTAGGTTGTGTTTACATTTGCGCTGTGGCAGCGCTTCAATATGTCATAAGTCTCGCTTTCAGACAGACAGCCCACCCCCCACCCCACCTATAGTGACAATAGGGCACTGGACACAATCTACTGCCATGGCTGTATTACCGTATTCATTAAGACATACTTGCACACAGTGTACTGTCATAGCAAAGCTTTGACTCAGTGGCAATTTCATAATCACCAAAACATTCAGTTTAACAGTGTCAGAGACATACCAGTAACTAAATATAAATACAACTTAGATACGTACATAATATACTCTATGCACCATGTCATTTATTACAAATCTCTTTTGTTTTGAATCTTTTGTGTAATTCCAGCCTCACTAGTTATTCCGAAAAGCGTCTGGCAGCCTTTGTGTCTTCTCACATCCTGCTGTCCTGACCTACTGGCAGTGGGTGATCCAGCGTTTATTTATAGCGTGCTGCATGCTGAGAGAAGCCAACACGGAACGTCTGAGGCTGAGAGGCCTGGCACCGACCACACTCTGGGTCAATACTGCGCAGACGGCACCAGCATCTACTTAGGGCTGGTGTGTGTGTGTGTGCCTCATCCATGCTAATATTAGCTTTCAGTTAATACTTACTTAATGTATATCTTGAAATATCAAGCAAATGTTTGTAGGGGAGAACGGGGTAAGATGAGCCAGCGTTTAAGTTGAACCACCCCCTTTATCTAGAAAACTAGAAACCTGTGTTACCATGTGACCTTAAATCTAGTAAGCATCCATAATTTACACCTGGCTGTGAAGTTGGGAAGCGCATGGGGAAAGTAGAAAACATTATTTTACACAAAAAACTGTTTTTTGTCGGTCAAAGTAAAATTTCGACACATCATGTAAAATGACTGTTATACAAAGCAAAATGTACCTAGGTCTAAAATGTAATATCATACACGTTGATGATTTGCCAATGGATAGAACCATGTGAATCATTTAGCAATTAAATTGTCTGAAGTAAATTATTCTAGTCATTGTTTTCTAATGGTGGCTATGGGTAAGATGAGCCAATGTCCGGGGGTAAATTGAGTCAATAGGAATCACTATTCATATTTTTGTATTACTCAAATTATACTGAATGACCTTTAATTTGTATGTACATACTCATTTAAGAGAAGTTTGCAATATTGTATTAACAATATTGCAAATATAAGGTTCTGAATAACAAACTTTATTTAATTGTCTTAATATTGTTTAAATAATAAATAAACAAATAAATAAGACTATTTGCAAAAGGGAAAACTGTTATTATATTATTATTGATAAGTGAACACATTATCTGTTCAAGTTTAAGCTTTTAACATTCAAATATCATGTGGTTCGACTTGCCCCTCGACTTGGATCAACTTACCCCTTACCTGGGGCAAATTGACCTTTTAAAAAGGTCATATTTTCATGGCCCTTTGTCATAGATGCTTACTCATCATTTCAATTGATAGAAGACATCCTGAAATATGGGTAGATCATTAGATTTTACTGCCATCTCATTTTGCCTTGCTTCCAGGACAACTTAAGCAAAAAGTGGTTCATCTTACCCCGTACAAGCATGCTTGTTTTCAGTAAATGGTGCATTTGTACAGCGCCTTCATTCAAGGCACTGTACAACAAACATGTTCAGCCATTCACAAGCACACACATTCACCCATTCACATTTAACATCTTTATTTGAGTTCACATTTAACAAGAAGTTGAATTGAACATAGTACCGTAGATGCGCAAACTTGGAAAACTCAACAAGGACTGTTTCAGGAGGATACAGATCACGGGTACATGCAGGAAGCATCGCCTCCTCCATATACTGCTTTCTGCGTTGCTTTCGTAACTCGCCCTGCGGTCGAGTTCCTGCAGCATCGCAGGCGTGCATTAATGACGTTAAATATTGCTTAATTGTGCTCTCCTCTTTATAGACGAATCCACATAGGGGTGCCCTGGGCGCGGCCATTACTGAGGTGTACCATTTAACTGATTAGCTACATCTGCCCTACAGGGCACTGCTCCATGGATTTAGTGCCCTGTAGGCCAGGTGTAATCTGTTAATGGTAACCTCAGTAATGGCTGCGCCCAGGGCACCCCTCTGTGGATTCGAATCCATGGAGCTATAACAGTTGCATCTGTGTCTGCAAGAACCCATAGTAGCACTCAGCCTCCTACAGTGACATTCTGTGGACAGGGATTTATGCTGTTGTGTGGCCATTCTCATGCATGTTTCTCTGGCATTATTGTATGCATGGACTGACGAAGAACATGTTTCACTTTTCCCAAATTTAAGCTGTTTAGTGTTTACGGTAGGTTATTCATCATTTTGACACTGCGGCTATGGGATCTATAGTCCCCGCCGGGTAGTCAAGATGTCCAATTGTCTTTATTCAGACTGCAGCCATCTTGCAAGGTGCTACCTAGTTGTGTGTTTTTCATAAAAATCCACCGTAGACATTTTATGAGCTACTTCCTGTCAAGAAATTCCTTGCATGTGATTTTTTTCTAATTGTTGGAGTTTGGAAACGCTCGTTGAATATCACTCAACGGCCCATACGTACCACCTGTTTTTAATGTATAGTGCAGCAGGCAGCAGGAGGTTGCTTTACTGATAACGAGCACTTCCATACTCTGATACTTAGAAAATAATCATCTGCAAGGAATTTCTTGACAGGAAGTAGCTCATAACATGTCTACGGTGGATTTTTATGAAACAATTCAAGCTTTTCCTACAGCTGCAATGTTGGTGAGTTTGACGTTGTTAATAATTAGATAGGAGTTTTCTGTTTGGATGAATGGGCTGTCTATGGGAGTAGCACCTAGGTAGCACCTTGAATGGGCTGTCTATGGGAGTAGCACCTAGGTAGCACCTTGCTGGCAAGATGGCTGCGCTCTGAATATAGACAATGGCCAGCTGGTGAGTGAGTGGCAAATAGTTTTACTCCTTTAAATATCTGACAGCTACTACTGTAGTGTTACTTTGCAGATTTAGATGACAAAACGTGCATTTTACTCATGTAAAAAAAAAAGAGAAAATGGTGTGTGTGATCCTTCTCATTGAGAGTTTGAGAGCAGATTAGAGACGACGTGGCCGTGGTGGTGAGGCACTTGACACTAGTTAGTCTGCCTGGCATGGGTTGTGTCTCTGGCTGTGATACCCCTGCAGCTCTGTGTGTGTGTGTGTGTGTGTGTGTGTGTGTGTGTGTGTGTGTGTGTGTGTGTGTGTGTGTGTGTGTGTGTGTGTGTGTGTGTGTGTGTGTGTGTGTGTGTGTGTGTGTGTGTGTGTGTGTGTGTGTGTGTGTGTGTGTGTGTGTGTGTTTGTAAGCATACACGCTGCACACGTGTGTGTGTCTCCAAGCCGCGGGTGGGTAGTGTCCCCATCAATCCATATGGACATTTGTCAGTTAAGTCAAGACAGATGGCTTGTGAAATCTCTCTCTCTCTCTCTGTGTAGTATTCATGTCCGCACAATGATAACACGGTTTCATCATCATGTTATGTTCACATTTGTTAACTACAAGCACTGTGGAATTTTTTTTTGCTAAATGCTCTATTGCAATGGCCATCTGTGATAAGAATCGTTATCACTTATTCTACGGGCTGGTTGACTTGTTGTGACAAGATGAAAGTGGCCAGGTGCCTCTTTGTAAAACATTCAACAGACGTATTATTGACGTTCTGAAAACGGTCCTGTTTCGCAAAAAGACATCGTTTTTTATGACAAGGCGACCACTGTTTTTCCAACATCTGTCCCAGGGACCGCCAAGGGTCCAAATGGGTCTTTACGAGTCTCTAGCTTTTCGTGAAGTTTTCTGAAAAGGCTATGTTTCTATGTCAGTCGTTCTTCGATTTTTCAAAAATAGCAGACCTATGAGCTTGTACTGTAGATCTGCTATTTTTCAATAGCTAAAGCATAACATAATGCTAACACCAAAAGGGGTTCCCGCCCAAAATGGGTTAACCCATTAAAACCGAGAAAGCAACTGTTTCACTTCACAGATTTTAGCGTTGGCTATTATAAAATAGCAGATATACAAGCTTCACAGAAGGCATTTTGTAGATCCATCTGCATATCAAACTGGCGGGCATTAATTGAGAATCACTGCTCTTTCATGATTGGTTAAATAAACCAACAGCATGTCTACATTGTTTTTGATTGATTGATTGAAAATCACTCAGGGAGTGCAACAAACCATGTAATAATAATAATAATAATAAAACTTTATTTGTATAGCACCTTTCATGACATGAAATGCAGCTCAGTGCTTTACAGAGCAATGAAGAGAGAAAAAAAAGAAAAGAAAAGCAAGGCATAAACATTAAAAAACAAGAGCAGTAATGCAATACAGTGAGGACATGAATAACAAAAAAAATAAAAAAACAAATCAATTAAAAGCAAGGGTGTAGAAGTGGGTCTTGAGCTGTGCTTTAAAAATGTTTACAGAGGTTGCCTGTCGAAGGTACAGTGGGAGTTTGTTCCACGCCGTCGGCCCGTAGAAGCAAAAAGCTGCTTCCCCGTATTTTTTAGTTGCCATTTTTTTAGGCAAAGCGAGCAGGCCAGCAGTGGAATACCTTAGGGGGCGGTTTGGGACATATTTAGGCAGGCAGTCATGTAGGTAGGAAGGTGCGAGACCATTGAGAGCTTTATAAACATTAAAATAATTTTAAAATCAATCCTAAAAACAATCGGAATGAAGCCAAAACTGGAGTAATATGTTCTCTCATCTTAGTTCTAGTTAAAACTCTGGCTGCTGCATTTTGGACAAGTTGTAATCTGTAATCTTGTTTTCTTAGGCAGTCCAGAAAAAAGTGCATTGCAGTAATCAAGCCGAGAAAAAACAAAGGCGTGGATTAGCGTTTTTGCGTTTTTGCATGTACAACCCAGATTCGGCACAAACAAGGGACTAAATTCTTTTCGCTCCTATGCCACCAAAATGTGAAACGCCCTACCAACAGTCATTAAGACATGCGAATCCCTTGACTCCTTCAAAACCGCTCTCAAAGGGCCTACGGACGGCTGCAATTCGAAACTGGCCCTCGTAAAATCACCCCCCACCCCTTTTTCCCCTCACTGTATATGTTTCTTTTCCCTTTTTACCTCCTTTATGATGAATTCCTATTCTGTTCTTTGGCTATATAGAAGTGTCCATTTGTACGTCTCTAAATGTTTTGATGAATTGAACAAGGTGGGACCTTCTTGTAAACAAGTGTAATGCTTTATTTGGTCGTCCACTCACAGTTAACAGTCTTTGTATTGAGTTGTGCTTGAAATGTACTGTAATTCTGCAAACTGTTAATAAATATTTCAATCAATCAATCAAATTTCACAGTATGCAGAATGGGTAGTCAATACAATAACTGTTACTGTGGACGACACCATGATTAAGCATTACACTTGTTTACAACAGGGTCCACCATTTTCAATTCATCAGAATATTTAGAGACGTACAGATATATACTTCTATAAAACAGGAAATCATCATATAAAGAAAGTAAAAAAGGGAAAAACATCTACAGTATGGGGAGAAAGGGGTGTGTGGGGGTGGTTTTATTTACAGAGGCCAGTTTCGAATTGCAGCCATCCGGAGGTGCTATTTGAGAGTGGTTTTGAAGGAGTCAAGGGATTCACATGTCTTAATGGCTGTTGGTAGGACGTTCCACATTTTAGTGGCATAGGAGCGAAATTAATTTAATCCCTTGTTTGAACCGAATCTGGGTTGCACGTGGTTTGTTGAACTCCCTCTGGTGTTGTGAGTGTGGACTTCGTTGACATTAAGGAAGTATTTAGACCGGTGAATGGATATCTTGGTGGTGTAGTGAATCTTGTAGACCAGACCCATTGCAAGATGCTGTACTCTGTCGTCAACCCTTAGCCATTCCAGCATATCAAAATGGGCAGGGGTGAGGTGGGTTTGGGGAGTGAGGCCAAGTAGTAGCCTGACCACTGTGACCCAGTTTGTTTTGTGAAGTCTGGAGCCTTGTTTTAAGGGCCTTTGAGGTGCTGTGGTACCAAGAGGTGCATGCATAGTTGAAGACTCCTGTTATGGCCTTCAAGGTGTACATGCATCTTGTTCTTTGGTTAACTTTTTTGATTATGTTGTTGGCCATTTTATCACCGGAAGGACTTTCCTCCAGGATGGAACCTAGGTAGGTAATTTCATCTTTTCGTGTGATAATATTGTCACCCACTTTAACTGAGAAGCCGTCTGCCTAGCTGAGATTACTATTTGATGCAAAGAGAATGGATTAAGTTTTTCCCTTGTGTAATGATAGTTTTATCAGGGAGCCAGGTGCAGATTCTACAGAGTTCAGAGCTGAGGGCCTTTTCAACCTGCAGTTTTTTTCTGTCCGAGACCAGCAGTGCATGGAGTCATCCGCGAACAGGAACAAGTTGCAGTCACAGGCTGATGTCATGTCATTTACATACATTAGGAACAGTAAAACCCCTAGTATGCTTCCTTGTGGAACGCCATGCACAGCTGCACTGCTCCACCATCTATTCTCACTGCTCCACCATCTATTCTCTCCCCTCTAGGTAGGATTGCATCCAGCTCACTGATGTGCTATCAAAACCAATTGCTTTTAGCTTATTAATCAGGCTGGCCGTTGACGTTCGAGAAATGGAACGTTAATCTCCTGAGACAACAACACTGTCAGCTTTACACTGGAAGCTCTGCAGTAAGTGTTTGGGGAGTTGAAGTTGTAGGCTATCTCTAATGCTGGATTCACATGGGATCAGATCAGGCATGCGGTAGATGGCAAACGGCACCACCTGCTGGACGTCACGGAGCGGTAAACTAAAAAGATTAAATATTTGAACATTGATGCCATCTGCCATTACCGTGGGTTCTGGCTGCCGGGCTGCCATGCCGTCCTTTTCCGTTTACCGCCCTGCTCCCTCCCGTCCACTACAACGACTTCCGGTTTGCCTGATCCCATGTGAATGCAGCATTAAAGTTATAAATGCATACTTGTGATTTCACTGTGTGTGATGTCCATATAGTCCTAGATGTGATCTGGGCTCTGGTGCTGCATTGTGTTGTGTTGTGCAGTGTGTGGCCACTAGAGAAGCTTACATCTCGTTGCATTGTGTTGTGTTGTGCAGTGTGTGGCCACTAGAGAAGCTTACATCTCGTTGCATCAGGTTTGTTATGGAGCGTATGGCATGTTTTTGATGTGAACTGGTGCTGTGGTGATGAAATCTGACATGACATGCAGTGGTGGAATGTAACTAAGTGCGTTTACTCAAGTACAACAGTACTTACTCACTAAATGAGAAAAAGAGGTTGCGCATCAGCAATAGTTTTCAGTGGAGTGCCAGACCCAAATCCAGTATACATCAAAAAACAGGAATTTAAAAAATTCCAAAAAGGTAGCACATCCAAAAATTAAACAAACGCGTTCCTTTTTGGTGTGTGCCAATAAAGAAATGGAAATGAGTACTTTGTCCACCGCTTGTTTAATTTTTGGATGTGCTACCTTTTTGGAATTTTTTAAATTCCTGTTTTTTGAAGTACTTACTCACTGTAAGGGGCGACTCACACGTGCACAACAGATTGATGCATGCTTGTTGTATGAGATGTATAGCTGATGCAAGCTCACAATGCATTTCCAATGGGAGTCACATGGTTTGACACAACATTTGTGTTGTATGAGGGGGTGGGGGGCAGTCGAAACACACAGCCGAAAGCCGTACAACACAAATGTGACTAACCATGTGACTCCCATTGGAAATGCATTGCGAGCTTGCATCAGCTATACATCTCATACAGCAAGCATGCATCAATGTTGTGTAAAGGTGTGAGTCGGGCCTAAGTGTTAAATGGGAATATTGAGTACTTTTGCTTTTGGTACTTAAAGTATATTTTGATGCCAATACTTTTGTACTTTTACTAAAGTCAATTTTGAATATTCCAAACTTGTACGTGTAACATATTTCTACTAGGTTATCGATACTTTTACTTCTTCGTCCACCACTGTATGACTGAGCTATACTATCTTGCATTATACTGTAAGTGAAGGTGATGGCCGGGGCACCCTAGTGCCGTGACCAGTGGTGTAATGGTGATTTTTTTTTCACCACATGCACGCGCGTGCTAAACTTATATTTGTTATAGTGTATGAGAGAGAGTTTTAGACACACAAACACAAAAGTAGACTTAAAATAATCAGTCAAACTACCAACTTCTTTACTGAGCTGCAGTAGCTAAACTAAAATGTTTGCTTTGGACAAATTGATTATGGTTGCGTGCAGAACACTTACACCACACGTACACGGATTAAGCAGTAGCTTACTGGAGTCATACTGCAGTGCCGTGTTGCTTACTGTGTATAATGAGAACGTGTGTTAGGGTAAACAGTTGCTATTATGCAAAGTAGTAGCCATTCGATCTGGGCACGGTACTTGACTTGGTGTGAAAATAGGGGGCGCGCCCACCTTCAGTAAACCTAGACGAGTCAAGAGTCAGCACTGGGTACTTGGTGCGTCTTGGAAAGTCTGGTGAAGCGAGGTTAGGTGCGTCTTCTCTTGAATCTAGGGGGAAGCGTTCTAGCGTGCATGCGCCTGCACCAGTCCATTCCGTACTTGGTCAGCTCCATATATGGAGATCTAAGGGTGGCAGCGGGGCAGTGTCTTGAGTGTGCAGGGTTTGAACTTTGATGATGGCCCAGGTAGGGCCATGCCTTAATTTTCGGGCCTGTTGAGAACTCCAGTTTTCGCCGGCTGCCGGGTGCGGCTGCACTAATAACTTTGGGGCGGGCCTGTCTAGAGTTTGAATGGACAGGTATCAGTCAAAAGAGAGACACGGGTGGCGACTGACAACTGGTGTCGTGACGTGTCACAAGGCGTGATGGACCGACGGCCATATATGGTGGCATGACAGAGTCTAAGGTTTTGCATGTTTTCATAGTAATCTGCCACCTACGGTCGCAAAAATGTACCTAAGTTGCACTGTACTTGGTTCGTTCTGTTTCAACTTACATTTGCCAAAAATAGAAGATCTACAAGCTCACAATGCATCGTAACACAATGCGCTGTGATCTTGTAGATATTCTAATTTTCAAAAAATAGATGCTTGGGTTCAAGTGGTTAAATATCAAGTATAAAGTTATTTAAAATCTTTCCTAATAATGGAAATGCATATTTTCTCCAGTTTTCCTTGTGACATACTCTATCTTAGGGGGAAATATTTACATATTTACCTACTGGTAAAGAGGTGCTAACAGTGGGAGAAGCAATACAGGCCATGTCTATGTCCCCTCCTGTCTTTTCTGCATTTTGTGGTCAGTGTAGAGAGACAGGAAGAACCAAGCGCATAGAGAGAGGAGAGACACGATGGCCGGGCGCCGGATGACTCGCATCTGAACTCGGGACCTCTTGCTTCACAAGAAGAACATTGTCGCTGTCGGGCATAAACCTCATCTGTAAACATTTAGCATTTGGTGTCACTCAAAAGTAGTGAAAATATCCGATCTACAAGCGATGTGTGAGCTTGACTGAGCCACCATAGGCACCTCTATCCGCTTCCTCTCATGATGATTGGTTATTCTTTCCAGCTGCCGTGTGTCTGCAGACTCTAGTTTAGACGGTTGGTTGGTGTGTACAGTACCATGTGGTGGCGACATGCGCTCAACATCACTCCACCCAGGGGGGAGAAATGAACCCTTTGATGTGATGGCTTCTGAAAAATGACATCACTTATTGATGGTTCCATTAGAGGTACTTCATACGTATGTAGTAGTATGAGAGAGAGAGAGAGAGAGAGAGAGAGAGAGAGAGAGAGAGAGAGAGAGAGAGAGAGAGAGAGAGAGAGAGAGAGAGAGAGAGAGAGAGAGAGAGAGAGAGAGAGAGAGAGATGGAGAGAGAGATGGAGAGAGAGATGGAGAGAGAGATGGAAGAAGGTAAGAGCTGTGTTGGAAACCAGGGCGGTGGTTCACTCTTCTTCTTCAAACTAAATTCCATTCACAGTGTGTCTGTACTCTGTAGACAATAAAACTTAAAAGGGCTAATATAAGATGTTGAAATTCTCTGCCTGGGTATTTCATAACTGTTGATTGTTTTGACACAAATAATGGAAGCGTTTTATATACTGCATACAGTATATGTGTGTGTGCATTTATATCTATTTAAATTCTGCCATTAACCATCCTGCTAAACCGTGCCACAATATCTGGGTGAAAGGGGTTTGAGTGATGATTGTCCATGATGGATGGGTTAAATAAATTCATAAAATTGCCATCCTAAAAAGTTTATATACTAATAAGTATAATTGTGTGTGCGTGCGTGTGCGTGCGTGCGTGCGTGCGTGCGTGTCCCTCTCCAGACTCGTGGAGGAATGTGCGCGCTCGGGACGAGGTGGCTGAGCGAATCACGGCCAAGCTGAGGCAAAGGTCAGAGTTCACGGTGCTGGTGACCCTCAAACAGGAGCGCCTCAACTCTGGAGTCCTGCTCTCCATTCACTATGCAGAACAGAGGTGAGAGCTGTGTGTGTGTGTGCACACGCGCGTGCATGTGTGCGTGTGCACACGCGCGTGCATGTGTGCATCACCTACCACTGTAGGGCAGTACAGTGCAGTGCAGTACAGTACAGTGCAGTGCAGTACAGTACAGTACAGTACAGTACAGTACAGTACAGTACAGTACAGTACAGTACAGTACAGTACAGTACAGACACTGACAGCAATATGTGTGGTGTGCTATTTTACTTCCTCCCTTCACCCTGTCTGTTCACTGGGCTGGAATACGTATATTATATATTTTTTCAATTTTACTTCAAAGTTAAAATGTATTCAAAATGTATTCATCAAAATATAGTTAAAGTAGGCCTACTCATTGTGCAGACAATTCCACATTTCAACAACTGAAAACTAGTGAAACTCAAAACTGACAATATGCAGTGGTGGAAAGTAACTAGTAAGTACATTTACTCAAGTACTGTACTTAAGTACGATTTTGGCACATTTTTACTACATTTTCAGTACTTTTACTTCTACTCCAATCTCAGACGGAGGTATTATACGTTTTACTCCACTACAATTATTTAAAAACGTGAGTTACTACTTTGTACATTTTGATATTACAAAACGACTTCAGAGTTCAGACCTATAGTGTACTTTGGCAATTTGAAACTAAAATAGCTGATCTACAAGGTGTTGTGACTCGTGAGCTGGTAGATCTGCTATTTATATTATAATATAAGGATTTTTATACATCTCATACATTTGAATACTTGTGAAATGTTACCTCATGCGTAATGAGTTTTACTTTTGGTACTTTAAGTACATATTGATGCCAATACTTTAATTTATTTTGAATACCGAACTTGTACTTGTAACAGACTGCATAGGGTTTCTTAACCCATTTTGGGCGGGAACCCCTTTTGGTGTTAGCATTATGTTATGCTTTAGCTATTGAAAAATAGCAGATCTACAAGCTCATAGCGCGCCACCGAGTGGCGCGCTACGAGCTTGTAGGTCTGCTATTTTTGAAAAATCGAAGAACGACATAACATAAAACAAACATAGCTTTTTCAGAAAACTGTCAGGATGTAGAAGACATTTTTAGAATCTGATCTCAGTGTTAAAGTAAAACATGTGAGTACATAATGAGTACTTCTTCCACCACTGACGGTATACGCCACCATGCAGCAAACAAAACAATCCCATGCGGCTTTCCTTTCCCCTGCAGAAGCAAAGGAAGCCGCCACTCCACTTCCTTCCTTCACTCCGTCTGCTCCACACGTTTCTCTCGGTGACCCACATTTCTCGTCCTCTCCTCCATCACTCACCTGTCACTGCTCTCTCTCTCTCCCGCCGTCGTTCCCCCCCCCCCCCCCCCCCCCTGTCAGTCTGGCATGATGTGCTGATGCCATTCGTTTTCCCGAGGAAACACCGGTGTATCCACTTTTTCAACGCTCCATTATAGCAGAGTGTGTGTGTTCGCGGCGGCGCTCGCTCTCTCTGTCTGCCTGGATATTGATTCTCTGGGTTGTGACTGACACCCATGCTGACAGTTTTCACAGTAACTATTCCCTTGCGTACATTGTGTGTGTGTGTGTGTGTGTGTGTGTGCACGGTATGCTTTACTGAAGCACAGGACAGACCATAAACTATCAAACAAATGGATATCAATTGAACAGATTAAAGCTGTATTATGTGACTTTGTTTTAGTTCATAAAATGTCATTTTGTCCAATCTGTTTGGTGGAGTAGGCTATGTTACAGTTACAATGTAACTTATACAATTGGGGTGCTTGTATTTTCTGTTCTCCCTGTTCTTCTATTGCAGTGGTTTTCAACCCTTTTCATATCAAGGTCCATTATTTATTAAGCATTTGAGCCACGGACCACCATTTGATGACATTTAGCCTCTCAGACACAAAACTTATAAATAATATGTTGTTGTCGTTGGATAAGATTTTGTCCACAATTCCATGCTGTAGTGTCAAGTGATGTTGGTGCCATAATAGGAGAGATAACAGGCAAATGTTGATCACAATTATTGTATATTCTATTAACTAGTAATGCAGATGTTTAACAATAACTCTTGAGAGTGTAAAATGAAACCAAATAGACCTGTAAGGGTCTATTTGGTTTCATTTTACACTCTCAATAGTTCAATTATGGGGCAATGCAATGAATGCATATTGCCCCAGGCAGATTAAGTCTGGCCTCTTTCAATTGTGGGAGGACTTCACGCCCGAAATGGTGACGGCCAACCAGATTGGTCTGGAACCAGGCTATAACCAAACCAACCATGGCCCAGTATTCAAATATGGGGCGGGACATTGCAAGAAACAAATAATCTAACTGTAAAGTTGCCCGAACGGCCAAGGCTCCAAGAACAGTCAGAAAATGTAGGTTAAGGGTTTTTATTCTCCCAAAACTCCTCCACCAACCTCCAGACAGTTTTCTTCAGTGCAATTCACATATCAAAAACTAAATACTGGCCAACAATAGACCAACAAAATAAATACTTGGGCATACACAATTGAACAAGACCAAATAGGATGAGAACTCTCTTCAGGTTAAACCTTGACACACAAGGCCCTGTAGCTCTCCCTCAGGACTGTTACCCGTGTTAAAGCCCACAACCAACTGACTCATCTGTCCCTGCAGCCTCCCTTAAATAAGGGTGGATCCTACCACAGGACACAGAACAATTAGCAACATTTCTTCTCAATAAATACTTATAAATAAATACTGCCATAATAACCCCTTGCATAAAAGTAATCTAAACATTCATAAATATGCATTACAGTTAACAAGTATAACTTGGGGTTGGAAATTCAATGACAATTAAACTCAAAGCATAGGAAACACCCCTCCCCTGCATAACACTTGGCCCCTTCCTAAATCAAGGGAAATGCCACCAGCAGTGCAGGAGAGACACTTAGCAAACAAATCAGTGAACACACAGTTTTCAATACACCAGTTTAAAACATAGTCCTTGCATGTTATAGAAAGCCGTTTCATGTGTCTTTGTATATAGGGCACGGGTTGCCCCGTGACACTAACACTGAGAGGGACCAGACTAATATCCACGCAGTGATATTAGTATCGCTATGTGAGGCTAGGTTTGAAAACCACTGTTCTATTGGGACATTTAGATCTTACCGGTATGTCTAGGTTAGACAAACTAGTTTTCACACAGATTTTGACCTGTATACAGAAGTAACTATATTCACTCCTATACACGGCTGGCATGGGGTTTGACCTCTACATGGGGTCGGCATGGCATGGCGGAATGCATCCCAGACAGCGAATGGCAGTGTCAGGACCCTTTCTGGAGAGTCCGCACCATCACATCGCATCATAGTATTATAATAATATTCACAGAATATTAGAGACTCACACTATTTTTAATCTTCAAGGACCCCCAGTTTGATATGCATTAGGGATTAGCCCCATTTGACACAACGTGCTATCTCTGGGATAGTCCACACTGTAAAATCCTCTAACCCTTCAATTTAACCGAGAATGTACAAATGTACACTCTCTGAGTTACAGACCCAGACCCAACCTTGAGAACCAGTGCTGTACTGGATGTGTGGGTACGCGTGTATATTTGTTTATTGTTGCACATTTGCGATTGTTTTCTTTTGAGCACAAATGCACCTGCAAGTGTGTTTCTGTGCACATGCATTATGTGTGTCTCATAGACAGACACCCTAATGGAAAGCTACAGTATGAGGCTTCAAGGATTAGATTGATGTACCTATAGCCATGAGGAACCAGTCATACGCACGCCCAGTAATACGCACACACGCGCGCACACACACACACACACACACACACACACACACACACACACACACACACACACACACACACACACACACACACACACACACACACACACACACACACACACACACACACAGGCTCAGCCACCTGTCACTCTCATCTACACATCGATCAAAATACAGCTCATGGCAAGACAGGCGGAACTAGGATTTTTTTTTTATCAAACATTTAAATTGATAAAACCAACAGAAAGTCTATGCGTGAGTGAAGGAGATGGTGGACCATAAACTGTTTAAAGGGATTGTGACATAAAAAATCACACCCGTGTGAACTGAGTGGTGCAACTACACATTTATTGTTATAGTTACTGTACATTAGAACCAGGAAAGCATCTGTGTCGTCACATACTAACCATAGCAACCATGCTCGTTTTTTGGTACGAACAAACACGGGTACACGGGTACAAAGCCAGTTGTTGGAGTGGTTTGCAACACTCAAAAAAAAGTTTATGTAATCTTTCTCAATTGCACCGAAAAAACCTGAACTTTTAATTTTCCTGCTGTGATGTCACAGCCTGCAAATCCCATATAGTCAACGGGATTTGCCAGCAGATGTCACTGTTTTCACTGTTTAGCCTGTTTTCATTGCAGCTCAAAAGGCTTCCAAACCCCAGAGAAAACTCCATGCCACAGAAAATCCACTGAATGTTCAAAGTTCAGGTTTTTTGGGTGTAATTGAGGTCATAAAACATAAAAGAAATAATTAAAATGAATGTCATGAAACCTTTAAACAAATGAAAGCTGCTGTTAGTGATACCTATGATATCGCGTATCAAAGTGCGGGTGCTAGAAAAGAAAAAGATAGGACATTTTATTTTCAAGGACTCTCCACAATCAGGATCGGACCCAGAAATCATGCATGGGTCATAGTTCTATGACAGCCGCACAAACGTCATGCGTAGCTTGGCCAATCCCTGAAGCCGATTGAGAGTCACACGCACGCACACACACACACAGACAGACAGTTTCAGAGATTCCTGGAATGTATACGATAAATAAACAATGCCATGCAGTAGCTCCATCTCCTTCTGTGTGTGTATGTGCGTGTGTGCTAGGTTCCTGGAGTTGGAGAGCAGTGGGCAGCGCAACGAGTTGCGTCTGCACTACCGCAGTGCGGAGCAGAGGTCCCGTACGGAGGTGTTCCCCTACAGCCTGGCCGACGACCGCTGGCACAAGCTGTCCGTGGCCGTCAGCGCACGCCACCTGGTGCTGCACGTGGACTGCAACAGGTGAGCTGAGCGCCCTTATTCGCACATCCCATCCTGTCCACTATACAGCCGTGTGTGTGTGTGTGTGTGTGTGTGTGTGTGTGTGTGTGTGTGTGTGTGTGTGTGTGTGTGTGTGTGTGTGTGTGTGTGTGTGTGTGTGTGTGTGTGTGTGTGTGTGTGTGTGCTTGCACTACTACATTGTGAGAGGACACTCGTCCTGGTCCTCACAAGAGAAACGGTTGTTTTATGGTTACAAAAGAAAAAATGGTGTGAGTCCGGAGTAAATAAACAATGCTCAAATTACTGCCTCTCTCTCTCTCTCTCTCTCTCTCTCTGTAGGATCTATGAGAGAGTGATAGATAGCCTGTGGATGGACATGCCCAATGAGACGTCAGTGTGGGTTGGCCAGAGGAACAAGGCCCATGGCTACTTCAAGGTACAACGGACATTATTCAGTATACATAAAGTATATACACAGTGTACATAAAGGCTCGCGGCGTAGTGCACAAATTCACCTGCATTCACCTGTGTGTGTGTGCGGGTGCGCGCACGCCACGTTCCTCTCCTTACCTCAATGACCCCCCCCCCTCTCTCTCTCTCTCTCTCTCTCTCTCCTCTGCAGGGCATAATGCAAGATGTGGAGATACTGCAAATGCCCCAAGGCTACATCACCCAGTGTCCAGATCTTAACCGCAGTAAGACCTTTTCATGTGTGCTTTACATCTATGTTCTACACATTGTTTCACGCCATCAATATGTTTGACGGCATTGTTTTGCAGCATCAACATTTGACTGAGAAATAATATACCCACTTTGCGTGGGTAGGAATTGTTTTTATTTTATTTTGGGAAACAGATTTGAATGAATTTTGACAAAGCAACATTTCCACTGTCTTTGTACCCACTAGCTAACAGCAGACATGACTCCTAAACTATACATACATCAGTGATTAAACTCAAAGAAACCTTGTTTGATATGCATTGATTAGGCTACGAATTAACCCTCATTTGATATGATTCTTTTTTGAGTGGAGCTGTTTGTTTTGAGCTCTTGACATAAATGACATAAACTGTTTGCCAGCCAAGTCTATGGACATTAATGTTTGTTTTGGGCACTAATTGACGACGTAAGACGTCATGTGGCCGCCACTTCACACCAGTGTGATTTTCTTTCTTCTTTTCTTTTGTTAAACCTCTGGGACCCTAATCTACAATGTACAATCCTCAGTTTACATTTTACCCTGAGAGTGTACAAATGCAACCCGTGTGGGTCCATTTGGTTCCATTTGTACAATCTCAGGGGACCCCAGGTATCACATCAAGGACTCCAGTGGGTACCCAGGGCCCATGTTGAAATCCAGTGCAGTGCCATAGACCAGGGGTTCTCAAACGCTTTTGGCCCAGGCAGGTACCCCTTGGAGGGGAGACATGTTTCCCAAGTACCCCCATGTGGCCATAGACAACAGCATAATGAAAATCTGTGGGTCCTTCAAACCACTATAGCAGAGAGACAACAATATTCCTGAAACGCACGCATCACTCCTAGACCAGACACCAGCACAGCCAAATGGCCAATAGCTGTGTGAAAATGCATGGGAGTCAGCATGCATTGATTAAATACTTTGGTCTGTGGACGTTGCTTTGAACAATAATTCCTGGCACCCTTCAAAATGTAAAGGGAAAAAAAATAGATGAAAAATATATTGATTTTTCACTGAACTGTGCTTTGGACAAAATAACAAGGTTACTTTTCACGATAAGTGGGGGGAAATTGCAACAGTGTTGGAAAGGTGCCAACCCCACGGTTAAGATACACGTGTGTCTCTGTGAAGGAAGGCAGTCGCGCACTCATAGCCACGATGCAAGAAACGTTACTTCAGTACAAACTAAGAACGTTTCGACGTGACTTGTCTTCTTCCAGTGGTTCCCAATGTTTGGTTGTTTCCCCTACCCTTCCTCTTCCTCTTTCCACTACATCTGACAAAGCTGAGCCCTTTTGAACTTTTTTAAACATTGTTTTAACAATATTTTTAGTGCGCTTCAGAATGACGTTACGCATGGGAGTTAGCTATGATTTTCAACATTAAATAAAGCGTTCTTTCAATTTGGGTACGAGTGGGTACGAGTAACCCCAGATATTACAGTAGATCTGCTATTTTCAAGAACATCTATTATTGTATTAATTATCGATCAAATCAATTAGTTGCACCACTAATTCTAATTATGTCACTTAAGCAGACATCTACGTCTCCCTATATGTGCCCTTTATGGTGGACATGTCTTTGGCAGTGATAGACAAAGTACTCAAATTGTTTTACTACAGTAATTAAAGCAATATTGCGATGTGTGTGTGTATTGTACTGTAGAAATAGAAGTAAAAGTAAAAGTTGTGCATTCAGAATTTTCCTTGAGTAAAAGTAATACGTGAGCCACTGCTGCCCGTGGAGTACAAAGTAAAAAAGAAAAAAATAGTAAAAAAAAAAAATGGGTCACTTTCTGTCACTGTTCTTTGGTGAGATGGCAACATTGATCTACCGCATGCCTGGTGTGGTGTTTGTTTTCCAGCCTGTCCCACCTGTAACATGCCTGGTGTGGTGTTTGTCTTCCAGCCTGTCCCACCTGTAACAGGCCTGGTGTGGTGTTTGTTTTCCAGCCTGTCCCACCTGTAACAGGCCTGGTGTGGTGTTTGTTTTCCAGCCTGTCCCACCTGTAACAGGCCTGGTGTGGTGTTTGTTTTCCAGCCTGTCCCACCTGTAACAGGCCTGGTGTGGTGTTTGTTTTCCAGCCTGTCCCACCTGTAACATGCCTGGTGTGGTGTTTGTTTTCCAGCCTGTCCCACCTGTAACATGCCTGGTGTGGTGTTTGTCTTCCAGCCTGTCCCACCTGTAACATGCCTGGTGTGGTGTTTGTTTTCCAGCCTGTCCCACCTGTAACATGCCTGGTGTGGTGTTTGTTTTCCAGCCTGTCCCACCTGTAACATGCCTGGTGTGGTGTTTGTTTTCCAGCCTGTCCCACCTGTAACGACTTCCATGGTCTTGTTCAGAAGATCATGGAGCTCCAAGATGTTCTGGCAAAGACGTCCAGCAAGGTACATACAAGGCTTGTGTGCGTGCGTGCGTGCGTGCGTGCGTGCGTGTTGGTGGGGATTAGGGCTGTCACGCTTATGACATTTACAGTACAGTATGTTTGCTTTTGCTTCTTTGAATACATGCACTGTACTACTGTATGATAGTGGTTTGTGGTTAGCAAGCCACAACATTCAACCCATTTACCTGATTCCCCAGAAAATGCTCTACTTTTCTGTGTCCTTTAGAATGTATTTCCCTTTGCGTGCAGTCAACCAAGGTTTCTGTGTGCGTGCGTGCGTGCGTGCGTGCGTGCGTGCGTGCGTGCGTGTGTGTGGTCCAGTTAGCGCATGCTGAGGAGAAGATGCAGGGCCTGGATGGCTGCTACTGCGAGCGGTCCTGCAGTCTGGACGGAGTGGTGTACAGAGAGGAGGACGGCTGGATGGACGGCTGCAAGAACTGCTCCTGCTGGGTACGGATACTGATAGGCCAGGGGTGGGCAACTTTGACCATGGAGAGGGTCACTATAGTTCCACACTCACTCCAGAGGGCCACATTCCATATTACTGTCTTAGCAAAAAATAGCCAATCCACAAGCTCAAGATGCGTTTTGAGCTTGTAGATCAGCTATTTTTGCTATATTTGAATGGATTATTGTCTCCACCAGGCCGAAGGCATGGGGAGAGAGTATGTTTTGCACTCCGTCCGTGTGTGTGTGTGTGTGTGTGTGTGTGTGTCCGTCCTTCCGTCCGTCTGTTACCAGCTAATCTCCGGCACCGTTAACCCGGTCGATGCCAAACTTTGCACACACACTCCCTGGATGCCAACGATGAACCTCTGCCCCACATTTTCCAGAACGGCCTGTTATAGCGCCACCATGAGGCAGCTTTTCACATTTTTTACCTAAAACTGCACCGATCTGCGTGAAACGTTGCATGCACACTCCCTAGAGGCCAAGGACAAACCTTTGACCTGCATTTTCCGCATCTGCCTTTTATAGCGCCACCAGGAGGCCGACTTTTGTAAAACAATTTTTTGATATTACTCCTCCAGATTCTGTCCAAAATGGCCACAAATCGTTACACAGTATCTCTATGGTCATGTGCTCAAGTTGGATCTGTCCGATATTTCATATTCCATCCTAATTGGCTATAATTGGCTTTCACAGTTTGCAAGATTGCCCCGTTTTGAACAAAAGCCTCAAATCATGAATGCAGCATGCAATTTACGTGAAATCTTTCACACATTGTCTTACTAGGCTGAGGAATATATCCCACCCTTTTCACATTGGCCTGTTATAGCGCCACCAACAGGTTGATTTTTGCAAAACACATTTTTGGAACAAAATGCCTCAAATCATCCAATTGCCATCAAAGGCGTATGAAGAAATGGCACCCTTTTCACATTGGCCTATTATAGCGCCACCAGGAGGCCACAACCTGACCTGCCCTGGTGGAGACCTGTGCCCCGAGGGGCACTTTTTCTAGTTTTGTGCTGTTTTCAGACTTAACCAAGTATCTTTCCTGTTTTCTGATTTAACCAAGTATCTCGTTTGGAATATTACCGCTTAAAGAGAGATCAGAGACGCGAGGTAGTAATGGAACATTATACCTCCCGATTTTGGTGGGAAATGGAAGGCGGGGCTTTTCAGAGTAAAATCTGTCTCATCTGCTGGGCACTCAGCGTCTTTATTTTGAAATACTTATTTTATTGCCAACTACATGAAATTCTAAATAAGGTGTACTGTACTTCACTTCATGCGTTTTCAACCTATCTTCCTTTAAAATGGTCCTCACTAACGCTCACTAAGGTGGCACCATTTCTGTCTATTCACTTTGTGTCTCAGAGGAATTTGAGGCTGTGGACAACTCAGAAACCTGTCTACCGGTGACATCATCGGTAGGCAGGTTTAGTCATTTCAAACAATTAACGTACATGAACCAATTCTGCCCTATTTTATACTTTGTATTTTTGAAAATAGCCATCTTCAAGCTCACAACGCGCCTCATAAGGAGACGTGTTGTGAGCTTGTAAATCGGCCTTAATTTTTATTTTTTACGTTTAAAAAACGTTTTGGAAAAAGCTGGTGAATTCTGCATAATGAGTACTTTTACTTTTGGTACTTTGCTTCCTCCGCCACTGCGGTTACGTAGCTGCTGACTTCATAGACCGTTTTCATCCCCAAACGCTCTCGTGTTGCTAGGAGACGAGCCCAAATTCCCTTCGGATGCCTCCGGTGCGGTGCATACATTGATGTGCAGGGAAACATTTCTTCTTTCCAGAAGTCTGTGCTGGCAGGCCAAGTGTGCTTGGCAGGCCTAGTTTCATAACATAATACACTGTTATTATGCCAAAACCGGATGATTTTGTTTGGATGCAAAGCATGGTGTTTGAAGCATTCACCCAGTTTAAACCTTATCTTCATAATTGTCCTCACTAATGCTCATTATAAGTGCCATTTCGTCTCAATGCTGTCTCACCTCCAAAAGGCATCCCGTGGTTCAAGTCCGCCTGAGAGTATTATTTTTTTGTCGAACCATCAAAAACGCAGGGAACTGGGGGGCACGGTGGCGCAGTCGGTAGCGCAGTTGGTAGGGCTGTGTCACCTCACAGCTAGAAGGTCCTGGGTTCGATTCCCGCTAGGGACATTGTGGGCGATGGGGGCCTGTACTCTCCTCCACGTCACCAGTGCCCATACACTAGGTGGGGTTGGCAAAAGGGCCTTTCTGTGTGGAGTTTGCATGTTCTCCCCATGTCCCCTAGGGTAGGTACCCTCACAAAAAACATGCAGTAATCCTGGTGTCTAAACTGCCTTCCCTGGCCAGCATGAGGTCAGTCCATTGCTCTCCCTAGGTTTGCAGAGGTAGTGTAGCGCCCAGGATTACATTAAACAATTGCCACTGGGTGAAAGAAATTCAACATAAAACAACTGGATTTCCACTATGCTGGAGGTCGTTTGGTCAATATGACTTTTGGGGGTGAGACAGTGTTGACTCACTGTGTGTCTCACTGGTGGGCTGCATGGGGATGACATTGCCCATAAGCTATAAGCAAATAGAAACGTCAGCCTTTCTCTACCTAGAACGTTAGCAGTTCTTAAATAGAAGCGAATTGTTCTTGCATCAATCTCATTTGAAATGTCAAAACCTGCCTACCAATGACATCATTGGTATACAACAGTGGTTTTTGAGTGGTCCTTGAGGCAGTTCCAGGTGGTCCCCAGCTAAACGACGGAGAGTTGGTACAACCAAATGGACCCTTTATAGATCTTTAACTCTTGAGAGTGTAAAATGGACCCGTAAGCATGGAATTGTAGATTGTAGATCTTATCCAACAAAAACAGCACATACTTTAGTTTTGGGTGTGAGAGCCTAAATCTCATCACATGGTGGTCTGTGCCGATGGCGCCAAAATAACGTGCCAAAATGCCACCAAAATAACGGGCCTTGATGTGAAAAGTGTTGAAAACCACTGGTATACAGAAATCGTATGGTAATAATGGTATGGTAATATAGTAATATGGTAATAATGAACATTCGTGAGGACCAATATGGGAACATATGGTTGAAAATGAAGGAAGTGCTACTTTAACACCCCCCCCATTCCATTCCAGAATGGCTCGGTCCAGTGTGAGACCATCAGCTGCCCTCCTCTCCAGTGCCCTCCAGACGCCGCCCCTGTGTACGTGCCTGGAGTCTGCTGCAAAGAATGCCAACGTCAGTAAAGAAGTGCCTCTCACGTCACACGTGTCCGCTTGAAACCTTCCTCCCTTCCTCTCCTCCGCCTCGCCTGACTGTCCTTCTCTGACCTTTGAACTTTCTGACCTTTCATCTTTGTAAAATTGTACATATTTTTTTCCACTCTTATATCTCATGTGTCCTCTCCACTCCTCTGCTACGCACGCACGCACGCACGCACGCACGCACGCACGCACGCACGCACGCACGCACACACACACACACACACACACACACACACACACACACTATGTACTCGTAGCTCTCTATGGCCTCTTAACAGTTATGATGCCCAGGACGTGTACACACGTCTTCATAATTACACTCGTAGGAGGCCCAGGATGTGTGGACATGTCTTATACTGTAGGTCCTTTTTAATGATATAAAATGCGATCGCTAAAATCATTTTTTTGACAGCGGCCGTTGCTAGGCAACGCCTTGCTTTGCCGCCCCTGTGCTGTTTTGCTGTTTGCATGACTTTATCATGCATCTCATTTAGAATATTAACGCTTCTAAAGAGAGGTCAGACTTATAACGCAAGGTAGTAATGGAACATTTCACCTCCCGGTTTTGGGGGGAAATGGAAGGCGGGGCTTTTCAGAGTAAAATCTGCCTCATCTGCTTGGCAAAATATGCACTCTAGCGCCAGATTTATTCTGAAAAATTTCCCGGCAAAAAAAAGCGTTAAAAAGCTCACTCAGCTTCATGTTAATACTTAAAGTTCAAGTTGATCAAAATTGAGTAATGAGTGCATGTGCTCTGTTTAATATGCAGACTTTGTCCTCCCAAGGGCAAGTGACTAATGGTGTGTGTGTGTGTGTGTGTGTGTGTGTGTGTGTGTGTGTGTGTGTGTGTGTGTGTGTGTGTGTGTGTGTGTGTGTGTGTGTGTGTGTGTGTGTGTGTGTGTGTGTGTGTGTGTGTGTGTGTGTGTGTGTGTGCACAGCGGTGTGTTTGTTCAGAGGCAGGGGTTACGTGGAGGGGGAGAGGCGTAGCGTCAGAGACTCCGCTGATGACTGTCTGCTGTTTGAATGTCAGGTAGGCACACACGCACACACACACATGCACACACACACACACACACACACACACACACACACAGTCTGCTTCACACCAGTGGTTCTCAATGTTTTATCATCATTATGTTGTTATTAATACTAATAAGTAATATCACGATCATTAACATAAATTGTTACACATGTCAATATTCACGCACGCACGCATGCACGCACACACGCACGCACGCACGCACGCACGCACGCACGCACGCACGCACGCACGCACGCACGCACGCACGCACGCACGCACGCACGCACGCACGCACGCACGCACGCACGCACGCATGCAAATGATAAAACAGTCAAGCACATTATTT
>NC_136804.1:17753357-17833357 GCF_951216825.1 Electrona antarctica | reverse complement strand
CACGGATGTAGCCTCGGAAAGCCAGACGTTTTATTTCCAGCACGGAGGTGAGGGGGATATCGTTTGGGGATAAAGTTTCCGCGCTTCTATCTGTTACTTCTCTGACACAGCGCAGTTCAAACTTCAAATTCAGCCTGTCAATAGTGGGACACCGCGCGCTGAGAGCCACAGCTGCAGTTGTTTTTTAATTAAGGGCGCGTTCTGAATGCAATGCAAACTAATAGGCGAGTGCGCTCCGGTGCATATGCAAAGGGAAATAATGACTTCTGTCTGTGACAATAATTAATGCTACAGTTTGAATTCTGTACACACGCACACATAGAGCAAAAAATATGATATGGGGAAAACCTTTTTTTTTTTTTTTTTCCAACTTTCGACTTCTCCTAATCTGAATTGACTTGTGTTAATGAAATCGATAAATCGTTTTTTTTTGTGAATGCCCTAGCGCATACCCTCTATAGGGCCTGTCTGTCTCAGAGTATCATGATCTCTCTCTCTCTCTCTCTCTCTCTCTCTCTCTCTCTCTCTCTCTCTCTCTCTCTTTCTCTTTCTCTTTCTCTTTCTCTTTCTCTCTCTCTCTCCCCCTTCTCTCTCTCTCTCTCTTTCTCTCTCTCTCCTACTCTCTCTCTCCCCCTTCTCTCTCTCTCTCTCTCTCTCTCTCTCTCTCTCTCTCTCTCTCTCTCTCTCTCTCTTTCTCTCTCTCCCCTCTCACCCGTCCTCCTCTCTCTCTCTCCCAGGTCATGACTTCTGCCTGGAGGGCCATGCCAATCAGTGTGTGGAGAACTCTGAGTGTTTGAACCTGGAGGCGGGAGCGTACTGCAGCTGTAAGGACGGCTACCGGGCCGTCCGGGACGACAGCGCCTACTGCCAAGGTACCGCAGAACTGCTCCTTCTCCCCGCCGGGTATACCCAGTGGTGGGAAAAGTACTCACATTTTTACTAAAAAGTATCAATACTGCAATGTAGAAAAGTAAAAGCCTGGAATTCAAAATGTACTTGTATGTACGGTACAATAGTATTGGTATCAAAAAGTAGCAAAAGTAGAAAGTAGGCTACTCATTATGCAGAATGTCCCGTTTCACAAGTTTTCAAATGTATCAAATTATTTTGAAAATAACAGATCTACAAGCGTGTAGATCAACTACTTTCAAATGGCCGAAATGTGTGTAGGACTTAATTAAGTGGTTAATGTATGTTTTGTAATAATCAATAATCGAAATCTACAAAGTAACTAGGACTTTGTTTACTTATGTTGGCTTGGGGGGGAAGTGAAATTCCATTGGCGTATGCTCAACTTGCTCTTGTTGAATACAGTATATATAAAACTGTGAAATTGAGCACCACCGAAATTATCATAAAATCTGGTTGGCTCATGTATAAACGACACCTTAGCTGATAGCTAGTGTGTAAAATGGCTTCTGCTGAATCAAAAAACTTGGCTGGTATTGAACTCACTTGGCTGCTGCCTAAAGGCCTTGTAGTGAACATGAACCTCCGCTGGCTTCAAATGGTATTATTGAACTTATGGCGAGGGTGTAAATGACTATTGAAATTATGAAACCGTGTTGGCTGGTGTGTAGATGACTCCCAGTTTCAACAGGAGGCCCATTAGCGCCTGTGCTGTGCTATGCTGTGCTGTGCGTGCGTGCGTGTGTGCGTGCGTGCGTGCGTGCGTGCGTGCCTGCCTGCCTGCCTGCCTGCCTGCCTGCCTGCCTGCCTGCCTGCCTGCCTGCCTGCCTGCCTGCGTGCCTGCGTGCGCGACAGAGCATGGCTAATGGCAGCCGTCAGCCAGGTAATTACTCAATGTCTAAGACACCGCTAAACACCGCCTGTTGTTAATTAAGACTGTATCTGACCTAGCAAAGTAAGTGTGTGTGTGCGTTTGCGTGTGTGTGTGCGTGTGCGCACGTTTTGTGAGCTTGATCGGCTATCTTCGGCTTTAGAGTTAAACTGGCAAATAATTGTAAAAATTCATAAAAAAACACCAGTCCATGTAATCTTTCAAATGAGTGTGGAAAAATTGATTATGGCATTTAAAAGAACATGCAATACTTAATCAATTTAAAATATGAGTACACCTATACTTATCCCGTGATGAGTCACCTTTTCAATTTGCCGGACATTTGCTTTTGAGACTTATGTCCACAGCGCTGATGCAGAATCAGTTCTTAAAAACAGTCTGGGGTGTTCAGTCTGAGTAGACGGTAAAATTACCAAAAGTCTTTTTGAAAGTGAAATATCCCTTTAACTTAACTTTAAATGGGCCTGGGCTATTTTCACAGTGTGTTTAAAAAATATATATAAGCTCCTACATTTGATTTTCCCTCTATGAGAAAATGTTTACCTACCGGTATACCAATGTTTGCCATCATTCTTTTCAGCAGCACAAGCTAATCTACATCACCCCCAAAAAATATTGCTTTGTCTGCATCTCTCTAAGTGGGTTAGGGATCGAGGGGGCCTTTGATGGCCCCTGGGGTCAAGACGTTTCTTCCCTAGAACACATAACATACAACAACATGCATGCATTAGCTGTGTAATGCTGGCCTCTGGGACCATAGTCCTTTGATGTTACGTTTGGTTTTAAATAATAATTCATGTAGTGGCTATACTGTGCTGCTGTGGTGAAATGGTACAAGGCTATTAGCAGCATGCCGTGTCCTACTTCCCAGCCTGGGATGAGGAGCGTTCTGGCTGAGAATGAAACGGAACAAAACGGTGGTGGTGTTTCGCCCCACAAGGTTTTAATCATCACAATCCATTAGAACTGGATCTGCACTCTTCCTGGTAGTGGAAGAGACCCAACAGCTGTTCTCTTTCTCTCTCTCTGTCCCTGTTTCTTTTCTGCCACTGTATCACTTTCACTGCGTGTGCGTGTGCGTGTGCGCGTGCGTGCGTGCGTGCGTGCGTGCGTGCGTGCGTGCTTGCGTGCGTGCGTGCGTGCGCGAGCGAGAGACACAGAGAGAGAGCCAAAGAGAGACACGGGGAGAGAGAGAGTGTTGGAGGGCCAGATGTGGCTAAGCTGTGTAGGTCACATATTTATTATCACACGCTGGTCACTTCCTGGCATGTCACTACATTACAGATGTTGCAGGGATTAAGGCTAAAGCCGATTTAGCCTATAGGACGTGGGCTTGAGGTTCGAGGTGGCCAGCAGTTGCGCCACTATAGGGTTGGGGTGTCCAGGGCTGAAGCCCTGCACCTTTTTCATCCTGTAATCAGACGATTTGCTAGCACTGTTTTTTATTTAATTGAATACCGGTACTTTATTAGACATAAATGCAAACAGCACGGGGTACAGTCATACATTTGGCCGCCCTAAAAGGATAACACATCCATTGTGGTCCTACTGTACGTTAAAGGGCTTCTCAGCCAGAGAGCGGCATAATGCGGGCGCGCAATACCGCTCTCACTTTCTCTCGTTTCTTCAAGGCGTGGCTGAGTGAGAAGTCACAGATGCCGAGGAAACAAAAGGGTGAAGGAGTTTGTGGATCCGCGCAGCTTGTTGTGGGTTCGTCGTTCCCTGCATGCTGCTGCTGCTGCTGCAAATAGCAGATGATGTCGCTGCTAAATGTTTGATGGCAGCCAGCTAAGGAGACGAGAGACTCACTCGGGGGAGTGCTTCAGAGAGAGAGAGGGAGATAGGAGAGAGAGAGAGAGGGAGAGAGAGAGATAATGGGGAGGGAGAGTGTGAGAGAAATGGTTACAAAAAGAGTCACACTGCTTTTGAGTGGGAGAAAGAAAGTGAGGGACAGAAAAAGAGAAAAGGGGAGAGAAAGAAAGAGTTCCTTCAACCCCTCAACCCCCCCCCCCCCCCCTCTCTTTCTCTCTCTCTCTCCCCTCTCCTCCGTTTCTGAAAGTGGCCTGTCACCTCCTGTCACCTCTTGGCACACAGCGTTTGAGTCTAAGAGGTTTTTTATGATGTGTATGTGAGGTGACACCAGCACACTGACGATGATCTCCTCAGTGCCGGGCTGTCACTTTTTACGCTGTCGTGCCCTGATGTGTTGTTCTGCACAAAGAGCAGCCTGCACCAGTAATGTAGCACTCATGTTTTCAGTCTGTACGCATTTGTAGGCTTCTATACTGTACATATATATATATATTTTCCAAAATGAATTGTATTTCTACAAACCTGTTCATCGACTACCTTTTTTCACTGACGAAAACTAATAATACATACTGATTATATTATTTGAATTGCATACTTAGCCCATCTGTAAAGCTGACAAGTGACAACGTGTCACGGTGCGGTGTCGCTATATTTTTTTAAAATGCTTCAACATGAACGCCTATAATGACGCGGCCACGAGAGGGACACCAGGTTAAAGATGTTTTTTTTTGTGTTTTTTGCCTCTATTGATATAGGGTACAGTACAGTAATTAGACAGGAAAGGGGGAGAGAGATGGGGAGTGACGCGCGGAAAAGGCCATCGGGCTCAGGAGTCGAACCCGTGGCACGCCGTCTGGCTAGCTTGGCAGCCTAGGTGCCCAGACGGTTGAGCTAACCATTTGGGCCAGAAGGACACCATTGGTTGAATATTGTCCTGTCTGTCTGTGGGCTTTAGAAATATTGAACCAATGAAAAGTATTAAAAGAACGAGGTCATTTTTCCCCATCGGTTGTGGACATAATATCTGTACGAGTCTTCCGTCGATAGTGACGATATTTATGCACACATGGTGTGGACCTCCATTCCTCCATGCATTTGTACGCCCGGCATGTTCTGTGACACTGTAAGCCTATATCTTGTGTGTGTGTGTGTGTGTGTGTGTGTGTGTGTGTGTGTGTGTGTGTGTGTGTGTGTGTGTGTGTGTGTGTGTGTGTGTGTGTGTGTGTGTGTGTGTGTGTGTGTGTGTGTGTGTGTGTGTGTGTGTGTGTGTGTGTGTGTGTGTGTGTGTGTGTGTGTGTGTGTGTGTGTGTGTGTGTGTGTGTGTGTGTGTGTGTGTGTGTGTGTGTGTGTGTGTGTGTGTGTGTGTGTGCTTGTGTGCGTGCATGCGTGACAGACAGACCCAGCCAGGCTCACCCAGGGAGATCTTTCCCCCCCGCACCCAAATTGTCTTGTTTTATTTTTCAGGGAATGTTGTGCTATACAGTATATGCTGAAATGTATCACCAGCTGAGCATGCCCGCTGTTCCATCGTTTCCCCCCGTCTCTCAGACCTCTATCCTTTCATTAGGAGAAAGACAGGGCCAGGGAGAGATGGAGGCAGGGAAGATAAAGAGACGTGAGACATGAGGCGCGGAAGGGCCAGCGTGCAGGGAAGAGGAGATACAGAAATGAGAGGGGAGAGAGAGAAAGTGGAAATGGCTTGTCTCATCTGTCTGTTATTCCCAGATGCTATACAGTATCTCACGGATGTTACTGCATGCCATGGAGTGCTTTCTCTGTGAAGCACAAGTCTCATCCAACTATCAACATACTAGTAGATCACAAAGGCTGTGCAGGTAGATCACATGACACCTGTGTTGGCTGAACTCCACTGGTTGCCAGTCTCTTTCAGGATCGATTTTATTATTAACTTTTAAAGCTCGTAATGGTCTTGCTCCCACCTATTTATGTACAATGGTTGAATACTATGTACCTTCACGTACCCTTAGATCATCTGGTCTGGGTCTACTAAAGGAGAGTCACAAGGCTAAATTGGTGACCAAAGGTGATCAAGCTTTTGTTGTTATGGCCCCTAGGCTCTGGAACAGCCTACAATTTACAATTTACAATTTAGGCATTTAGCAGACGCTCTTAATCCAGAGCGACTTACATTAAGCAAGAACAAAAAGCATGGGAATACATCACATATATAAACAGCATTTATCAAGAAACATGCGTAAGGTAAGAACGTAACTAGAACATATCTATATATAATGACACTATACATATAAGCTATACATATATATTATACTATGCTGTACTGTTATTGTGCTGTCTACATGACATGCTATAAGTCTGTTTCAAATGCTATCTAAGTCTAAAAAAGTGCTGTCTAAGGGGGTAGGGTAAGTGCTATGGGCCATGGTGGAGTCTGAAAAGGTGGCCTACCAGAGGAACTGAGGCTAACGAGTTTTAAATCTCTCTTAAAAACACATCTGGTGGGGTTGGCCTTTTTACCTCCTTAAGTCATTTCCGGTATTATTGCTCAAGCACTTTGTAACGTGGTTTAAAAAAAGTGCTATATAAATAAAGTTAGCAGTAGCATTAGTAGGGGTAATAATTAGTTTGGTCAGTAGATCTTGTTGAGCTGGTCATTTTGAAAGTATAGCTCTCAAGTCAAAGAGGTGTGTCCACCCCTGCCATATGGGCATACTGATGACATCAGGGATCTTCTCCATGTAGGGCATTAGGGCAGACTTTCAGGTCTGGACCTCTGAGAGTGTGTACTGTACAGTACAGTGTTGAATCAACTCAGAGGATTTTACATTGTAGATCGGGGTCTCAGACATAACGTTTATGTATCAAATGGGGGTACGCTTAATAAAGTAGGGGTCTTTGAAATGAAAAGGGTTGAGAATCGCTTTCGTTGACTATGACGAAACATGTTCGTCGACTACCTTTTTTCAGTGACAAAAACGAAATAAAAACTACATTATGATGACTATAAAACTAAGACTAAATATAAACAAATAAAAACTGGACTAAAATGTTATGGAGGGAGTGGGACTAGTGAAGACGAGATCCAGTAGAACTAAAAGACAAGTCATTTTTTTTAAATGTTTGGTAGCGTTCTTAAAATAGCGGATCTACAAACTCACACTACCTCACGCTGTGACACATTGTGAGCTTGTAGATCAGCTATTTTCAGAATGCAACACAAATATTTTTTGTCATTCAAAACTAGACTAAAAGTAAAACATTACAGATGACTAAAATATAACTAAAACTAAATTAAATTATATTCAACAGACTATGTAATAATGACTAAACTAAATCAAAATGTGCTGTCAAAATCAACACTGCGTTTCAGCAAATATTTGACGACACTGGTAAGCTTTTTGCATGCCTTGTCATGATTGATAGATCTGGTCTATCAGTCCTCTCTCTCTTTCACTCTCTCTCTCCCCCCCCCACCCACCCCCCTCACACAGCATCAGTTCACTTCAGTTCATGTAGGAGCTCTTTTATTGCCGCTGTGCTGTGGGTGCATGTTGAGTGGATTGGGGGACGTAGTGGGATGCGTGTGTGTGGAGGGTTCTCTGAGGGTTACTGATGTTGACAGCTGACGGTATAAGCCTCACAGTGCCGCGCTGGCAAGGAGACAGCCCACCTGCTGCAGTCTCTTCTGAGGTAGTCTGAAAGTACCCGAGCTTTTCTTGGCATAGAGGGGCGACTCAAACTAGCGCTGAAAACGGACGCGTAGTAGTAGTGCCCATGATTACAGCTTAGGCAATTGGCACCGGGTGGGTGGGTTACAAAAATTGTTGTAAATTGTTAAAATACTAAAAAGCCATTTAAGTTATAACTAGGCTAACTTTGAACTTTAATAGTGAGGTGGTGCAACTGGCTCCTGGACCTTATCCCCTTCACATCACAGCTGGCAATTCAGGACATTCTTCTTGTCTGTACCTGCTCAAATGGTTTTAGAACTGTATATAACCTGTTACCTGTTAATGTATGCAATAATGACACAAACATTTTATTTGAAATACAGTACATTCAGCGTGTTTACTAGGCCTCAAGGACACGCACAAATATGGGAAGCGAATGTGAATGAATGTAAACAGAAGCTCCAATTGTTCTCAAAGAAACCAAGGTAACCATTGGATAGCTTTGAGATCCCATATCACTGTCAACCTTTCTAGTGTAGAAGAAGCATGTGTGCATTCCTAATCTGTATTTTTGTCTCAGAGCTGTGAATGCCTCGAGGCGTCCCAGAGCTACAGTAGCTGCAGTAGGCTACTGCTAACTCTGACAGCTAAACTTTAAATTACTACTTGAGGGACGAAGTTTTATTCGTTCTTCCTTTTTCCTTAGGAACGCTATGAAGGCTGGGGGTGGGGGTGGATAGGGGCAGTGGTGATGGTGAGGGTGGTGACGAGGGGGTTGTGTTGGTTTTGAGGTATAGTTGTGTGTTATCAGCATAGCAGTGCAAAGATATTACATGCCTCTTGATGATGCGGCCAAGCGGTAGCAGGTATAATGTGATAAGAGTGGGACCGAGGACAGATCCCTGGGGGACACCGCAGGTGACAGGCTGGGTGTGAGATACCTCCCAGGGAGACTCTGTCCGGTCGGAGATATAGGATTTGAACCAGTTTAATGCTGTATTGTTGAGTCCGATGTTAGAGTGAAGGCGATTAATTAAAATGTCGTGGTCGACGGTGTCAAATCAGGAGGTCGTTCGTGGCCCTGGGCGGTTTCTGTGCTGTGGGTGGAGCGAAAGCCAGATTGAAGGCTATTGAGGTGATTTTGGAGCTGTGTGGCCACTACTTTCTCCAATATTTTGAAGAGGAAAGTTTGAGATGGGCCTGTAGTTTGCAAGTATATCCGGGTCCAGGGAGGGTTTTTTGGGAGATGTGTGATTTCCTTCACAGTTGACCACACTGTTGACACGCATGCACGCACGCACGCACGCACGCACGCACGCACGCACGCACGCATGCACGCACGCACGCACACTTGAGAATTGGGTTGAGAATCACTGAGCTTTTGTTGCCTGAGACTTTATTTATTGGACAATTCAGTTATACTGAAGGCTGGGACAGTACAATACTGTAAGTGTGTTATGAGTGAAACAATTTCACATCACTTCCATCATCCATGAGGTGATTATTTCATCTGAAGTGCACTGAATATATCTGACATATTCGGGACTATAGGGGAATGCATAGGCTGGAGCCAAAAGCGGTAAATTGAGAACATGAGTGGGTGGATGTTTGCTATTTATGTTTGACAAAGACCAGAATGAGTGTGTGTGTGTGTGTGTGTGTGTGTGTGTGTGTGTGTGTGTGTGTGTGTGTGTGTGTGTGTGTGTGTGTGTGTGTGTGTGTGTGTGTGTGTGTGTGTGTGTGTGTGTGTGTGTGTGTGTGTGTGTGTGTGTGTGTGTGTGTGTGTGTGTGTGTGTGTGTGTGTGTGTGTGCGCATGCATGTGTGCGCGTGTACGAGATAGAGACCTGAATAGGATTTATTCAAATAAATCTTATTTTAGTTTTTTACATGAACAATGTCTAATAATTATCTAGTTAACATGCTAACGTGGGCCCAGGCGGTGGCGTAACCGTCTGGGCACCCGACTGGTAATCCAGTCGCAGTGTGCCGCGGGTTCGACTCCCGAGCCCGACACGGCCTTTACTGCATGTCTTCCCCCATCTCTCTCCCGTTTCCTGTCAGCCTACTGTCTGTCCCTTCAAAAACCAATAAAAGGCGTAAGCCGCAAAAAAAATATCTTAAAAAAAAAAAAAAAAACATGCTAACGTGAACTTTAGCTTGCATCTTGATATGTAGGCCTACATTCTACAGTCCTAATGATGGCTTGTCTTTATCTTATTACAGCGATATGCATATCATGAAAAATCCTCAACCTCACCTATGATGAGATAGCATGTTTGAGTTTTGCGTGCTAATGTTGCAGAGCTGGGATTGGCGTAGCAGCGTCAGTAGTTTGCTTTGATTGGTCTGCATTTGCAGGGACACACTCTCCATCAGTGGCGTGCACAGACATTTAGAGGGGCAGGTGCTCAAGTGAAAAAAAGGGCACCTTGTGCAGCGCGTGAAACCGGCCGGTTGTCTTAATAGTGTGATATTTATAGATTTTGGGGCCTAAATAATATATTATAAGCTTTTTATCAAGAATTGATCAATGTCACCATGGTCCACATACTGTACAAAAAAATAAAAAATAATAATAATTAATAATTATAATTTGTTTTTTTTGTTTTTTTCAAAAGGGCACATTGCCAAAAGGGCAGGGGGTGCTCTAGCACCCCCTAGTGTCTATCTGTGCACGCCACTGCTCTCCATACAGTACAGGGCACATACATAGGCCTATACAGTACAGATTAAGCGATGTCACAAGAGACCGCACAAGACAGCATAAAGAGACAGACAGAGCGTCATCCATGAAGGCAGACGCCAGACGGCATGCGGAGAGACATGGATTTTAAGCGGAAAGCAAATAACTGAAACAACAAGCGTAGAATTTACACTCATAAAGGGGCAAGCCTCCTCGGAGCACACTTCTCTGTTTGAGGCCAGAAAAGCCAAATTCAAAAGGCTTGACTTCGTTATTCAGAAAGGCTTTTACATCCCCTAAAGGCAGCTGTAAAAAGAAAAGAAAGACTCTCAAGCACTGCAGAATACCCGGGGATAACAAGGCGAGCCAGAGCCCTCGAGCGTAGCTTAAAGTTTTCGACAACGAACAACCTGTGCTCGTTAAGTTTCACTTTACTAGTTGGTGTGTTATAGTCTTGACTCTGGGTGTAACAAAAGAAAAAAAGAACGGTAAAAAAAAATGCAAGCCTTGAATCTTTGACTGGCTCTCATCTGGTGCTCACGGGCAAGAGACTCCCGACTCCTGTTTTTCAGTCGCCGACTCGCCGGAGAGGGAAAGTCTTTGTGAGCCAGAGAGAATAATTGACGACCCCTCTTCCTGGCCCGCCTCGACTGACGTTTGGAAGGAGAAGATTTATTTTCTCCTGCTCAACCTCAGTCAATGTGCGCTGCACAACCTCACAGTTTCTAGCACTAATGAGGGCTGTAGTCTTGGTCTCACCAAGACTACAGCCCTCATTACTGCTAGCTAGAAACTGTTGCATTGTATCTCCCAGTTATCCCACTGCTGCATGCTCTGTCTAGTATACGTAGGTAAACTATTTTGGAACCTCTTTGAGCCCCATTTTGTCGAGCTTCTCCTCCTAAAGTCACACAATCACCTCACTTAATTCTACACTCAGTCAAGCCCCATGACAAACTCCACCGGTGTACTGTCGCTACAGTAACCGGATAGTGTGTCGACCACATAATTGCAACGTCCCTGGTTTGATTTCCAACTGGAGCTGCCCTCCCTCGACTTTCTGTCTTTCTACACTGTCCTGTAAAAAAATCACACCCGTGTAAACTGAACAATAGCCTCGGAAACCCAGACGTTTTTATTTCCAGGGAGAAAAAAAAGTCTGAGTCCACTTCAATTCGGCATATAGAGTAGCGCAAACATCACTCACTCTCTGCTGATTTCTGATCGTCTGCACCTTTGTTAAATTGACACACACATGCACACGTATACACACACACACTCCTCTCTCTCTCTGTCGCTCTAATTAATTAGTCTCATGTCCAGCAGCTGCGCATAGTTTCTGCCGGCGGATCCTGCCGGGACCTGCCTATGCCATGAAAAGCATAGGTGAGTTCCAGGCTAACTGAACAACAACCCGAACCCTCAGAACAAGAGGTGACCGCGCTTTTGCGGTGGCAGCCCCAGAGTTGTGGAACAACCTCCCCCACAATATTTGAGTTGTCCAATCCATCGAGATTTTTAAATTAAAACGCACCTTTTCTCCCTGGCTTTTAATGCTATCTGATTTTAATTTGCTTTTATAATTTCTATTGCTATATGTTTCTGGTTCTACTTGATGTAAATTGCTTCAAATGTTATTTGTTCTAAATGTTGTTCTTTCTTGTGAAGCACTTTGGTCGATTTCGGTTGTGTTAAATGTGCTATATAAATAAAGGCTGATTTGATTTGATTTGAACTGAGCGGTGGAACTATACTGTAATTGTTATAGTTACTGTACTGAACTCCTGTACTACTCGTACTGTACTGTACTGTACTGTACTGTACTGTACTGTACTGTACTGTACTGTACTGTTACAGTGCTCAGTGTGAAGCTCAACAGCAACACTCAGACAGACACTCGTGCTGAAAAAGACATTGGTCTTGTAGTGTCTGTCTCTAGTTATGGTATCCTATCTATATCTATATATTTCTGAACATCTGGGTTTTTGACACCCTGTTCTGCATGTTTAACATGGACGCACGGGGAGGCATCCTTTGGTTAGACATAGCATTGGTTAGACATAGCATTGGTTAGACATATGAGCATTTGCGCCTGTCGTAGACATGCGCAGAGCAAGTTCAGTCAGGGAACCTCAGTACCGCCTCAGCATCACGCTCCCATTCACATGATTCACTCAGCCAATCACACACTCACTCCATCTTCATACCGGCTACTTTAACCGGAGGTTTGCATTCCTCCTTCTGCTTGCTTGCTCGCTGCTGCTACCGTATACCTGCGCGCTGCAGTATACAACTTGCTTGCTGCTACTGTATCAGCGTGCCGCTGTATACAAACCTTCTGCGCACCCACCTCCACCCCAGCTACCACCTGTCGTTTTGGATCTACTGTTTAGGTACGGGGGATTCAGAGTCCCTATGGTCGGGACTGATGCGCTTGATCTAAGTACCTAAAAAGCAGATCCAATACATCGCCAAACCATAATAAATATACTGTATTGCTCATCTATATTCAATAAATATATATTACATCCTTCTTGAGTTGTCTGACTGAAAAGGGTATGGTATCCATGATAACAAGCATCATCGGGTCTCCCAGCAAAGTAGGCTGCCGTGAACATGGACATACTGTATAGGACACTTCTGGCCTATCTATACTTAATATCTATGGTTTGAGTTTTGCTCTATACATGAAGCTGATTTGGTCCTACAGTATTCATAATGCATGGTTGAATCTACACTACATACTGCTAAAGTAATATCTGTCTGTAGTTATGAATGAATAATGTAATAAATAGTAAATACACAAGGCAAGACTTGTACAGGGTCCACCACCACGGCAATGCCTGAATGTCAAAGTATTCAAAGTGGACCCACATGGACCGTCCTAACAGGACTCATTTGGGTCAGTCTTTTACACTCTCAGAGTTAATTTAACAATGAGGATTTTTTTTTTTACAGCGCAGATCCCTAGCTGTGGGTCAAACGCAACTGAGAAGGAGAACGCAAACTCAGCAAATGTTGGTTTATTTATGTTTGTCTGCCGCCCACAGCAGAAACTGCTTAATTTCAAGAACCCTTGAAATGACCAAATGGAACCAAATGGACCCGGCTGTGATAGTCTGTGTGGTTGTTGCAATTGCACGCTCTCAGAGTTACAATTTACAGTTTAGGCAATGTAGGCAGAACAAAAACATGGTACATCATAAAAATAGTCATCGTGAAGCTAAGAACAGTGGAATATCTACAGTATATAATGAAACTATGCATATATACTATATAGTGCTATGTCTAAGGTCACATTCTCACCTAATACTTCGGTAGACTCGATGCGAATGGGCGGAGAAGTTGGGATTCTTGCATATTTAATTTGCTGCGGTTTGCCTTCACACTGGCTGTGTCAAGCGCAGCAAGGAAAAGCAGCAGGGAATTTTATCAATGTGTTCAATTCATAAACTATAGCCTACACAGTGAAATCTATGGTGTTAAAATTATACTCATAACGTGCATGTTTCGTGCCGTCGGGGACTGGACGTCTCTCTCTCTCTAGTCTCTCCCTCTCCGCACACACTGTTCCTTTGGGCATAGAGGCACAGCGTGCTCAGCGCACTGAGCACAGACAAAAAAAGTCCCTGGCCTATAAGTCCCCACACAGTGACAGCACTCCATGTTTACGGCACGCACAGACAGACAGAATATTCTGTAGGCTACACTGCAGTGTTTTTTATGTGTTTCCTTAAGCAATTGATTAATGTACTTGTACCTCATTTCGACCAGGGCTTCGATCTCCTCATTCGACCACGTCTATCTATCCACGGTAACGGGACATCTTTGCACTGCGTAAAATATGCCTTCTCCGTCTCCAACTGTGTTTAGCTCCTCACCCGCCACATTGTTTGCTTCATTTCCTTTATTTGCTGCGGATTGCATTCCCACCTGCACCGAATCGTAATCAAGTGCAATTGGAAACCCCTGTTTTTGGTCGAAGTAGAATGCGGTTCTTTGATGCGCATTAGGATTCGAATGAGGCTTCACACCTGCCAAACGAAGCGCACTTTCCGACAATACGCAGCAGGATTCGTTTTAATCGCAGTAAAGCTTTCTGGTGTGAATGTCACCTAAGAATTACAGACCCCTCAGGTTCCACTAGTTCTGAACCACTAGTTCAGAACAGCGGGTTGCGCACATCTAGTTCGTTGCTGTTGCTGTACAGTTCAAAAGAATACAAGTATCAGCATAGCATTCATCAGGGGATGAAGGCCAACATGTGGCCTGAAACATTGCACCACATACATATTTTCTGTGTTGTAAAGTAAAGTAAACACTTATAGGAGCAATGCTGTTGTGTGGACTTTTATTCCTTGAGAACTACTGGCATAATACACTGATCTGACCTTCAGTGGTCATTTTTGTTTGACCTTGTGTGTGTGTGTGTGTGTGTGTGTGTGTGTGTGTGTGTGTGTGTGTGTGTGTGTGTGTGTGTGTGTGTGTGTGTGTGTGTGTGTGTGTGTGTGTGTGTGTGTGTGTGTGTGTGTGTGTGTGTGTGTGCGTATGTTGCAGACATTGATGAGTGCGCAGAGGGAAAGCACTACTGCAGAGAGAACACCCTGTGCAGGAACACCCCGGGGTCCTTTATGTGTATCTGTCATGCTGGATACCTACGCATCGACGACTACTCCTGCACAGGTGAGACTGGTGCGCACGCACGCACGCACGCACGCACACACAATTTAGGCATTTAGCAGACATTCTTAGTCCATCTTTACAGTAAGCAAGTAAAAGAAAGAAATATCATCTTGGATCTCATACAGTAGGTAAACATGAGCCTATCATCAGTCTAAACAGTATATATAAAAATATATATATATAATCTGTACATTGAAACTACAAGACCTGTACGTGCCCGTCGCAGTCGGCCACCGGCCTACTTGGGAACGATGCAACTTGGTACCTAATGATATACTTTTGTCATAGCACCCGTTTGGATATCTGTGTATGTGCCTGTGTGTGTGAAGACTGCAAACTGAAAAGTGTACTTGGCAATCAATTGGCCCACTGGCAGAGCCTGATTGGTTGAGCCTCAATTGGCTGAGGCAGAGGCTGGAAATTGCACAGGTGAAAGGAGTTGGCCTCATTAGGCCCATTGGCAGGGCCTGGCCCAGGTGAAAGGAGTTGGCCTCATTAGGCCCACTGGCAGAGCCTGACCAGAGCCTTTTGTGGTGGTTCTGGAGAACCGTGGGTCCGACGACTCGATACCTGGCACTGCACTCCCTGCGGGGGTGTGGAACACGTGTATCGAATTTGAAGTCGGTGGGTCAAACGGTTCTCGAGTTATGTGCATTACAACCGTACACACACACACACACACACACACACACACAGACAGACAGAGACGTGGCACATTTATAGTAGGATACACACTATAGGATGCCAGGTCTACAAATGAACCTGGCATCTGTCTATATGCACACATGCATATACAGTATGTGTACAGTACACGTGTAACAAACATGATCTTTGCGCTGTGTTGTGTTATGATGTACCACCATAGACCAGGATTCTCTGCAGTGAGTTGATTTATTCTTTTTTTTTAAATGCTTTTTTGTGGCTTTCGCCTTTATTTTATATGGAGGGACAGACAGTATGCTGACAGGAAGTGGGGAAAGAGATGGGGGGGAAGACATGCAGTAAAGGCCATCGGGATCGGGAGTCGAACCCGCGGCACACTGCCAGACTGGATTACAAGCCAAGGTGCCTGGCCGAGTTGATTTATTCTGATGACAAAACAAGGCAATCACTGCTCTGCTCTTGTACAGTATGTGTTCACTTCAACATTGACATTTGCTGGAAATCGAGCAGATGCAGTACAATGAAAACACAGTCTGTGTCTTAATAACTGTGGGTACAATGTATCAATAATTGCACAATTGTAAATTAAAATGAACAAAATAAATAAAATAATCTGCACAGTAAAATAAACACAACTTACCGCTTTTATAGCAAAGTTGAAAGTGCGCTAGGTTACGTCATTCCCTTAAAGGCACCCGCCCAAATTCTTAAAGAGACAGAACACTGGATCACAATACAATATTCACTATCAAGGAACACACCACCAATGAAAACGTTTAACATTTTATTGAAGCAAAATGGATGGTCGTGAATGCCACCACGAGGTGATGGCCATCGACGAGCCATCGACGGCGTCGGGGATTTAGCCGGGGTGGGGAAGCTTCTGGGATCCGGCGTGCTCCCGAGGCACGTCAGACCCCCGTCAGGAACCTGTAGGGGGGAGAGAGAGAGGGGGAGTAGGATGAGAAAGGGGTGGGTGGGAGGGGTGCGAGAAATGAGAACGAGGGAGAGCCATGGTTAGATGGGCTAGTAGTTATAGGGATGGATGTGGCCTGATTGGATGTGGCTTGATAGGAGGTGGAGGTAGCTGCGTTGGAGGTGTGGTCCTGCTCCTGAACTTCGGCTATGAGCTCCAATTCACTATCAAGGAACACACCACCAATGAAAACGTTTAACATTTTATTGAAGCAAAATGGATGGTCGTGAATGCCACCACGAGGTGATGGCCATCGACGAGCCATCGACGGCGTCGGGGATTTAGCCGGGGTGGGGAAGCTTCTGGGATCCGGCGTGCTCCCGAGGCACGTCAGACCCCCAAAAGCCTCATTAAAGGAGACGAGATTGGGCGGCCCTCAGATCTTGCAGATCTGATCTGATGTAGCGGAGATATGCCCTGGAGGACCAGCGGCCCATGATTTGGATCAGGTGCTCTGGGATTCCGTTGCGAGATGCGGAGGTGGCCGCGCCAATCCTGAAGGAATGGCCCGAGTAATGTGTGGGGGAGATACCGGAAAGGGCGAGTACGTTGCGGAGATGCTGGTGGAACCACTGTCTGGAAGCTACGCGGCCGGACTCGGAAGTGAAGAGGGGATCTGAGGGAGAGTGACTCTGGGACTTCCGGTAAGAAAGGTAGTTGGAGAGGGTTTCAAACGGGTTCAGGGCGGACTGGTCTTTGAAGACGAAGACGGGTGTGCTGGGGCCGGTTTGGTTCGTTTTTGAGAGCTTGATGTAGTAGACCAGGGTGTCGCTGGTGTACGGTGACAAGTCTGAGATGCTGGCGTTACGGCGGGGGTCGAAGGCCTGGGAAGAGGAAGTGAACTCCGAGCACCTTAGGAAGCCGAAGTAAGCCAGCGTGAACATGGCTTCTAGGGTCCTGCTGACGTGCGGGGAGCTGTACCCGGAGTGGAGAGTTCCGATGCAGGTGGATAGGAGGTCTGCTGTGAGGGGGAGACGGCGAGGGGCGTGAGCCGGTTCCTGGCGTTGGAGTCCTCTGAGTAGGGACAAGATCTGGGGGTGGCTGGAGACTTGGCCTGGGCTGCCGGTTAGAAGTTTGGAGAAGAAGGCGATGCCACTGAGGTAGACTCTGATGGAGGGAGTTCTGATGGACGTCACGGAACAGGAGTGGGTAATGAAGCTAGTTAGGGTGATGAGGTCGAACGTCGGGAAAGGTAGGTTGAACTCGTTATGGAAGTGGCGGAAGCTTTGCCAGGCCGTCCAGTAGGAGGAGAGGGTTGAGGGTGCCAGACTGTTGATGATGAGGATCCTGGAGGAGTTGACCAAGGGGAGCAGGGCGGGGTTCACAGGTTGAATGTCAGAGCCGAATAAGGAGGAACCGGGGTTGGAAGCGGGTCTGCATGCGGGGCCAAGCGTCTGAACTTCTGAAATGAGAAACGAGACAGAGAGTCGGCGATGGCATTGGAATGTCCGGGAATGTGCGCGGCGCGAAGGAGGAATTGGTGGGAAACGGAGTGCCAAGTGAGTCGGCGCACGAAGGGCATGATGGACGGGGAGTTGGAGCGGCCTTTATTAATGATGTCGACGACGGCGACGTTGTCCGAGTGTACAAGGATGGACTGGCGGGACCACTCGTGGCCCCACAAGACGACGGCTGCGACGATGGGGTATATCTCGGCGAGAGCCGAAGACGGAATAAGACATTCTCCTGCGAGCTCCGGGGGCCATCTTTCAGCAAACCATCTGCCGTTGTAGAAGCCCCCAAAACCGGCGGAAGGAGCAGCATCGGTGAAAAGATTGATGTCCAGGGGGTTGGCGAGGCGGTCTTCGTAGAAAAAGGATATGCCGTTCCAGTTGGCGAGAAGATGACGCCAGAGACGCAGCTCGGCACGGCTTGAACGGTTGAGCGATATGGTGTCGGTGAGCGATGGGACGGAAGATGCGATGAAAAAGAGATGGGAGATGAACCCTCGACCTTGGGGGATGATTCGGATGGCGTAGTTGAGGTGGCCCAGAAGAGAGAGAAGCTGGTGTTTGGTGCACCTGGTGGTGGTGAGGAAGTTGGTGATGATGAGGGTTATCCTGTCGAGCTTCTCTTTTGGCAGGGAAGCTTGGAATTTGACGGTGTCAAGCGTGATTCCGAGGAACTCGAGTGACGTGGACGGACCTTCCGTTTTCTCGATGGACAGGGGGACTCCCAGTGCCTTAAAGACTGAAGTGAGGGTGACGATGCCGTCGGCGGGTGGGGATGAGGGAGGGGAGATGATGAGGAAGTCGTCTAGAAGGTGAACCAGGTAAGGGATTTTGTGGGTGTTGGAGAGGATCCAGCAGAGGGCTTCGGACAAGCAGTCAAACAGTTTGGGGCTGCTTTTACACCCAAAGGTGAGCCTGACGGCGAAGTAGCAGGATCCCCTCCAGCGGACGCCAAAGAGGTGCCAGAAGTCGGGATGAATTGGTAGGATTTTGAAGGCGCTGACGATGTCTGCCTTTGCTAGCCAGGACCCTTTCCCGGCGCGTTTGATGAGGGCGATGGCGTGGTTGATGGAGACGTAGCGAAGGGAGAAGTCTTCGCTCGGGATTAAGCTGTTGATGCTTGGAACTGGGGTGCCGTGTGGTGCTGAGAGGTCGATTATTATACGTTTTTTGCCGGAATACTTCCTTGTGGCTATGCCGAGGGGGCTGATGCGGAAGGTGGGGAATGGAGGAAGGTCGAAAGGTCCGATCATGAAACCTTCTTTAATTTCCTTGGCGAGGAGACGATCCACCTCTTCCGGCTCCTGTAAGCCGGACTGGAGGTTTTTGCACTCAAAGGATGATGAAGGTACTGTTATGACGCCGGGATGGAACCCTTCGCTGAAGCCGCGGATGAGGAACTGGACGAAGGCGGGGTCGGGGTGATTTTGAAGGGCGGTTGCGAGCGCTGGGATGTTGACCGGTGTGGAGGGGTGCTTACCGAGCTTGACGGGGTTGTGGGCGCAGCCTGGACGGGCGTGGCCTCCGGCGCAGTACGTGCAGATGTGGAGGTAGCGGCAGGAAGACATCCCGCAGCCTCCTTCATTGAAGTTGTTGCATATTGGTTTTCCTCCCTTCACGAAGGTAGGTCTGCCTCTTTTGTCTACCCCGTTGATGCTTGGGTTAGCGGAGGATAGGCTGGCGGAAGCATTGAAGAGCGGGGGGATCGATGCTTGGGGGGTGTAAGGAAGGGCTGGCGACAGGCGCGTAAGGGCGGAAGCGCGGGAGTTGTAAGCCTTGGACGGGCCTTGGGATGGGTTGGCGTGAGCTGGCATGGTGCAGATGGAGGCCGGGTGCGATGGAGCATGGCAGAGAGTGCAGGGGAGTGAAGCTCGGGCCGCGAAGGTGCGGCAGTAGAGCTCACTGTCTAGGGCTCCCCAGTATGCGTTCTCGTTGAACTGGCTGAGACGGGCTGCGGCTTCGGAGGCAAACTGGATGTGGTACTTATAGAAACCGTCCCCTCCGAAGCGGAGGGCGAGGTTTGTGACGATGAGTAGGTAGTCATCGAGCTCCTGACGGCGGGCGGGGTACTGGGAGCAGAGGACGTCCCTGAAGAGGGAGAAGGCATAGGTGAACTCGATGGGGGAGAGCTCTCTGGATCGGTTGAGTTTTGGTTTCTTGTCATAGTTGTGTCCGTCCGGGGAGTTTGGAATGGGGTCGGAGAGGGATGGCGTGATGAGAAGGGCGAGGTCTACATATTTACCCTGGAGGATTTGGTGACGGAGGTTGGCTGGCACTGGGGATGGGCGGGAAGAGAACGTCTGAGGATGGCGGGAGGGTGGCATGGCTGAGGCTAGGGTGAAGTTTCCTCCTGGCGGTTGGATGGCGAGACCTGAGCCTGATGGTAGGCATAAAGATTGAGTGGGGAGCTGCTGGTGGAGGAGGAAAGGCGCTGGGGCAGTTGGCATCCCGGTGCCGGGGTTCTCTGCCTGAGCGCCTTGCTGGAAGTTGTATCCGAATGGCATGTTAGCGGGGGGCGCTGGCATCTCGGTGCCGGGCGCTCCTGTGCTGCCGAAGTAGTGTTGCTGGAATGAGGTGGCGGGAGGCGCTGGCATCCCGGTGCCGGGGGCTCCCGCTTGGGGCTGCTGATGGTGGTGGAAGCTGGCGGAGGGCTCGGTGTGCCAGCGGCTGGGGCCCCTGGGAGCGGATCCCTGGCTGTGGCTGTGGTGGGCTGCGTGGGGCGCCGGCATCTCGGAGCCGGCGACCCCCATTGAGGCTGACTGTTGTCTGCGGCTTCTGCGGGCAACGGGGGGCACTAGGGACTCGATTTCGTTGTCCCGTGCTGGCGCTGACTGCCGCTTGCGGCTTCGGTGGGCAGCAGGGGGCGCTAGCGACCTGGTGTCGGCCCTCTTTGCCGGGGCTGATGGCTGTCTGCGGCTTGGCAGCTGTCTGTGGTCTCTGCGGGCAGTAGGGGGCGCCGGCATCTCGGTGCCGGCGGCTCTTGTTGGAGCTGACTGACGTCTGTGGCTTCTGCGGGCAGTAGGGGGCGCCGGCATCTCGGTGCCGGCTATCCCTGCTGATGCTGGCTGATGTCGTCTTCTGTGGGCAGTAGGGGGCGCCAGCATCTCGGTGCCGGCGGTCCCTGCTGAGGCTGACTGGCGTCTGTGGCCTCTGCGGGCAGTAGGGGGCGCTAGCGACCTGGAGCCGGCGTCCCGTACCGGGGCTGGTAGCTGTCTGTGGCCTCTGCGGGCAGTAGGGGGCGCCGGCGGCTCGGTGCCGGCGGTCCCTGCTGGGGCTGGCTGCTGTCTGTGGCCTCTGCGGGCAGTAGGGGGCGCCGGCCTCTCGGTGCCGGCTATCCGTGCTGCGGCTGACTGGTGTCGGCCTCTGGGGACAGTAGGGGGCGCCGGCAACTCGGTGCCGGCAGTCCCTGCTGAGGCTGGTTGCTGTCTGAGGCCTCTGCGGTCAGTAGGGGGCGCCGGCATCTCGGTGCCGGCATCCCCTTCTGGGGCTGGCTGCTGTCTGTGGCCTCTGCGGTCAGTAGGGGGCGCCGGCCTCTCGGTGCCGGCTATCCGTGCTGCGGCTGACTGGTGTCGGCCTCTGGGGACAGTAGGGGGCGCCGGCAACTCGGTGCCGGCAGTCCCTGCTGAGGCTGGTTGCTGTCTGAGGCCTCTGCGGTCAGTAGGGGGCGCCGGCATCTCGGTGCCGGCATCCCCTGCTGGGGCTAACTGGTGTCCGTGGGCTAGGCGGGCAGTGGGGGGCGCTAACGAGGCAGTGTGACCGGCTACTGGGGCTGGTAACATTTGGGCGTTTGGGGACCTTGCTAAGGAGTGAGAAATGGCTTGGGAGTGATGCTGCTGGGAATGGTGCATTTGCATTGTGTTGGAGGGGGTGGTGACGTCATGACGTTCGGGGGCAGCCGTGGTGACGTAACCAGGAAGTGGACGGTGGGAGGAACGTGAACGGTGTTGTCGTGGTGGGCTGGTGGACGTGAGTGCGAGGAAAAGTGAAGCCTTATTATCGGAGCGGTGGAAATGAATGCCTCTGGCTTTAAGAGCTTTGTGTAGTGAAACGACGGTCCAATCGGAGATAACGGTGTCGGATAAATTAATAACTGGTGCGGGGTGACTATGAGGAAAACTACGGGAGGAGTGTGCGAGAGCGGCTGTGTTACGAGTGGGGTGAACGGGGGCTACGTTACCAGACCTGCGTGACGATCGTGAAGGAGAGAGGGGAGAACGGCGATGACGGTGAGTGGGTCGGCCTCTATTTCGGGGACCGGGAGGGTTTGAAGCGGATTCGGAGGAGCTTGTGTTTTCGTTGGTTTGCTGTGGATGAGGCGTTTCGACGCTGCTGGGTGTCTCGGACACTTCGAATATCTCTCTGTACTCTTCCTCTTCGTCGTAGGAAGAGTACTGGTCGCTGTCAGGGCTTGGACCGAACATGTCCTCGTCTGATGGTGCGAGGCTGAGGACGTCGTCCTGGTCCATGGCTGATGGTGGTCGAATAATTTAATAATTAAATTAGTGTGGTGCGTTTGTGTTCTCTCGTTTGTCGTGCGTGACGAGAAATGAGAACGAGGGAGAGCCATGGTTAGATGGGCTAGTAGTTATAGGGATGGATGTGGCCTGATTGGATGTGGCTTGATAGGAGGTGGAGGTAGCTGCGTTGGAGGTGTGGTCCTGCTCCTGAACTTCGGCTATGAGCTCCAATAATGCTTGGGCAATTGCTAGCACTATTAACCATGTTACACACGTCGCACGGACACACATTGCACAGGCATTCATGTAGCTTCTCTATACTTTCTTTTTCACATATTGACACAGCCTCTTTTACACACAAACACACACGCAAACGCAAACACGCAAACGCACAAACACACACGCACACGCACGCACAGTAGTAGAGTAGAGCACATCAGATAGTGCCCGTGGTGCTCAGGTGGGGTTAATCAATACTTCCCAGCAAGCTCTGGGTGCAGCAGTCAAGCTATTTGACCTTTCTGAGCAACACACCTTCTCATTTCATTGCATCTGGGTCTCCCACACACAGTCCAGTGCTTCTCAAACTTCATCATGTCAATGACCCCCAAATTATCTATCTATATATCTTCTAAAAGAATATAAAATATAAGTCCGGGCACGCCTGGCCTGGCCTGGACACTTTTCCATTGAAAATTGTTACCTTCCAAAGGCACAGAAAGGTGAAAAGGCCCTTTTGACGTAAGTTATATGACAGTAATGCTGCGTTCACACGGGCAGATGCAAAAGATACAAAGCTACACAGCGTATTTGTAGCTTTGGATCTTTAATTGTAGCTGAAGTTGAAACCAGCTAATTTTTTGTAGCTTTGTATCTTTTGCAGCAGCTACAAACGTTGGATGTATCGTTGTATCTTCATATCGCTGGATTCCATTGAAAATTAATGGTAGGCTGTTGCTTTGCAGCATTAGTCACCAGTAGCCTATTGTTTTTTTGTACAGTATATTGCCAGAATCCTCTCTTAATAATGTGATATTAAGTAGGGCAAGGCGATACTACTATATATATTGTCATTTAATATGATATGAAGTTCTATCGTTTACATCACCATTTTGCAAAATTTTACGTCACAACGCTCCATATACGGCATGCTGATATTCATTTCATAAACAGACAACATGGAGGGAGACTAGCGGACGAGATTCGGAGTGGGGCAATGCTAATTCTCAACAAGATGATGATGGTCAACAGTTACTGTTGTGACGTAAATCGCTCTGGATTAAGAGCGTCTGCTAAATGCCTAAATTGTAAATTGTAAATTGTTACTGCTCAGAGGAAACCCCAAACGCAGACGTTGCAACAGGCTCCCGAAAGAGTTTATACTGTACTGCCGTTGCCAAGCACATCTGCAAAGATATGGATCTACACAGACGAGAAACGTGGGTTTTGTGAGTTGGTGCAAACACTCAATCCTAGTTCTAAAGCCTGTGAGCTTGTAGATCTGCAATTTTCAACGTGGAATATTGATGTCCTCTCTCAAGTATAGTAGTACAGTCTACAGTACGTGTGCGTGTGCATGTGCGTGTGTGCGTGCGTGCGTGCAAGCTTGTATTTAGAACCTTTGAGCAAAAGTAGAACTGATGTGGTGAATTGTGAATATCTGCAGACTTTTGAGTGAGGTTTAGATTGATGATGATGATGATGATGATGATGATGATGATGATGTCCTAAACTCTACTGCAGTTCTGGACCCTTTTTAATTGGACAGGGGGTGGAGGGGGTGTTTGTCTTGTCTTCTGTTATTCTGATGTTTTACTGTTTTCTCTCTCTCAAGGTTCTAAATAAAAGAAGACATATTTAGTACCTTACCTTATTTGTTATATATATATATATATATATATATATATATATATATATATAATTTCAAACTGCATTTCCACGTGGCAATTTTATATAAACTATTCATTCATTGAATTTACACAAAAAATGCTATATCGTGATGTAATGTATATCTTTATTCGGGATCTAAAATTAACTACTGTATATCGGCATATGAGATTTTGGTCATATCGCCCGCCCCATTTTTTAAGACCTGTGTCTTCATGCTTTGAGTTGAATGTCTACTTTGTCCGCTCACAGTTGGTGTCCCTTAAGAAAGTTTGACTGGTTCAGTCAGTCGATTACGTATGAATTAAGGCATTGCGTGCTGCCTCCTCCGTTTTTTTCCTACCCAAATACCCTAGGCACTGAAGGCAGAAAAGCCTTTGAAAATGTTTAAACAGTAACACAAACACAAAAAAAGGACATCTGATCTCCTTCGATACAATTGATATAGGCTGAAAGTATAAGGAATAGCTTCAATAAAATAATAACCAGCAAACACAGACAGTAATAAAACAGTGCAGTTGTGGTCAAGTGGTATTAATTCAGATCATCAGAAATAATAATACCGGCAGGTAAACATCCCGTTAGATAGTCAATGAATCACGTTTGAACCACAAGTCCGCGTCTTGCACGCACGCACGCACGCACGCACGCACGCATGCATGCACGCTCCTATTGTTCCGTATAGTTCCATAACTACAAAATAATAATCTGCGTCTTCAAGCGCTTTCCAAACTGAACGAAAAAAGGAAATCCAAAGGAAATCCAAACGCAAAATTAATCCATCCCAGAAACGGAAGCAGTCCACATGAATGTTTAGTTGGCGAAAACAAACATGGATCCTCGATTCCTCGCGGGATATAAAATAAAATATAAACTATCTCACCAGTTCAGACGTCTTTCCCAGCTTCTTCCCGTTTGAACAGCACGCTGCTTAGTGTGGCCTTAACTATATTCCACCTATAGCTTTACGAGTAGAGTTATGAATCAAATTATCAAAGTGGACCAGGTCTCCCGTGGACTTCCTTGTCGGTTTGTCTCACTTGTGTCATTTCTCCCGCGGGCCGGCCAACAACGCCTACTTTATTGTGCATCAGTCATTCACAGATCCTTCAATCCATCACATCAAAACATAAACATTTAACCCCCCAAACATGAATAAAATCAAAACATATATCACAAAAGATAGGACCTTACCCTTAAAGGATGGCGTTGATTAAGGACTATTATTAAGCATAGACATACACATGTCTACATTTAAATGCTATATTACAATAAATCCTTTTTAACCATGGCAGACATGCTGTCTCATTTAGCTCCCTCTTGTGTTGTGCCTAAGAGACTAAACCTCAAACAGAAGTTCAAGTTACTGTTCAAGATGTTTCCTAAAAGACGTTTTTAAAGACGTGAAGAGCCACAGAGACTATACAGCTCAAACAGATTTCCCTGATGCTCTTTACCATAACCTCTTAAAAACCTCTTTAAAGACACGAAGAGCCAACCTATACCTCAAACAGAAGTCCCTGATGTTCCTTAACAGACCTTTTTAAAGACATGTACTGCTTTCTAGATTGTACAGCTGAGAGTTGAGGCGAGGGATAAGACAATTATCATAATTGTTCGCGTGTAAGGATACTGACGCATTGAGCTACTGTACCGTACCAGGTGGTGCTTTTTCTTTTTGTTATTTTCTTTTAAAGAAGGGGATTTTAGAACAGTAGAGCATTCTGTTGGTATGTGCCTAATTAGCTCAGTTGATGAAAGTTTCAACCACTTGAAAGAAACCTAGTGTCCTTAGTCTTGGGCAAACATTTGGCGCATTGCAGCGCTTTGTGAGCGCGTATCGATCAGCTATTTCTGCAAAGAGATATGGTGTGGAGGGGAATGGGAGAAGGGGGCCTACAGTAGTATTATTGCTCCCCCGGGGGACTCTGGTCAATGAATAGAGGGTTCATGCGGTTTAATTTATGGGGTGCTTTTAAAGTACTCACTCCTCAAGAGTCCCATTTTCCATTAAGCAAATGGCAGAGGTTACTGGATACAGATGATGGCCACCTCTCCTTTTGTTAATACAGTCTTTCTTTACGTACATGTGCATCCCTATAACATTAGCATGGACGGTCTTCAGAGTCCATTCACACACTGATGAGACCCTCTCATTATAATGTAATCACGCTGACACTTGATTGCCCATGGTCTCAATGGGATGGTATAGCTCATACATGGGCAACTGGCGGCCCGGGGGCCACATGCGGCTCCCACCTTCACTTAATGTGGCCCTCAGGTTAATATCAGAAATAAATACTGATATATTATTGATTTCAGCTGTTACAATTCCAAACATGCAAACAGGACCCACTTTAATTACTTCAGTGTAAATTAGTAGCTTAATGAGTAGGAATAAAATATTATTGCCTTTTTATGTCATGTTTTTTTATGTATAAAAATTTTACTTTTCAGGATTTCAATTCAAATAATTGCAAAAATAGCTGATCTACAGTGTGACGCGTTTTGAGCTTGTAGATCGGCTATTTTTGACAGAAATATGCAATGTGGCCCTCTGGAGTGAGTGTGGAAATATAGTGGCCCTCTCCATTGTCAAAGTTGCCCTAGCTCCTTCCCATTCTCAACATCCTCTGATCTTATGTACCCTGTCCAGTGTCCACCCCTCTCCTCTCCTCCTCTTCCTCTCTCCTCTACTCCCTATACCCTCTCCTCTCCTCCCCTCTCCTCTTCCTCTCTTCCTCTCTCCTCTACTCCCTATACCATCTCCTCCCCTCTCCTCTCCTCCTCTTCCTCTCTTCCTCTCTCCTCTACTCCCTATACCCTCTCCTCTCCTCCTCTTCCTCTCTTCCTCTCTCCTCTACTCCCTATACCATCTCCTCCCCTCTCATCTCCTCTCCTCTCATTCCGTCTTCTCTCCTCCTCTGATCTGCACAGCCATCTTTTCATCCGGCTATCTTATTCACCTCGCTCGCCCTCCCTTCGTCCCACACAGAGTCCAGCCTAATGAGAAACCATTCTCTGGGAACAAGTGGCACGAGACACTGCAGTGTTTTAATGACGGGAGCCGCTTATCGTGTCTTGTAATTACAGCTGATGCGGCAGCTGGGGCCACAGATTGCATCGTCCAAGAGCGAACAAAACATTAGCATTCCAATTATTTATTTGTCTTATCTCTCGCTGACTATGATTAATATTTTACCAGAGGCAAGGCACTGGGCATAATATTAATTTTTTGAATTCAAGCAGAGACTGAAACTTAAGGTGGCCTTACACTAGCCGATAATCGGGCATTTTTTGACGCTCGGGGGGTGCCCGACTCAATCGATCTGCTCGGGGCCGCTCAAAGCGCGATCGGGATCGGCCCGATCAACATCAAGAATGTTTGATATTTGCTCTGCCCCGCTCCGATTATCCTGTAGTGTGTGGTGCTATCAGATTTCAGATTGAAAGAAATCGGCTAGTGTAAGGCCACCTTAAGAAAGGATAGAAGTTTGCGAAAATGTTCGTCCTTGCTGCCTCGTAAAGCTTTCATTTGACATATGAAACTGTCATTAATTAATGCCAAAAATAATACTCAGCCTGTTTTTGTTGCCATTTATCTCCCGGAGAGTTAATTGGAAACCTCATCAGGGCAAGGTAATTTTTATTGGTTGGGCAAATAGCTTGAGACCTTTGGCAGTCTACGGTGAGTCACGGGGTTCAATCGTAATGAATGGCTTTGATACTAATGAAATGGAAATGGAGATGGGAGTGATTACTAATGACCTTTATGATCTCATTTTAATACTCTGCAGCTACAGTACGCCTGACTTTGGAATATGAAATGTTCCTGTGCCTCACACACACAGGGACACAGTAAAACTCTGTTGTTAAACTAAACTAATTAACTAAACTCTGAGAGTGTAAAAAAGGACCCTCACATAATAAATAGTTTTCGACAACGCCACCTTAAAGATGTTTTTACCAAGGAAAATAATGAACTAAATGACATAAAAATGACTTATTTTCTATCAATTACACACCATTACATTGACCGGCGGAAAGACGCTAATGCAGTGGTTCCCAAACTTTTTCATGTCAATTAAGGAATTGACAGTAATTAGCCCGTGGACCCCCATTTGAAAAGATATGCCAGGAACCCCCATAAGAGAAGAGTTTTATGGCTCTAGCAGTGATTCTCAAACCTGTTTAATTTCAAGGACCCCCAGTTTGACATGCATTAGTCTACGGACCCCCATTTAATGACATTTCTATCTCTGGGATCCCCAATTTATATTGTAAATTGGACCCATTAGGGTCCATTTGGTTCCATTTGTACACTCTCAGAGTTACAGACAAGGGTCCTTTTGGTTCCAAACTATCATTTAGCTGGGGACCCCCTGGGACTCCCTCAAGGACCCCTGGGGGTTGGGAACCACTGCACTATTGTCTCCGGTAGGAGACTCCGTCAGAGACTCAGCTGGTCATCAATTATTGATGAATTCATGGTGTGTACTGTAATCGATTGTTTTGGGTGAACCTACTCCTTTAATGTAGAATCTCTATACATTGTGTTCCTGAAGACCTGAAGCTGAGACATGAGTTTCCCCCACACACGTGGAAGTTTATTTATCAACAGCTAAAATGTCACAATCAACATACTAGAGTATAACAATAGTTATACCATTTCTAATTAAAGCAGTGCAATGGAACAGCGCACACACACTCAGGCTCTCAATTATTAACACAAGTTCACACCCACACACACACTTGAGAATGAATTGTTTGACAGCACTCACAAGATCTGTCTATAGTGTTCCAGCTCACACACAGCTCCAGGAGTTCAATAAAATATGTATCTGTATGAGTCAGGCTTGAAGCCTCATGATGAGAAGCAGAGGCAAACAGAAAAGAAAGAAAGAGAGATGCACAAAGAGAGAGAGAGAGAGAGAGAGAGAGAGAGAGAGAGAGAGAGAGAGACACAAAGCGACACAAAGTCAGAGAAACACAGAAACATGGTCACGGCAGAGATGAAGAGAAATTGAGTGGGAGGGCAGAAGCAGTGAGAATTACAGTCACTCTGGGCAACACTTTTATTGATTGATAACCTATCTGGCCATTTTATCCGCCGTGATACCAAGCTAAGATATTAAAGCGCTGTTGTGCTGTGCTGCTGAGCCTAGAAGCTAATAGAATTTGTACGAGCCAATATCCCCATAATACCGTAGAGCGCAAAGATTAGATCTTAACCTTGTGTTTAGAGCGCCCAAGCGGCCTCCTGGCTTGCCGAGCTAATATCCGCTATGCAATCATGTGCCATTTGCAAAGGAGTGCCAGACACTGATTACTGTAAGTGTACACGGGAGACGTTTTTGCACCAGAGTAATTATGTTGCAGACCCGTTCAATAAGAATCATTAGCATTTTTGTAATTGTAGCATTAATCCAACTGGCCACACACAGAAGTTTTACTCCAATAAACAAACTAATGATTGAAATGAAAGAAAGTTTGTATGTTTAGCAGTAAACCAAAGATTAGTTCATTAAATGTGGACATTGTCGCTGTCGGGTGGAAACCTTGCACGTCCAAATACATATTTGGTTAAATATTTTTAGAACCAACAGACTTACTTACTGTAACAGTTTCAGTTTCATATATATTTATAGCCAATCTGCATGTATACCAACTGTCACTCCGAGCTGAAATAAAGGTTATGATGATGATGATGATGATGATGATGATGATGATGATGATGATACAGTTGGAGGCCATCGATATTGTCCTTTTCTTTTTGCTGAGGTTTGCGTGATCTGCGCAAAAGGACAGTTAACCCATTTTGGGCGGGAACCCCTTTTGGTGTTTTAAACATTATGTTATAATTTAGCTATTGAAAAATATCAGATCTACAAGCTCATAGCGCGCCACCGAGTGGCGCGCTACGAGCTTGTAGGTCTGTTATTTTTGAAAAATCGTGAAAATATTTATTTCAGAAAACTGGAGGATTTAGAAGGATTTTTAAAAATTTTGAGGTCAGGCCTAAATGGGTCAAATGATAAGGGACAATATCGGTGGCACCCAACTGTACATCAGGTTTATAGTAGAGTTGTTCCGATACCGATACCAGTATTGGGGAAAAGCTTATAGCCCTCTACTGCCTAAAATGCGATATCTGTATCGGCCAGTATTCCAGTCTATGCCAATCCGATACCATGCCATTTACATAATTTTACTAACTTGGAGCACTTTGACTATAATTAATGTTATAATATTAATTGATTTGTATTTATCAGTGGTTCTCAAAGTTTTTAATTTCAAGGACCACCATAACTCTCATACGTGCACGCACGCACACACACGCGCGTGCTCGCCAAGTGCTACAATAGAACTGTATACAGTGACAGTGTGTTCTAATTAGTCTTTTTGATGCGGTGCCGCTTGTGACAGCAGCCAGCATGTGAAGATAAACAGCTTCACCCTCACATGTCATCTCACTCTTTTTCTGTGTGTGTGTGCGTGTGCGTGTGCGCGTGCGCGTGCGTACATCTGTCTGTTTGTTTGTGTGCATGTTTGTGGGCGATGTGTGTCAATGCACGGGAGCCCACATCCCACCAGCTTTGGCACACTGTTAGCCGTTTAATGTGCTATGAGTTCAACAGTGATAAATGCGGTACATAAACACATGTACCAAATTCATAGCCTTCACGATAATACTGTTGGAATGCTTTCTGCTGGGAGCATGAGCTCCCTAACTGAAGGGCTGTCGACAGGAACTTATTTATAACACAATGTCAACACAAACTCAACTCCTACACACTGACTAGGAGGGAGGCGGGGAGGGGATGATATAGGGGTCATCAAAAATGTCCCCAACCCACACAGACGGGGGCAAGACTCGACCTCGTCCATGGCAGATTTTGTTTTTGACATAGGATTATAATGACCCAATTATATAGTCTCCAGGTTTTTCTTCAGAATATGTATGACACAGATTTACTATGACGCTATGCGTGGCACATTAGGAGTCCAGTGGTTCTCAGACGTTTTCTTTTCAGGGACCACCATACTGTAACACTTGGGCGTAGAAATGCAACCAAATGGAAATCGGTTGGTGAAATGCTCCGCCCCCACCAGTCTGTGCAGCTTGGAAAGGTTGTCTTTCTTTGTAAATAACTTGCTGGTGTTTGGAGCCTGGCTGACTAGGAAGAAGTCAGAGGCTGGAGACAGCCAGATTTATAGTGGAATCACCAACATACAGTAGGAGCCAATCAGCAGCCTGGTTCCACCTAATGGTTACATGTAGCACCACTCACACCAGCTGGTAGTCAATTAGCCACTCAACTCAACCACACACGCACGCACTTAATCCTAGATCCTGGCATCGAGTTCCTCTGTCAAATTTGTCAACAGACTGGGAATTATGAAATACTACAAAGAAATGCTAATGAATCATAACACTGCTCCTTGAGAGTTTGTTGAATGTCAAGTGGCTCATTTTGTCGTCCTGCCACAGCAAACTGGTCAAACTGTTGGTTTTTATGCAGACTGACCTGCCTTTGAGCCGCAGTGAAGTACTGTAATGCCGCAGCCGAGTGTAGATTTATTTTAGAGGGTGTGGGACATGTTAAGTACGTCCCATTTAAAATCATGTATCCAGACCATCCAACAAAGATTATGCTGCTCGTTGCATTTCTCTCTGTGAACATAAAAAATGTATGTCTGTGCACATTTTTAAACAACCCATATACTTTGTTGACCAGTGTCCCACAGGGGGTCTATATTAGGCCCCCTCTTTTTCCCTAATGATTGGCCTGAGCGATATCGGTCTGGCTCTGGTGTCGTCTGCAGTAGAAAGGATAATACTCTAGACCAGGGGTCTTCAACAGGGGGTCCTCAGAGTTACTACAGGGGGACTGCCAAGTCTTTGTGATAGGATCTATTTTTTTTATACATACTAGACCTGTACGGTACGTGCCCGTCGCAGTCGGCCACCGGCCTACTTGGGAACGATGCAACTTGGGAACCTAATTGAACCCTATAGCCTCCATATTGTGTGGAACATTAGCCAAAAATTTACAAGATATTTGGTGTAGGCGTGTAGTGGGGGAAAAAAAGAGAAACCAAGTACAGAGCCAAAGGTCAAGTTTACTATACGTATTGAGGGTTAAATTGGTTGAATGTCAGAAAAAAAGACCCCTGGTCTACAGAGTGACACATTAAATTGGTGTGCTGCTCAGCCATGCGTGTGTCATGTGTTTACTGTTTAGTAATGACATCCTCATTCCTCTCTCTCTCTCTCTCTCTCTCTCTCTCTCTCTCTCTCTCTCTCTCTCTCTCTCTCTCTCTCTCTCTCTCTCTCTCCCTCTGTGTTTTCCAGCGCACGACGAGTGTGAGAGCGGCAGCCACAGCTGTGACGAGGACGCGATCTGCTTCAACACGGTGGGGGGTCACAGCTGTTCCTGCAAACCAGGCTTCATAGGAAACGGCACTGTTTGCAGAGGTTTGTTTACACACGCACGCATGCACGCACACACACACACACACACACACACACACACACACACACACACACACAGTGGTGGAAGAAGTACAATTCTTTTTTACAGTAAAGTATCAATACTGCAATGTAGAAATACTCTGTTACAAGGCTATGGAACAACGGCGAGCGACACGTGAATTTCATTGGCTATCGCCTAATCGCCCGCTATCGCCGGACGATGTCGCCCAAAAGATCTTTTCGGGCGATGTTCATCCGCCCACTTTTCGACCATCGCCTGTTCGCCTGCTATCGCCAGTACAGTAGTTGCCGGGTCCCATTGACAAATACATTCGTCTGGCTGTCGCCCCGCTGTTAAAACGCACTGAGAGAGAGAGAGAGGGAGAAAGTTCTAGAACATTAAAGTTGCGTTCCATCTGCATTACTCTGATTATTGCCTGACATTTTGTGCAGTCTCCGTAACAAGTGACCGTGTCCAAACCTGTCCCCACGCAGCCATGTGTGACGGCGGGTGCCAGAACGGGGGCTCCTGCGTGTCTCCCGACACCTGCATCTGCCAGCAGGGCTACACGGGGACCAGGTGTGAGTCAGGTAGGCATCCTGTGACACTTCCCCTTGGCGCTGCATGCATGCCTGCCCGCTCGCTGCTGGCCAATAATGAACCCATTTGGTTCTACAAAAGGCCTTCTGAGTCAGTGGTGTTCACACTTTCAAGATGTTTGAAAAATGTTTCAATAATAGCAGATGTACAAGCTCGCAGCGCGGCACGATGTGGCACGCTGTGAGCTTGTAGATCTGCTATTTTGAATAGCCAACGCTTAAATATAAAATGACCCTGGATAACCCTTCTAGACCTGCCCAAGAGAAATGCAGCATACTGTACAGTGTTTTATTTTTTATTTTTCATTTTAGGTGCCAATAAAAATGTCTCTCTGCTCTCTGCCTACGGTACAATTGATGTACTAAAAAAGATAAACATTAATGTCTCGTGCAAAACCTGATTCATGGTGAGAATTGGCCAGACTTATTCCAAGTGCGGTTAAAAATGCAGCTCAGTGCCATGATGTAAATGAGAGAAATAGACTGAAAGCTTCCCTGGGGGATAATGCAGGTTTGAAATGACTAAGCGGCTTTATTTTTTATGCAGAACACCGACTCTATAATGCATTTTATCTACTTAATTCACTCTGCTCGACACAGGTTGTCTTGAAAATCCCTTTTAAGTAATCAATTACAGATGCACAGAAGTACAGGGAAGAAACCTTGTATCTCCATGTCGTGTTTTTCATCATACGTGTGTCACACAAATGTGAAAATATCTACAAGCTCACAACAAATTCATACTGTTTCTTTATAATAATAATAATAATAATTTCAAAAGGAATGTTTTAGATATACAAGGTTTCCACCTACACCGATATGTAAAATGGTCCTTTAAACGGTGCCTGCATGTGATTATAGGGTGCTTCTCAGAGGCAGGTGGCGGCTCCCCCTATAGCTGTCACAGCCAGAAGCTCCGGAGAACTCCCCCGATGCACCAAAGTGTAGGAAAACTGCATGTCAGCAACCACAACTTTATCCACTGTCTAAAGTTAGCTTATGATAATAAATAGACATCAAATTAGTAATAAATTGTATTTTTTAGTACATTTCTAAAGCAAAGTTTTATTCAGTGCTTTACAACGTAAAAACAACAAATTACAGGAATCATGAACGTTTTGATCGTAAAACCCATTTTATCTCTCCTCTCTTTGCCAAGGGTTTTCTGTCTCTATCTCCTCATGCAGATAAACCCTGTGAGAAAAAATACGGCCCTAAAACATCGGGCCGGGCCGGTTTTGGGCAGAATTTGAGAACTCTACACAAGTGAAACGCCAGTCAGCACCTAATGTTCATAATAGCTAAATACACATAGACAGAACAGAATTATTATTTTTATTATTATTAAAAATAATAAAAAACACACACACACACACACACACACACACACACACACACACACACACACACACACACACACACACACACACACACACACACGCTCGTTGTTACTCACATGTACATGTGGAAGTTGCCCAGCACAGCAACTCTTTTACTGTTGTCCTGTACACATCCTCTGGAGCTGTTGGAGGGGTCAAGTGCCTTGCTCAACGACATCACAATGGTGCCTCTTCAAGGAGCGAAGTGCGCTAACTGCGCTTCTCGTACTTTCCCCACCTGTAGGTTGCTCTGGTGTTTGCAGACACTGTACTGCAGGTGTTGATGCAGACTAAGGAACATTCCTTGTCACTAACCCTTTCTGACTTCTAACAAGACATATGCAGACAAAAATAGGAAGAGCATGATGCTCTGATGAAGGCTCATAGCCGAAACACGTAAGCGTGTGTGCCAATAAAGAAATGGAAATGGTAGTACATTGTCCGCATTTGTAACATTTTCATGTGCTACCTTTTTGTATTTTTTTTTATTCCTATTTTTTTGATGTACACTGGGTTAGGGTTTAGCACTCCACTGAAAACCATTGCTGATGCACAACCTTTTTTTCTCATTAAGACATATGCAGAGTCAGCAGCAGGCTACTGTACTCTCTCTGTATTTGTCTCATTCTCTTTCTTAATTATCCGCCCTCTCTCTGTTTCTATCTCCAGGCCCTATTAAGCAGCACGTCTTATTTCCATGTCTTATGCGATAATTAAGTCATAACGCCATCATCTTACACAAAATCATTATTTTTGCAAGTCGCATAGTATCAATCGTGATTTTGTTGTCCCTCTATCAAACGATATCAAGCGAAAAGCAAATGTCTGGCCGGCGCCGGACGCACAGAGTGGGGACCGGAGTGGCATTCCGACGCCATTCTGACTAAGTGGCTTCCGCGGGCCTCGGAATGCCGGTGTGCACCCCACAGAGTGCATGGATGTATTTACAGTAGGCAGCCACGAGCACTCTGCATTTAACTACGCCAGAGCTCGGTCAATTCTCAAGCAATGTTTATAATTTCGAATTTCTCGCTCTATCAAACAATATCTCACGATATCAGCAAACTTTGGCCATAGAGGCAGCCAGACTCTTTCATTCATTATTCCTTCATTAATGGCATAAAATACAATAAAGGTTTTTACAGCTGTTTCCCCTTTAGCTTAGATGTGAAACAATGAGTTCTCTCTCTCCAAGCCATGCGTTGACGTTTTACTTTCACTTATGCTGTGCAAACAAATTTGATCTACAAGCATACAACGTGTCACACAGACAATAATATGGCCCCCCATCTCTCTGTCTCTGTCTCTCTTTATCTCTCTCTCTCTCTCTCTCTCTCTCTCTCTCTCTCTCTCTCTCCCTCTTTCTCTCCCTCTCTCTCGTTCTGCCTGTCTTGCTCCATTTTACTCCATCTCTCATGCTTGCTTTCTCTGTCTTTTAGTCAGTCACACACAGAAACACCCACGAGCATCCAATAATAACGTGTGTGTGTGTGTGTGTGTGTGTGTGTGTGTGTGTGTGTGTGTGTGTGTGTGTGTGTGTGCGTGTGCGTGTGCGTGTGCGTGTGCGCGCGTGTGTGTGTGTGCGCGGGCGTGCGTGCGTGCGTGCACACGCTTTGGCTTCCCGATTGACACGTTGCTTTGCTCTCCAACAGCAATGTTTAGAAACGGCTGCCAACACATCGACTGGTGCACTGACATCTCTACCCTGCACGCACATGCGGGCGCGTGTGTTAGAAGTTGTTTGAAAGACGAGGCAAGAAGTACGAGCGTGTGTGTGTGTGTGTGTGTGTCACCTCTATGGGGAAATTAAGGTCTGAAGGTCTTGTGTGTAAACAAATTGAGCCAACTCTCTCTCCCACCTTTATTTCCTATCACTGAGACTCTGAAGTGAACACACACACACACACACACACACACACACACACACACACACACACACACACACACACACACACACACACACACACACACACACACACACACACACACTCCACCACTGTCTTTGACCGGAGGACTTAAAAAAGGCATATTGTTCATAAAGAATAAAAGCTGCGTCTCTTTGTATGCTGGATCTCTTCCAACACCTTCACTCACTTTGTCTCAAACACTCCCTGCTCCAAATTACACCAAGGTAGCAACAAATCCATTGGTCTGCCAGATGGCCGTGTAGGCAGGTTAAAAGGGAGCTGTCGTATTAGATGTCCACAGTGGCTATACGATTCGTTTTGGAGAATTGCATAGAATTGCTTTTTCTTTGGTCCATATCAATCGTGCTCATATCACACAAGCCGTTCGAGTTTCAGATGAAAAGAAGCCGGCCTTCTCTCTGTCTTTGCGCGACGCAAGAAAATGTTAATTTGACGTCTTTCATTTTTCTCTGACTGTGTCGATAAGGGCCTTTGCTTTCATGCCTTGAAATACCCAAAGGGACTGCTTTTCCCCTTTGTACAAGCCAGTCTATTGAGGATCCTCATGAAGGGTCTAATTATGTGCGGCTCGCAGGGAGGGATATTTTCACATTCATGAAGGTGTTGAGGAGGTATATTCTCTGTATATATAGCTGCAAGTGTATGTTTTAGGTTCCCAAACTTTTTCATGTCAAGGACCCCCAAATTGACACTAGCCCGCGGACCCCATTTGAAGAGATATGCCAGGGACCCCCATAAGAGAAGATTTTTACAGCTCTAGCAGTGATTCTCAAACCGTTTAATTTGTTTGACATGCATTAGTCTACGGACCCCCATTTAATGGCATTTCTATCTCTGAAACCCCAATTTATATTGTAAAATCAATGTTAATTTGAAACAACAAATGGAACCAAATGGACCACACCCATAAGGGTCCATTTGGTTCCAAACAGCTGGGGACCCCTGGAACTCCCTCAAGGACCCCACTTGGGTACCACTGTTTTAGGGGATAGCTGGAGTGAAGTCAGGGGCACGCTGGGCAAGACCTACGTACGCTGTACGTAGAGTGTATCGGCGGAAGTACCGCTCAAGGACATGGCGTTGACGCTTTACAAATCTGTTTACATTGTCCGTGAATGAAACAAGTATTCTCAGCCTTAGGTTGTGACCATGAAGGCTTTTCTCTTTGCAGATGAGTAAGGCTGGGACCGAGGCTAAGTCAGGGGACACTTAATGCTGCACAAATGCGGTAGTACCTGCCTGCTTGCTCAGGGGAGAAATTGAATTATGACCCTCCGTGTCAAATCAGACACAGGATCAAAACACAGGATCTAAATGTCTCAATAGAAGAGCAGGGAGACCAAATACAACCACCCCATCGTATTAACATACTCTGCCATAGGGCCTAAATGGAAACAAAACCGCAAGGACTTTTTTGGTGCTAGCCCTAGACGAAATAAATAATAAATGTTACTGTACTGTTTTTATTTTTTTTACGTTTCTGTCTTAGTTAGTTTCATAAACTATTCAATCAATGAATCAATCAATCAGTTGCAGATTGCAACTGATTGCACAATAGAATTGTATTCACTAATTAAGTGCGTAGGGCAAAAAGTCAAAAATAGCAAAGATATTACTGTTATAATACAGTTACAGTTTTTGATTTGTCATGCATTGCAGGGTGGAGCTTATTGCAACATTGGTTAGGTGTAGCTTGCCGAAAAGAACAGATCTTCAAGTTCACATTGCGTTGGGTTAAATGAACACTGCATTTCATTGTGTAAACTAAAGAGTTGTGCCTCCATTTGTCTGCTTTGTTTATTTTTGCATTCATTCTCAGAAATCTGCCATAATAACGATGAAATTGGATTGTTAGTTATTCTTTTTCTTTTTCAATCTCTCCTCCTTATAACAAGCCAGCATCCAAAAATCCCTCACCCAGAGATAATAGCACCTATTTCAGGGAACAACTCATGCATGCTAATGACCTCTGGCCAGTTTCTGCCATCTTTCCTTGAGTAATTGTTCTTCACCTTTCCACTCTGTCTGTGTGGAGGACAGCTATGAGTAAATTATGAGATATGTCAACCTTTTGGGGGAAAGTTGGTACAGTCTTCACCACTCGCATTGCAAGACTAGGTTTATAATAATAATAAGCGAATAATCTCTCCCGTGATACATTTGCAAAATGTTTCAAAAACATTCCAGATTTCTATAATTCACAACTGTGCCGTGTGACTGTGAGACTTTTTTCAAATCGCTGATGTACAGTATATAGGGTTCAAGTAGCCTAGTGAAGCAAGCCCAAATGAGCAACTAGCCTACCCTACACTTTAAAAACACGTCCCAACAAATGCAACCCACAACCTTCCAATATTATAACATATACACTGCTTCCCAAACTTGGTTCCCAAATTTGTAGGCTATGCGTCCCTTTTTTTTGTTTTTTTTGTTTTTACATTTTGTTTTTAATTATCCTTATTTCAAAACATTTTCAAAAAACATTCCCTCCAAAAAACATAATAAATAAATAAAAAACAAATGCAATGATTTTTCTTCAGTGTTTTCATGAAGAAATAAAGGACAACTCTAAGAAATTCCATACATTAGAAAAACAAAATTATGGTTAAGAATTAGTGAAAACAGACGATCTACAGTACAATCTGTCTCCTGCCACTTCCTTTGGGAACCACTTGCGGTATAACAACACTACCTCCAGAGTGTTATGCATGCTGGTTCTTACAGCAGTTGTACTAACCATGATTTATCGAGTAATGGGAGACAGACAGCCGTTTATGAGTTTGTTTCTTGTTTCTTCGCTCCATTATGACTCCACGAGGTGGTATAGGAGCTGAAAGATTGAAATGTTGTCTTACCTTCCATGTAGAACTGTAGCGAATAAAAATCCAGAGGGTTCATTTAACCCAATGAACGTATCTGTGTCACCTTAGCTTTTAACCACTTTAACCATTAGCTGTTGAAATGTTTTATCTGCTATGTAGATCTGATACCAGCTTGTAGATCTGCTATTTTTTTCAATCATGAAAATGTGGCACAAATATTTGAATATATATTCTTTCACAGCGAACGCTTTTAACTCAAATCTTTGCTTCTGGTGATCCCTGGAACAAAATATTTAGAGATGGGGGTCTGCGGCCAAATACACATCAGGGGTCCTTGACATGAAAAACTTTGAGAACCACTGACATAGAAAAATAGGTTTTTCAGAAAGCTGTTTTAGAAGACATTTGTAGAACCAGGTCCTAAGGTCTTAAAGGGTTAACGTTCACAAATGTACACTTACATAAATTAACAGTTTTTTTTTTTTTTGTATTGTGTGTATACTGCCAGGGAGTATATTTGCTGCATTAATGTAAACTAAAGGCATCTCAAAGACCGGAGCTCGAGGCTCGGGAAGAGTCTTTTCCCTGAAGCTGTCAGAGCCCTGATCAAGGACAACAACACTACTGCTATTAATAACCATTATTCCATTGTTTGAGAGCTTGTAGGTCGGCTATTTTTGAATAGCTGGAGTGGAAAATGGGGCTTAAGTCATTAAGTGGCTAATGCTCACTGCTTGTACCTGTATGAGTGAGTGACAAATGGAACCTCTCGAATGTTGACCCTACTGTTAAGATGCTACTATAGATTCTATAGTATAACATGAATTATTGATTATGCTGGGGGTCATACACTAATTCAGTGAAACATTAACAATGACAGGTGTCCACTTGATGGCCCCACTCACTACAGGTATGTGTGTGTGTGTGTGTGTGTGTGTGTGTGTGTGTGTGTGTGTGTGTGTGTGTGTGTGTGTGTGTGTGTGTGTGTGTGTGTGTGTGTGTGTGTGTGTGTGTGTGTGTGTGTGTGTGTGCGTGTGCGTGCGTGTGTGCACGCGCGTCATATTACCCTTGGGTAATACTGCTCAATATTCATGGCACACACACACACGTACGTGACGCGCGCGCACGCTTAAATGTCAGTGCCACCTAATTATGCTGTATGTAACCAGATGCCTATCTGAAAGTACACACATTGCACCGCTAATCATTTCTTCATTATTGCTCTCGGTTCATAACAACAAGAGCCCCCCGATCATCAGTCACAACCAAACAGCCCTCCAGGATATTCAGTTGTAATATCCACTGGAAATTAATGTAAGAGTAGGAATAATGTCCTCGCTGTCGGGTGGAAACCTTGTATGTCAAATACAGTTAAAAAAATAATACCCTGGGTTCCAGTCGATGCAATGTAGTTATTATTTAGTCACAAGCTCTTTCATTTAATTGCGGTTAACCCATTAAGACCTTAGGCCGATTCTACAAATGCATTAAACCAGTAGTTCTTTCAACATTTTTCTAAAATGTTCAACAATAGCAGATGCACAAGCTTGCAATGCGGCACGCAGTGACCCGCTTGTGAGCTTGCACATCCGCTGTTTTTGATTAGCCAACGCTACAATCTAAAAGGACACAGATGCTTTTGCGCTTTTAATGGGTTAAATATTTATTAAGTTCACACTCCACAGACAGACGTAACCTTTTTCACATACTGTAGTGTAGACAGACAGATAGTAAGATAGAAAGAAAGAAAGAAAGAAAGAGAAAGAAAGAAAGAAAGAAAGAAAGAAAGAAAGAAAGAAAGAAAGAAAGAAAGAAAGAAATAGCTGAGCACCAGCTCACAACACGTCACATCAGGTGCGTCGTGAGCTTGTAGATCGGCTATGTTTGGCTATACTTTTGCGCGACACAACGAAGTAGGGACGCTAATTTACGGGTGGGGAAGGAAACACATACTGTACTGTAAAACGTTGAAATACGGAGATACAAGGTTTCTGCCCCGATGGCGACGACGTGACAGTATGAATTGTAATCCATGGGCTGCAGTTTGTCTTAATGTTCCCACTAACGAGAGGCGAGAGGCAGCCGAGCGTGGCCAATTACACACAGCCCGGCTGGATAACAAGGCACTCGCATCACGCCTCGTAAAGTTCACTCGTAGTGATGTAGGATGTCGTTTTGCATCTGCAGTTTTATGACGCTTGTATGAAGAGCAGCTTGAAATGAACAGCCCGTTGCACTGGGAGGCACTGCAGCGTTTAGGCCTTTTTTAAATTGATTTAATAGCCTACTTTATTAGTCAGAAATGTAAACGGCACGAGGTACAGTCAGACATTTGGCTGAAATGATAGCACCAAAATGTCCTGGGGACTTGTTTCCATTGTGGTCCTATCCTACTGTATGTATTCGATTCATCAACATAGCATAACAATACCACAAAAATACCATCAACAAATATAAAACACTATTATGTACAAAAGAGAAAAAGATGTTGGCAGTGAAGGTCACCTCCTTTTTATGGTCTGCTAAGTCAGTGGTTCCCAAACTTTTTCATGGCAAGGACCCCCAAAATTATACTTGTTGATAGCTGATAGCTCGCAGATCCCTCCATTTGAAAATATACGCCAAGAACCCCCATAAGATAAGTTTTTTACGGCTCTAGCAGTGATTCTCAACCCATTTGATTTCAAGGACCCCCCAGTTTGACCTGCATTAGTCTACGGACCCCCATACCCCATTTAATGGCATTTCTATCTCTGAGACCACAATTTATATTGTAAAATCAAAGTTAATTTAATTTAACTCAGAGAGAGTACAAATGGAACCAAATAACCATTGTCCTAAGTGATCTTGATGGATTTTCAGGCCTGTTTTGAAAGAAGCCAGTGATACATATTTGTTACGGGATATGGTGTCAGGGCATTCCACATTTTGGTGGCAGAGTAGTAGAATGTGGGTGTCACTCACTTTGGAGGAGAAGTAAGTCAGTAGTAGTAATAAACCATCCCATGTTTAATTGCTTAACCCTGTCTTCTAAAAAACATTGTTTCTACTAAGACCCATTTCCCCAAAAACCTTTGCCAATTTGTCTAATCATTCTCACTATTGATAGTATAGATATTGCTCGTTAGTTGGAGCTGGTTCCAAAATGACATGCTGTCTGTCAGTGGTGATCTGGCTCTGGACTCTGTAGTATCAAACAGAAATTTAAATTAAAAAGAATTCCCAGTTTGATCTTAAAAGACGTAATAATAATGAGTCTAGCAGCGCATATCAGCCTAGCCTGTCTTCACATACACCTTTCGTTCGGTTTTCAAATAGTTTTTTTTTTTTTTTTAAATGATCTCCTACGTACTGTAGCGTGTGTTCTCTTTTTCATTTATTTTTTATTATCATCAGTATGATGGTGAATTTGGCTCCAGTGGTTTAGAAGGCAGCTGGAAGCATAATATAGCAGAGCTCATTGACAGTCAATGAGGCACAGCGGGGGGGGGGGGGGGGGGGAGGTGGAGAGAGAGAGAGAGAGAGAGAGAGAGAGAGAGAGAGAGAGAGAGAGAGAGAGAGAGAGAGAGAGAGAGAGAGAGAGAGAGAGAGAGAGAGAGAGAGAGAGAGAGAGAGAGAGAGAGAGAGAGAGAGAACAAAGGGATGGTGGACGACACAGAGATAAACAGTAAACGTGAGAGCAGTGTAAAGATGGACGGATAAAGAGACTCATCAGACGAGGAGACGAGTGATGCGAGAGGGAGATGAGACTGTTGAATGTGATTAAAAGAAAGAGACTATACTTCGCCAAACAAGTATACCCACATATCCAGAGAAAGAGAGAGAGAGAGAGAGCAACAGCAACACATCAGCACAGGCCTTTGTTATTGTTTGTGTTATCCATAGCAACCGTGGCAACTCTCTGCATTTTAAACCAGAACGTGACCTGGACCTGATCTCTCTGAGATGAGGTAAATAAATTGTAAATGGTTCCTTTCTATAGCGCCTCTATCCAAAGAGCTTTACAATGTGCATTGCATTCACAGACACACATTCACAGTCCGAGGGCGAGGCACCAACCTGCTCACCAGGAAAGGTTCAGTTCAGTGTCTTGCTCAAGGACGCGTCAACACTAACACAGGAGGGAGACAGACAGAGATAGAGTTAGAGAAAGGGGAAAGATTCCTGATTCTATCAATGCACTGAAAGGGACAAAATATCATAGCCATCTACTGTTGTTTATTTCTGTTTTTTCGTTTTAAGTTTTGTTTTGGGCTTTTCAGCCTTTATTGATAGTTTCAAGTGGAGATTGACAGGCAAGAGGGAGAGAGAGAAGGGGAGAGACATGCAGCAAAGGTCGTCATGAACGGAACTCGAACATGCGACACGCTGTCATGCAGGCCAGAGCCTATATTGGCATGCGCCTGGACCGCTAAGGCCAGCAGCGGGCTACCAGCACGGCTACTGTTTTGACAGTGATGGAGTGAAATTACTGCCGCCGAAGTGAAAACAATGTGAAACTGACTTACGTACATGGCTGGTTAGAGTTATGGTTAGATGTAGTGTTAGGGTTAGTCATAGGGTATAGTCGGACAACGCGCCTCGTCACTGTCAAAACAGTAGCCGTGAACAAGAATGCAGCAGAATGCAGCTACTGAGATCTTGGTAGCTCAGTAGACGGCTATTGAGACCATTCAATGGTCTGATTAAACGTGATGTTGTCCCATTCAGTGCATTGATAGCATTCAAACCGATTGGGAAAGAGAGAGAGAGACATCCAGAGGAGACCTTGAAAGAAACAAAGGCGTCTTATTTGACAATAAGAGAGAGAAGAGGGAGAGTGAAAGCTCAAGTGAAGACGGGAGGGAGGGGGTGCACTGTGACTGCAGAGAGAAAGAGATAAGCAAGGACAACAGTAAAAGACCTTGGATTCTGTGCAAGGCTCCTGGATGAATATATCAAGTGAATAGCTTCAAGTTTTCAACAAAGAGGCTAGGGAATGAGTGTGCGTGCATGTGTGCGTGCACGTGTGTGTGTGTGTGGACTACATGTTTTTGTCAGTGTGTCTATCAAGAGCAAGTTAATTGAATCGCCTCCAAACGCCCCATTTTGTCCTTAACTGAAAAATGGTTTCCCCAAGGTTAAATGTGGCCACCACAGACTTAATAAAAAATATATATTTTCCATCTCTATAATTCACCTGTATTTCAAAAGCCTGTTGGCGGTTCAGTAAAGATGATTAGTGCATGATGATTTATAACGGTCGGGCCAATACCAAAAGGCCAGGCCCATAAAAAAATGCATTGACGTGTGTCTGGAGATTGCTGGGTGGTTAGTGGTGGAGATTGAATCTCTCTCTCTCTCTCTCTCTCTCTCTCTCTCACTCTGTAGTGGAAAGCAATCAAGTACTGTACCTAGTATAATGTTACTTTACTTTATGTTACTCCCATTCTTTGATACTTAAACGTCTATTCCACTATCTTAGAGGTAACTAGTGTACTTTTTACTACACTATGATTATGAGATATTAAACTTTAGTTTAATTTGCAATTGCAGATGAAGATTATTCCTACAAAAAACATATACATTAAGCACTTCAGCCCTGTTTTATACTTTGGCTATTTGAAAATATCAGATCTATAAGCTGTGTTATGAGCTTGTAGATCAGCTAAACAAATTTGACACCTTTTTGAACATTTGAGTACTGTGAGTACTGTGAGTACTGTGTGTACTGTGGTATTGCTACATGACATATGTTCAATAAATCTGATGTTGCTACGTGTGTGTGTGTGTGTGTGTGTGCGTGTGTGCGTGCGTGCGGGCGTGCGTGCGTGCGTGCGTGCGTGCGTGCGTGCGTGCGTGCGTGCGTGCGTGCGTGCGTGTGTGCGTGCGTACAGATATTGACGAGTGTCTGGACGGTTTCGTGGAGTGTGACAGCAGAGCGTCATGCGTCAACCTCCCAGGCTGGTACCACTGTGAGTGTCGCGACGGCTACCACGACAACGGCATGTTTGCCGCCAACGGAGAGTCCTGTGAAGGTACGGAGGTCGCAAGTTCAAAGTTGAAAGGTCACCATGTATTAATGAGCATTATATATATTTTTGAGTGGTGCAAGTGCAACCACTCTATATAAACAGCTATTTGTGTGGCTAGGTCCCTGGGTCTGTCCCGGTGTCCCGGTGTCCCTGGCTGTGTCCGATAGCGTTTGTTCACCACCAAGTGTCACTGTTGCACAGACACAGACACACACAGGCCAGGGAGGAGGGTCAGTACAGTACAGTACAGTACAGTACAGTACAGTACAGTACAGTACAGTACAGTACAGTACAGTACAGTACAGTACAGTACAGTACAGCAGTGTTTCCCAACCTGTGTGCCGCGGCACTTTACTGTGCCGTTTGATGTGTCCAGGTGTGCCGCCTGATTTGACCGAAAATAACACTAACCCTCCCCCGAAAGCTGCAGGATTCCTATTGTTGCGTCGTTGTTGTCACACGTCTAATTAGACGTGCGACAACAACAACGAGTCAACGACGGAAGAATACACACACACACAAACAGCACATTGAGCACAACCCCCTCCCTTCTGAGCCTTGAGGGAGGGGAGGGACCGAGTCCTCCTCCTGACTCTCAGAGCGCAGCGCACCGCTCACACCCATACTCTATGGCTCACACAGACAGTACAGTCACTGTGTCGTTCTGTCCTAGCCTGGTTAATAAACCAGACCGAATCAGCCGTTGGCAAAAAAAAATTGCCTACCAGCGGATTACGGTCTGGCGAGGCTCAGTAGCACGCCTCTTTCCTACAACCGAGAACAGGTCGGACCAATCGGGACACGGTATGCAATATGGGCGGGCTTTGGTACAGTGACGTTCAATGCTTGAGACTTTTGACTGACAGTAGCTCTGACCAATTGCGTCAAAGAGAAAATGTTTGAACCCGCCCCCCGGGAAATGAAATCCAAGTGGAGCCAGCCCAGACTAATATACCGCGACAGTGTTGTGTGATATTAGTCTGGCTTATTAGCCAGGCTAGTTCTGTCCCCCTGTTGTGTTCTTAACTTCTTTAACCAAGGTCGCTCGTATTTCTTTATGTAAGATAAAGAATCCGATGTACACGGAGAGCTAAAGTTGCCAATAAAGCCCGCATACAATTACATCCTACTTGTTGCTACTGTCATCATGTTAGCGATAAGCTAACTAGCTAAAGCTATCGACAGTAAACACAATATAGCTAGGCTAGCAAGCTAACGTTGCAATGCATATCAGATATCCACAGAGGATTGTTGCGCGCGTGTGTGTGTGTGTGTGTGTGTGTGTGTGTGTGTGTGTGTGTGTGTGTGTGTGTGTGTGTGTGTGTGCGTGCGTGGGGGATTCCGGATATAATAATAATAATAGTTTGAGTAGGCTGGACTTAGACAGGATGCATTGAATAATATCTGAATAGAACATTAACTAAAGTTATAAATAAGGAATAGAAACCAAGATGATGTGGTCAGAAAGAAATTAAATCCTGTTGTGCTTCACAACTTTACTTTTATGTGTAGGCCTACTGGTTTATAATCCATAGTTACTATGTATAATAAAAATAATTAAAATGTTAAACTATGAAAGTGCATAAGAATGCACAGCTTTTATTTGTACTTACAATGTTAAACCCTCAGAAATGTAAGAAAATGTATATATATATATATACACACACACACACATGCACACCCCGTATATCTAGGTGTGCCCCGAGATTTTTAGGCTATGAAAAGTGTGCCCTGGGACAAAAAAGGTTGGGAAACACTGCAGTACAGTACAGTACAGTACAGTACAGTACAGTACAGTACAGTACAGTACAGTACAGTACAGTACAGCACCACTCACTTCAGACGCTTCAGTCCCTAACACAAACATTAAATGCCATTAACAATAAAGAGAATTTAATGTTTGTTTTGTCACTGTTTGTTTTACATCACCATTACATCACCTAATCAACATGAGTTAGACTTTAATATTAGCTCCCCAGTCCCCTCACTTCACACGGGTGTGATTTTTTTGTAAATAGGCCTACTGTATACCAGATAGTGGTTCTGGTGGAAAATGCACGCAGATTTGGCTACCGGGTTAAGTGGTCAGATGGGTGGGCCACGACCACTATTGGACCTAAAAGCCAGAGACATTGCCTCTTCCTATACATGCAGCCAGAATCAACTCAATATTTCACTGTTATGGATTTGGTGTAAATGCCATGTCTTTGTGAAAAGACCAAACTGAATGATTCATAATATGTGTGTGTGTGTGTGTGTGTGTGTGTGTGTGTGTGTGTGTGTGTGTGTGTGTGTGTGTGTGTGTGTGTGTGTGTGTGTGCGTGTGTGTGCGTGTGCGTGTGCGCGTGTGTGCGTGCGTGCGCATGTATATGTGTGTTTCCAGCTTGTCAGACACTCAAATCAATAGCAGACAGAACATCTTTGATATCATCGCATCTAATATGCTTAGCTTAGTGTCCACATTGATGTCAGTCTGTCGAGGAGAGGAGAGGAAGATTATAATTGCTTTACAGTTATAATATTTATTTCATATAGCCAAATATTTTTTTCTAATATTATGTTTCACAGAAACAGTATAATGGAAAATATAGTTCAACATTTTGTGGACAATGACCTTCCAGACCATGGGTTCTCAACGTTTTTGGCTGGGGACCCCCGGGAATGCTTTGGCCATGGGTTGCGACCACTCGGGGGGTCGTGACCCATGGCCACGGGTTAAGAACCCCTGTTCTAGACTAAGAGATGCACCAGTATAACGTTTGACTGGCTATTAAAGATGGACAGTAGTTTATTATACTTCAGGCAGCTTTTGCAAATAAATGCTTTGATGGCCTGATACCAATATTCATCAGAACATCAGTGCATCCCTAGCCTGACATTTTCATTTCGTTTCACTTCATTATTCAGACTGAAAGTCCTCCCCACGGCAGCAGTTTATGGGATGGGTGTTGTCAAAGTCTTCGGTGATTGGTTCATACCAACCAATCAGAATAGTAGGAAAGCAGATGACGTTGTTGTCAATCATGAGGCTATGGCTAACCAATTTGCTAACCAAACAAACCACAGCCAACGAGTGCTACTAGCATAGCGTTTATAAAAACCTGTCGTTTCTGTAAAGAACCTATATCATATGCCGATTTAATAGCCAGATTGATACGGTCGTGAGTCACCGCAGTGGGGGCAGCGATGTTTGTTGTCTGACGCTGTCGAGTGACGGGGCTGATGGCCAATCAGCTGCTGTGATAGGATTTTTGAACGACACTAACGCCGCCGTAGGCAGAGACTCCAGACCTGAATCGCCAGAACATATTTTCTTAATGGGCGTGGCTAGCGATTCAGGGCTGGAGCCAGGCTAGTGCATCCCTTCATTAATTTGCCTGGAGAAACGGACGTAAACAAAACCGTGTCCGGCCCAGTTGAGACGGGCTCTGATGTCTCCTCCAGTCCAGTTGAGACTGGCTCTGATGTCTCCTCCAGTCCAGTTGAGACTGGCTCTGATGTCTCCTACAGTCCACGTGACATGTCACTCCACGTGACATCAAAACAGGAAGAATGGCAACAAAGCCACCGCTGGCACTTTGCATGTTTCTCATGATATGCAAAAGCACTGATTCATTGCACAAAATCCGCCTGTATGTACTTCACTGACAGAAGTCACCCAGGGTTTTATGTTTGCCTCCCTCCTTTTTCCCCCTACACCACCAAATATGTTGCCTATTATGCCAGTGATAGGACGCCCAGGACCGCCACTTTTACATGCATGAGGCCACTGACCCCAATTTGAGGGACGAAAGACTTGTTTTGAAAATGCCTCGGAAAAAACCTCTTAACTTCATTGGACCCTCAAACTGTCCGCTAAAGCAACTAACTCCACCACCTCCACCACCTCTCATGGAAGTAATTGACAATATATAAAGTCACCAACTTTGATGAGGCAGTATTGCTTTGTTTAAAAAATATACGGTTTTCTTCATCTCCTGAAAAATGTATATTTCTCATTTCCTGAATTTCAGGTGGTTTATTCCTGACATATAATGTTTATATCAGTGGTTCTCAAATGTTTTCATGTCAAAGACACCCACAATTATATTGTATTTGGCCGCGGATGCCCCATCTCAAAAATATTTCGTTCCAAGTAACCCCAGAAGCAAAGATTTGGGTTAAAATGTTTGCTTTAAAATCTGTGCCGTAGTCTGCTAATTTTGAATAGCCAAAGTATGAAATAATGCATGGTTAAAGTACTGGTTCAAATCGAACATGACACAGATGCTTTCCCGGTCTTAACGGGTACATCGTGACGTCGTGCTATCTCACCCTCTCTCTCTCTCTCTCTCCTTCTCTCACCCACTTTTTCTCTCTATCTGTCTCCCTCCCTCTCTCTCTGCCTCTCTCTCTGCCTCTCTCTCCAACTCGCTATCTCTCTCTCCACCAGACATAGACGAGTGCGAGACGGGCAGACACAGCTGTGCCAACGACACGGTGTGCATCAACGTGGAGGGCGGCTACGACTGCCGCTGTCCTCACGGCAGGAACTGCTCCGGGGACTGTCACTATGACAACAGGGTCAAACACAACGGGCAGATCTGGGTGCTGGACAGCGACCGCTGCTCAGTGTGCTCCTGCCAGGTAAGAAGACATCATCAAAGTACGCATTGGACGTTGGACTTGACTTCGGCATATATTGTGGATGTGTCCCTTGTTTTAATTTCAACAGAATCAACAAAATCTCTGTCTGTCTGTCTGTCTGTCTGTCTGTCTGTCTGTCTGTCTGTCTGTCTGTCTGTCTGTCTGTCTGTCTGTCTGTCTGTCTGTCTGTCTGTCTATATTTTGACACCAATACGTTTGTACTTTTACTCAAGTACATTTAGAATTCTGGACGGTAGAATTCTACTTGATACTGTTATTTAAGTAAAACATTATATTATATAATGTAATATATTTAAGTATAAATAATATGTCCATATCTGTGATGATCATATGTGTATACCTATATGGCATCTATAACAATAGATGCCAAAACATTTTCGGACATTTTCGATTTTTGTGTATTTTTATATCAAAAGTCCATACAAGTCCAATTTGAATTACTACCTTTGAACCAAATCGTGATGCGTGATGATGTGTCGAGTCCCGCGTTAATACAAAATTAATGATGTTTTCATTCACCTGTTTGATTCCTATAGCTGCGTCTTTCCTCCAAACACGCCTGGTTTTGATTACAGAACTACTCTGTTTTTAATCTCATTCAAGATGACATTCAGACAGTGTATTACTCATTTTAAACATAATCAGAATGCTAAAATATGTGTCTGAAAACATTATACGTTAGAAATTAGCCACGTAGTAGCATGCCTGTCTCTGACTTTTTTAAACAAACTCCACGCGTCGCAGAGCTCAGAGCCATAGAGTAAGACAGAGTTACGACATTGAGTGTGCGTACTTTCACAACCACTGCATGTCGATGCTGTCACTGTAACGTGACCAGAGTCTCTCTCTCTCCCCTCTCCCTCCCGTCCAGGCGGGCCAGGTGATGTGCAGGAGGATGGTGTGTGACTGTGACAACCCCACGGCAGACGTGTTCTGCTGTCCAGAGTGTGACCCCCGGGTCAGTGGGCAGTGTGTGCACCACAGCGGCCTGCTCACCTACAACAGCGGAGACACCTGGCTGGAGGGCTGCCAGCAGTGTCAGTGCATGGTGAGACCAGCACTGGACGTGGCTTTTGCCAAGGGCAGCCATTTTGTGGTGCCACAGATAGAAAACCCATTATTCTTTTTTTCCCCCATAGTGACAACAATCATACATTCTAAAATCCTGAGCTTTCATTTATCTACGTGTAACTCAAGCGAGTGTAAGTGGAACATAATGTACCCTTAACACATTACCTCCCGTTACACTATACTAGCCGGGATCGTGAGGCCAGTGCCAGTCAAAGTGCCAGTGCCAGTGCCAGTGCCAGTGCCACGCAAAATACCAAAGTAGAATAAGAGATCCTGGGCAACCAGGAAGTGGACCCCCCCACCACACTACAGTGTGGCGGGATGACCTTTTACGCAGAGCCTGGTAGTCGATGGTCACTGAGGGGGCGCTTGTTTTACAGGCGACCGGATTAAGGTTGGTGAGGGGTCCGTTAAAACGACCGGATTTAGGTTGGTGAGGGGTCCGTTAAAACGACCGGATTAAGGTTGGTGAGGGGTCCGTTAAAACGACCGGATTATGGTTGGTGAGGGATGCACTGCTCCGTGCTTGCGGTTATGTTTAGGTTAGGGTTTGAGGTAGGTTAGTAGCCGGCGCTGTAAAACAAGCGTCCCATCAACGCCCATCGAAACCGAGGCTCTGCGTAAAAGGTAGTCCCACAGTGTGGCAGCCTCTAGCCTGTGGGGGACCCGCGACGGAGTTGTTTTGATCAGCGCGATGTTGGATTATGGAAATGTCTCACTTTGAGCAGAAAAATCACACCTGTGTGAAGTGAGGGGCGCTAATATATTAAGGTTGATTAGGTGATGTAATGATAATGTAAAACAAACGGTGCAAACACAAACATTAAACGCCATTAACAATAAAGAGACAATATGGCGTAATGAGGCACATTATGACGTAAATGTTCCCTTCATTGTCAATGGCGATTACAAAACAAACATTGAACTAAAGACAAACATTAAACCTGTGTCTAGGAGGGGCTGGCGCATTTAGATTGTTCTACCATGTGAGTTTTAATTTTTTAATTTTTAATTATGGATTAATGCCAATTAATCAAACCTCGTAATCTCGTTTTGGCACAGTGGGGTACAGTAGCTATTCACAAGATCTTTTGTGATTTTTTGCCTGCACAGATTGTGTTAATAATAACCCTTTTAGGTTCCATTTGTACACTCTCTGGACTTACATTAACACTCACCATTTCCAGCACAGTGTACCTTGACGAGAACCACCGGTCTATGGTATTCCTAGTTTTAGCTCTGAAAGTGGGTCACGCTCTCGTCTATTCTTTGAGCCTGTGTAAGACAAGACAAACGAGCCATGGGAGAGTGTGCTGGGATACACTGGGATATGGTGGGGTTTTGGACTGGTGGGGTTTCAGGGCCCACTGGGTCCCAGTGGCATGGACTCCTGGCACCGTGACAAGGATAAAGCACCTACAAATCTCATTTACGCGGCTCTGCACTCCTATAGCCTCAGACAGGGCATTTCACAGGCCATGTGATTTCATTAGGCCGCGCACACACGCGCTCGCACATGTGCTCGCACATGTGCTCACACGCTCACACACACACACACACACACACACACACACACACACAAGCACGCACGCGCGCGCACACGCACACGTGCGCGCACGCACGCATGTTTGTATTGATATACTTGTGAGAACAATTTTGGATGCCTTATGAAAAAGGGTACTGTAACTCCAAAACAAAGACGTAGCCGTGAGCTTGTAGATCAGCTATTTTCATTGTGCAATTACAGTAGGAATTCCTCAGGTGTAACTCCAACCTCGATGTCAATTTTATCTCTCTTTTTTAATTAAGAGACAGAATGTGTGTGTGTGTGTGTGTGTGTGTGTGTGTGTGTGTGTGTGTGTGTGTGTGTGTGTGTGTGTGTGTGTGTGTGTGTGCGTGTGCGCGCGCGTGCGTGCGTGTCCCTTTTTGAAAGAGGGAGAAGAGTACATACAGTAGGCTAGTTAATGTATTGAGGGAATAATACGGTATCTCAGTACAACAGAACGTCTTTCACACCTCAAAGAGACTTGAGGCGAGCTCAGTGGAGCCAGAGAGCTCAAAGAGGACATTTTGCATTGAGCATGGAGCGGAGGTACCCAATTCTTTCCTTTGTAGATAACAGCCTCTCGTTTAGAGCAGCAGCTGACCTGACCAATTAACAAAAACAACTGACCAAGACAGACAACAGTGAACCATTTTCATATTTCAAGAATGAAGAAGGCAACATTCCTGCTCGTCTCTGTCTTTATCCAGGGGAAAAAACAACCTCTGGAGACCTATACGTATGTACCTGTCCTACTGTATTGAGGGTGGCAAAAAAGGAACTACTTAAGCTATTTCAAAAACAGGCAAAATACAGATCTACAAGCTTATAGATCGGCTGTTGGGAAATAGAACGTCCCAGGTTCGATTCCTGGCCCTGGCTGCACGCATGCGCAAAACATGTATACGGGCCATTGCGAGAGTTAAGCAACGACCGCTGTCAAAATTTTTGCGATCCGGTTTTATACCATTAAAAAGGACCTAAAGACGTCTCCAGACGTCTTGGGCCTCCTACGGGTGTAATTATAAAGACGTGTGGGGAGTCTGGGGACATCCTGGGCACAATAAGTGTTAACTGCTCCCTCACTTGCGCTCAAGTCTGACCACTTAAATTGAGCATCAATCAGCTGGGTGAAGCTGAAAACGGAATTGCCTCTGCGGGATGATATAGGTGTATTTATGTAACATTTCGATTCCGAATAGGAGAAAATGTGAAGATTTTTTTTTAAATTTTAGGTTAATTGGCAATTACCATAACCATAGTACCCTGACTATCTCACTTGACTGATTTGGGCCTAATGCCATGAAGACACATTGAGGTTAGACTCATGGCCGAGTCCTAGTGACATGAGCGTGAGGACGATGTCCGCCGGTCCGCCTCCCTTTAACCATTTTTTTAAATGTTTTACACACGCACACACACACGTGACACACGTGACACACACGCACGCACGCACGCACGCACGCACGCACGCACGCATGCATGCATGCATGTGCTTGCACACACACACACACACACATGTGCTTCTAAAGCATAACAATCTGTTGACACATCAACAGCTTGTCAGCTTTATGATCAACAGTTAAAAAACAGGTGACAAACGAGCAATAAGGAGAGAGGTTGGGAGAGGAGAGGGAGAGAGAGGCTGAAGACAGAAAACAGAAAAAGGCCATAAATAGGAAGAAACACAACATGGGACAGATACAGACAGACAGACAGACAGATAGACAGAGGGAGAGGTTTAGTGCAGCCTGTGGTGTCGAGACAAGATTTACGACCATATGTCGGCTCAACTTTTCATATTTCACTTCTACTTTATTGACACCAGGGAGTGTGACAAGCAGACAGAGATGGATGGCCGGCACGCCGGGGAGAATAACCAGCAGCTATTGTCAAAGCCAGCCACCCCTCCCTCCATCTGCTCCAATTTTAACGTGCGTCTGTGATAACTCAATCACTGGCAAAATAGAGCCCTGAGCTGAGGTTGTCGAGGTCCTTTTAAATGTGCTTTGAGACAGTACATCTGGAACTACACACTATAGGTCATGTGCACGAGGAAACACCTGCAAACACACACCACACGTTGCGTGTGTGCGCTGTGCGGGCATGCGTGGCTGCGTGTGTGCGTGGCTGCATGCGTGCAATAAGAATTTGCTATTTTCAAATTATTTTTAGACATTTTATACATTTGAAAACTTGTGCATAATGTGTACTTTCTATACTTTTGGTACTTTAAGTACATTTTGATACCAATACTTTTGTACTTTCACTCAAGTACATTTTTAATTCCGGACTTGGAAGCTCATAGATCTTTTACCAGAGTATTTCTACATCGCAGTATTGATACTTTTACTTAAGTGTGAGTACTCTTTTCTCAGAGTGGCGAGGTGGACTGCTGGCCGGTGTCCTGCACCCCGCAGTCTGACTGCGAGTTCACCTCCGTGCCAGAGGGCGAGTGCTGCCCGCGCTGCGTGGACGACCCCTGCCTTGCCGACACGGTCCACAACGACATCACCAGGACGTGCACGGACGAGCGCGGCGCCAGCCGCTTCAGCGGGGCCACCTGGACCAAGCATGGCACCGAGTGCACGCGCTGCCAGTGCAAGGTGATGACCCGGGTTGGGGCGGGGGAGCCTATAGCACAGTGGTTCTCAGACTTGTCAGACCGCCTCCCCTCAAAATAATCATATTTGAACTGCAGGGGACCCGTCTCCCACCTTGACAGATAAATAAAAAGCCAGGATCCACATGTTGCGAGGCGTTGTGAGCATGTGGATCTCTGAAAATGCGCGCGGGTCACCCATCTGACCACTTTGGCTAGTGTGTTTTGAGAGCCACTGCAGTACAGTATACTCAAGTAAATGTAATGTATTTTTCGGTCCAGTACTGTCCAGTGTCCACCACTGTCCAGATACAGTATGTAAGGATATTTGCAGGGATACATGCTTGGTAAAATGCATACAATTGTTGTCAGGAAGGTGGCTCTGTATCGCTTATGATAGTCAGTCACTCATATTTGATACAGTCTGTTTCTCGTGAAGATGTAACTAATTCGGTGGCAATAACATTAGCATTTTCTCGCCGCCAGTTCAGTTCAAACCGTCGTGCTCATTTGTTTATTTTTGGAACACAGTTCTTATTTGACGCGATATCAAACAAGTCTAGATAGATAGAGATAGATAGATAGATAGATAGATAGATAGATAGATAGATAGATAGATAGATAGATAGATAGATAGATAGATACTTTATTGATCCCGAAGGGAAAGGTCTATGGGAGTTCGGAATGTGGGGAAAAAAACGTGACGTAGGTGGGATGCGTCAGACTTCGGTACTCTATGCCAGTGGTTTTCAACCCTTTTCATATCAAGGCCCATTATTTATTCGGCATTTGAGCCGAATAAATGGTGGTGAGACCACCATTTGATGACAAAAGACTCAGACCTAAAACGAAAGGATATTTTGTTGTCTTTGGGTAAGATTCAATTCCATGCTGTATTGATGTTGGTAGTGGTACCATTAGTATAGATAACAGGCAAACATTGATAAAATAACAATTCTTCTAATTGTGTAGACTTTGTAATGCAGATGTTTAACAATAATTCACTCTTGAGTGGAAAATTAAACCAAATGGACCCGTATTACCGTAAGGGTCCATTTGGTTTCATTTACACTCTCAAGAGTTAACGATCTATAAGGGTCCATTTGGTTACCAATCTCCATTTAACTGGGGACCACCTGGAACCCCCTCAGGGACCACTGGTGGTCCCCGGACCACTGGTTGAAAACCACTGCTCTATGCAGACACAGAAGCAAACATTGGAAGCATATTTCAGGCAAGTGTGTAAGGCAGGGAAGCACAAACGGAATGATTGAGATGCATGAATAGATGCGTGTGCACAGGTGTGTACACACCTGTGCACATCTTGCATTCAATCAAGCAACAATCAAACATTTTACTGTATTGAATAGACTGTCCTTCAGTCTGCCTTTTCAGACTGTCTGAAGAATTTCGCCGTCGCCGTACGCACGCACATACTGTACGCACACACACACGTACGCATGCACATACACGCGCACACACACACACACACACACACACACACACACACACACACACACACACACACACACACACACACACACACACACACACACACACACACACACACACACACACACACACACAAAATAGCAAATATGACTTTGAAAGCACTCTGACAGTTTTGTACCTTTCTGCCTGCTTCTCTCTCTCTCCCCACAGAATGGACATGTGTGCTGTTCAGTGGACCCGCTCTGTCTCTAGTCTCTTCAAAATCCTCAAGTGTGTTTGTAAAACAAAAAGAGAAAAAATAACCGCCCCATCTCCCATCTTTGTAAAGCCCCACCATTAGCCCCCCCAGAAATATACTGCAACTCTCTCTCTCTCTCTCTCTCTCTCTCTCTCTCTCTCTCTCTCTCTCTCTCTCTCTCTCTCTCTCTCTCTCTCTCTCTCTCTCTGTTCACATACATGTTTATACCAAAAACATTCTACTACTCTTTACTCTACTAGAGCGACTGTGACACAGGTTGGTGTCCTTGGTTGGTGTCCTCCACTCAGCCGTCCGCGTTACCATGGACGAGAGGGGGAAAAAAAGAGAGTGCATTTTCAATTGTAAATAGAGCTTATTTATTACGGCTACGTGCAGGACTGTGGGAGGATTGAAATGATATCGTCGTCTACTGGCTTGCGTTATTTGTTTTGTGAAGCACGGGTTTGGGGGGAGGGGAAGGGGGGGGGGGGGGGGGGGGTTATTGATCGCAGACGGTGCTCGGGTTTGTATGTGAAGAATGTGAAACGCACTCGGCAGCGGGAGAGTTTGTCACGAAGGCAACGAGAGAAAAAAAACAAGTGTTTTCCTTTTCTTTTCTTTTTTTCTTTCTTTATCCGAGGAAGTTGATTCTAATCTGCACAGGCATGATTATATTAAGGTGTCAGAACATTTTCTTCTGGTGTCTCATTTATGCTTCCCCTTTTCTTTTTCTTTTTTATTCCTCACAACAACAACAACAACAACACAAAAAGACCTTCATATGGTTGATGTGTGTTATCGTTGTCATCAGCAGTGGTGGACAAAGTACAAAAGTACTCAAAGCCAGTACATTTTCTTTTTTAATATCGATGTATTGCTTATTGAAATTTTGAAAATTCAAAACAAGCTCAGCTTCTGACGATTTTCGAAAATAGTGATCCTAGCCGATCTTCTTGTTCACTGTTACACCTGTAGATTGGCTTTTTCATAATTTCAACTATAGTTTTTGAAATAGTGCTTTAGTGGTTGATACATTATGTATTATTGTAAGTGTCGGTCTCAGGTTCCCTTCCTAGAGCAGTCAAAAGTACAATATTTGTCTTTGAAATGTATAGTGAAAGTCATAAGCTTCCAAAAAAGCAACAAAAAAACAACAATAACTAAAGTAAAAATACTCAAAAAAGTACAGTATTTAAGTAGATGTATTACTGTCCACCACTGGTGGTCGTCATCATCATCATCATCTTCATCATCATCCTTTTTTTATTCCCCAGAGGCTGGTGAATCTTTCTGTTGTTTGTTACTGTACCTTCTCTTCTATTTCCTGTGTGTCCTGGTTTCCAACTATTCAGTGGCTTGGTATTGTGTGCTGAAATGAAATAAAAAAAAGCCTTTCCATTAAAATGATTGATTCCTCTGTCACCATGCTTTCTGCACTCCTATATGCAAATGAGTGGGTGGAGCTAGAAACAGAATTAAACTGAGGTATAGAGATAGAGAGGTGTGTGTGTGCGTGCGTGCGTGCGTGCGTGCGTGCGTGCGTGCGTGCGTGCGTGTGCGCGAATGAAAATTTATGCATGCTCGCTCGCATTATTATTACAGTAATTCCATCACATGCAGCGGATGTCTGAGCCATGTGATGTTTATTTTCTTCCTTTTATCTTGTTTCATCCTCTGCTCTCGCAGAGTCGCGGGTGTGATATATCTGACTGTGGCTCTCGTGTCTCTGTGTTTGTAATCTCTCACTCGGCATACAGTAAACACTAACATACTCCACGTTCTCTGTGGGCCTGACACACATTCTGTGTCACATGTCTAATGTGACAAACAACAGAGATAGGGCTGCCCCCTCTCTCTCTTGCACACACGCACGCACGCACACAGTTTTATTTTTATCGTTTTTTGGGCCATTTCTAACCCTATATCCTAAAGCCTGATTCATACCGAGTTGAGTACCATGCACGGAGAATAGCTGATCTTACAAGATCATGTTGTGACCTTGTAGATTGGACATTTTCGCTGCAGGCCCAGGGTTAAGCCTGATTTATACTTCTGCTGCATTCACATGGAATCAGGCAAGCGGTAGATGGCAAACAGCAAACCCTGCTGGACGGCACAGAACGGTAAAAAGTATAAATATTTTAACATTGATGCCGTCTGCCGTTACCGTTGCAGGTTCTGGCTTCCGGGCTGCCGTGCCATCCTGTTCCATTTACCGTCCTGCTCCCGTCCACTAAAATGACTTCCTGTTTGCCGTCTACCGCTTGCCTGATCCCATGTGAATGCAGCATTTGTCGTACCATGGAGTCACTTACCAAAAATAGCAGACCTACAAGTGTCTTATACGGCAGAGCAGACTTTACTGCAGAGCTCTTCCCTGCTAAATTGCTGTCCCATAGAGCACTGAAGTAATTCACGTATCCTACCCGGGTCACAGTTTCTTTCCCCATTCTGAATTCCCATATATGTGTTTAGTAAGCTATCGCTTCATATAAGAACTGTGTTCCAAAACTAAACAAATGAGCACAGAGGTTTGACTCATATGGATATGAAGCATCAACTGAACAGCTACTGTAACGTTACCGCCGCCGAATTAAGCACATTGTTTGCCTGCCAGAAACAGATCAAATATCAAATATGAACAACTATCGGAAACAATACAGAGCCACCTCCCTGACAGTAGTTCTGTTTTTTTTGGACCACAATTTTATATGACACGATTCTAATGCCCAAACTGCACCAATGATTCGCCACGCAATTGCCACGCAATATGCAACATGCAACTCATTGCAACCACTATCCCCAATGGCAGTTTCAGGGAGTTGCATTGGTGTGGTTGACCTTAAAACTGTCTTGTTGCAAGGTGTAGCCTCGGTACCAGGCTTTCATTTTCGTCTGCGCAAAAAATGAAAGGCTGGAAGAACGCATTTGCCGCTCTGGTCTAGAAGTGGGAGTCAACCCTTCCGGGTGGGCGTCGCTCCAAATGATGTGCACTGGGGGGGAGAGGAGGGGCCGGGGGTGACTGACAGATCGGTGAGATCCAATCAGGGTGTGGGCAATCTCTGCCGCGACCCGCCCCTCTAGACCAGAAACCTAACACATTAGCTCAGGCTACAACTGGTGTGATTTTGGGCTAAGATGACCCAGTGTTATTCTCCAGATAATTTCTGTGACCCAGGGGATGAGCGAGTGACGTCAGGACTTCATTGGCTGCTTCTCTTCATGGGGGACACGTGGTGGAGAATAGATCTCTCTCCTTTGCAGTGAAATCAGAGTCTACCTTCTTTAGAGCTACTCTGGTGTCTGCCAACACGGCGATATACACACTGCAGTGTGGAACTACTGACTCGCTGAAAAGAACTGGCACACACAGGCGTGTGTGCGCGTGGGTGAACGCTGAGAATGTTGGGTAGCATCTATCTCGTGTCGTACACACATACACACGCACGCACGCACACACACGCGCACACGTACACACACGTACACATGCAAGTTATACATGCACATCATGCACATGCAAAAGGACAAATACATACAGAATGCTCACATGACATGAACGTGCATATATAAGTAGTAAGCCAGCGACTAGTAGGTGGTCTGTTACAAATGATGCCAAATAATGTCTCACTCGGTTGGAGAGTTTTTATGAGCACCAGCTGGTTTGCTAACTTCTGAATTACTGTCAGAGAGAGAGAGGGAGAGAGAGAGAGAGAGAGAGAGGGAGAGAGAGAGAGAGAGGGAGAGAGAGAGAGGATGAGATATAGAGAGTGTGAGCTATATAAGTACAGAGAGTGTTACCACTACCAGATGGACAGACTCTGCAGAACCAGCATGGACTCTCCCAGAGCTGCTTCAGAAAGAACAGAACGGATGTGGTGCTATAATGGAATAAGTCGCCATGTTGGAGTTATTTTTAGTATCTACAGTCATTAGTTGTGTAGTGCACTGTGCAGTGGTTCGCAACCTGTGGGTCGGGGCGCCCCCAATTATACCAGTAAGACACCTGAGGGCGAGAAGCGACCTCGCCCTAAATGCATGCATCCGCCTGGGTGACAGCAGACTATGGGTGAGCGCTGGCGCTTTGGAATGGGGGGTCAGATCAACATATCCGCCTGGGTGACAGCAGACTGCTGGGCGAGCGCTGGTGTTTTTGCATGGGGGGTCAGATCAACATATGGAATGGATTCTGTACTGGCCATATATGGAGCGTGTCTTGAGTGTACAGGGTTTGATGAGGTCAGATCAACATATGGAATGTCAGAACAGGTCAGCTCCATATATGGAGATCTAAGGGTGGCAGCAGGGGCAGTATCTTAAGTGTACAGGGTTTGATGAGGGCCCAGGTAGGGCCGGGCCTTAATTTTCGAGCCTGTTGAGAACTCTAGTTTTCACCGGCTGCCAGGCGTGGCTGCCCGTCTAGAGTTTGAATGGACAGGTATCAGTCAAAAAGGGAGACATCGAAGAGGAAGGATGGATGGGGAAGGATCAACATATGGAATGGAACAGGTTCTGACATATATCCATATATGGAGATCTAAGGGTTTGAGGTCAGATGTAGAGTTGCTGGCCACTTTCCCCAGTTCAAATATGATTATTTTGGGCGGTCCGAGGTGGGGAGGAGAGGATATTGTTTACCGTATGCAAACACCCACTTAAACCCAAAAGCCCTATTCTGGAGCGAACATTCGGCCGGCTTGTACGTCCGCATATATTTGCCGAAGATATTTGGTGTAGAGATGAAAAAAGGAGGGGGGCGATTATCGACCCCTGGGGGACTCTGTTCAAGTATACATCAGGGTTGAAGTGGTTAAATCATCACATTTGGTATGAACTTTGTTTTCTGACTAATGGCTCTTTGATTTAAATAACTTTAATAATGTGGTAAGCCAAATCACCAACAATGTGTGCAATGGATCCTCCACCACCCATTGAATTCCATGATTGTCTTTCTGTTGTCGTTTTCTTTTTAACCACCTTTTGAATCACATCTTTGCAGCTCCAAAGTGTTTCTTCAGCTCAGTGTGAGGGAATGGAGAGCGGGATTAAAAATCAATAGCTCATTTTGTCCTATTGTGACTGAAAATCAACACTGCGAGCGGTATAGTGGAGAGAGGATGCGCGCGCGCGTGCGTGCGTGCGTGCGTGCGTGCGTGCGAGCACATATGTGCGTGAGTGACTCAGTTGCCCTGCATGCATTTTCTTGTATTTTGAGGTGGACAAGCAATCCAGCAGGCCTGTTTCTGGCGAAAATGTAATCTCGACGGCAGTAACATTAGCATTTTCTCGCCATCAGTTGATGTTTCATATCCATCGAGTCAAACCGCTGTGCTGCTCATTTGTTTATTTTTGGAACACAGTTCTTATATGATACAATATTAAACAAGTCTATGGCCCCTTTTCCACCAAAAGAACTTTGGTTCTAGAAGTGGTTCCGTTCTTTATTTTTCATGGTTTATATCTGCATTTTCCAACCAGTGACACACACAGCCACTTTCAGTTTTAGGGCAAGAATAAGTCTTCTTTTGCATGGTTCCTGCACTTCCAGTTCCGAACCAGGTCTCTGAACCAATTTGGTTAAAAAATAGGTGGGAATAAATAACGGAACCGGTTCAACCCTGGTGTAAAAGGAGTCTATGGGTATTCAGAATGGGGGAAAAACCCGGGCCCAGCGTAAATTACACCAGACTTCTGTGCTCTATACCTTTCATTAAATACCTGGATAACTTGGTGTCGGGGCTTCAACTAACAAAGGTCTGTTTAGGTTCGATTTACATTTTCAGTCCCACTGAGAACTCTAATAATCAACAATTATTTTCAAAAATACATGGCGAAAACATATTGCAAACATAACATGGACGTGGGTGTGTATATGCGTGTTCCTTCATGTTGCACACACTAACCAAGCTAAGCGCACGCACGCACGCACGCACGCACGCACGCACGCACGCACGCACGTACGCACGTACGCACGCACGCAAACACACACACACACACACACACACACACACACACACACACACACACGCACACGCACACAGGGAGTTAGTTGGGTTTTGTTTGAAAGTTAAATATACTGCAGATACATAATATTATACATATAGCTACTGTTAGTTCCCAGCAGGCTACTGAAAATAGCTTCAATATATGAATAACTAATGACGTAAACACAGTAAAGTAGCCTACCAACGTGTTACCGTGGGGTGGGGCGGGGTGAGGGGATGGAGTACCTTTACTCAAGTATTGTACTTGAGTATCGAATTTATTTTACTTTAACCCATTTAGACCTGAGGACGATTCTACAAATGCCTTCGAAATCCTGACAGTTTTCTGAAAACCCTTGTTTCTATATCAGTGGTTCTCACACTATTTCATGTCAAGGACCCCCAAAAATATATATATAAAATGGGCCACCGACCTCCATCTGAAAATATGTTGTCCCAGGAACCCCCCCAGAAGCAAAGATTTGAGCTAAAAACGTTTGCTCTGAAAGAATATGTTCAAAGATTTGTGCCACATTTTCACGATTTTTCAAAAATATAAAACACTAAGGGCTCCAGTTTTGTCTCATCTTTCTAAAGCCACTAATTGGAGTGGGGAGAGGGTGTTCCCCCACTAAAGTTGGTATTTTGGTTACCTGTCTAAACACCTCCGTTACCCGTCATAGGTGTGGTTTGGGCGTTGCAATAATTAAACCACATTGAGCCAATCACCAGTCTTGGCTTTAAGAGATCCCTTTAAGAGATCCCTTACCCGTCGCCCGTTAGTGCCATATTGCTTCATAGCCGCTGCTGCTGCCGCTGCCCCCCCCCCCCCCCCCCCCCCCCCCCCCCGCCGTTCTTTTTTTTTCTCCACGCGCACAGAGCCAAGAACACTCGTCTTTTCATTGAGTCACAACTCGCTCAAATCTTGCTAGTTTTTAAAGAGTCAAAGTATTAGGGCTTTCATTTGGTATATAGTCTCTACGGAACGGTATGAAGCGAAAAGGAAAGTTCGGTCAATAAACCCCATTTGCCGCTGGGGTGATCATGAACTGAAAGAGCAAATGGAAATGGAATCGCGCACAAATAACTTATTTGACTATACAATTATATAAACACAATGGACACAAGGAAGTGGCAGGCACTCGACTTCTGCTGATTACAGGAAATATAGAGATAGGAGAATAAGGAGAGATGAGGCAGCCTGTCTGTGCCTGCAGGCATCTCCATTGAGGCGCGTGCGGCGTGCCTACCGAACTCATTTGGCACGGTTTACGGGTGCTTTTAAACTCCGCTATCGACTTCCCAAATGTATGTGACCAAAATAGCAATTTAGGGGCATGACCACACCTCTAGGCGCAAATACCGCTGTCGGCAAAAAAGATAGCGGGTGACGCGGGACGAAAATACCATTAAGGGACAGAGAAAGCTCCTATATTCGTAATGTTCGGGCAGCGGCTGAATTGCGGGCCGCGCTGGGTAAAGGCTGCGACAAAATTGGAGCCCTTAAAGGTCTATTCTACTACAGAGGTATTTTTTACTCCACTAGAATGATTTGACAGTTTTAGTAACCACTTAAGCCCCTATATCATACGCACCACAATGAGTTGTGAGCTTGTGAGCTATTTTCAGAAAAATTACAAATTATTTTTGTTTTGTACTTACTTTGAGGGATAGTTAAAAAAAGGAAATCGATTACTTCCCCCATGGAGACTTGAATTCATGGATATTTAGTTTTAGTTTTTGTCACATTCCTAAGCCAATAATTATGATGACCAGCATGGTTCCCTATGGAGAGACAAAGAGTCTCCTTTGTGTCTCCATAGGGAGTATAGGGAGCTTAGGGAGCTGGTCATCAAATTATTGTCTATTAGGAATGCGACAAAACAAAAACAAAATATGCGGTGAGTGATCGATAAGGGAAAACAATACATTTTGGGGGTGGACGATCCCTTTAACTTTTACTCAAGTCAATGTTGGAAAGACAAAAATCCTGGCGCAATCCCACCCTGCGCATCCTCTCCAGCCCTTTGACATATCCATCCATGGCAACTCGGTAGAGCAGGTTCCCAGATTTTGCTACCTCGGGTCTATGATCAACAACACCAACGGCAACGACCCTAGCGAGGATATCAATAACAGGATTCGCTCTGCCATCAAGCCTTCGGCAAGCTATACCACCGTGTCTTTTCACAACATGGCTTGTCTGCACAAACCAAGATTGGTGTTTACAGAGCTGTGGTGACACATGGGCTCGTCGGGATCGGGAGTCGAACCCGCGACACGCCATCAGGCTGGCTTAGCACCCTAGGTGCCCGGACCGCTACTAGCCACCCGGGCCTCGTAATTTAACTTAAGTAAAATACTTCATCTGTGTACTTCTTCCACTGTTGGGAGCAGAGGGTTTATGGTAGCGTATAAACAGAAAACAAGCCTAATCGGATTCATTGATTGTCTCCTCAAATTAAAATGTTTTTCATTGTCTATATGCCAGGTGAATAATGACTATTGAATTCCCACAGAGAGATAGCTGAATAGGTTTCTTCAGTGTGTGTGTGTGTGTGTGTGTGTGTGTGTGTGTGCGTGTGCGTGTGCGTGTGCGTGTGCGTGTGTATGTGCGTGCGTGCGTGCGTGCGTGCGTGCGTGCGGCAAAATATTCCCACATTGACCACAAGTATAGTAGAATTTGAGAAATAGAGAAGAATTTCTATGGTAAAAAATAAAGAAAAGCTTGGGCCGGCCTAGCGGTTCAGGCACCTATAGGCTGGTAATCTCCTGGCAGTGTGACACGGGTTCGAGTCCCGATCCCTGACGACCTTTGCTGCATGTCTTCCCCCCCATCTCTCTCCCCCTTTCCTGTCAACCTACTGTTCAATGGGAGCAAAAGGTCCAGGGCCAAAACATATCTTAAAAAAATAATAATAAAGAAAAACTAAATCAAGAAAATATTTGTGGAGTTAAGCTTTCAATTAGGAAAAGGTTCAAGTCGGGGTAAGGTTTAGGATTACGCATTTAGAGATTTGTTTAGACCGGATTTATAGGGTTAGACTTATGCTTGATTTATACTTTGTGCTGGTGTTGTGCTTAAAATACCTTTCATAAAAATCGCCACCCTAAAATGCTTTTGTCCTCACAAATATAGTTATACAAACGTGTGCGTGCGTGCGTGCGTGCGTGCGTGCGTGCGTGCGTGCGTGTGTGCGTGCGTGTGTTTCCCAGTGCCTTCCAGTCAATACATGAAGAGAAAGTGTTCTATTAAAGCCCTCTAATTGACAACTGGTGTCACGGGTTTGGACAGGGGTGGAAATTCAAGGACCAATAAAGCGTTTACTCTCCTCCAGAGATCTCATCAGGCCAGCACAATCATTTTGGCTTAAGCTCCAGTCAATTAAAAAGATGTCAATTGTGCCAAATTTATCTACAAGCTTGTAGATCTGCTATTTTCGCTGGTCCGATGTTTTTTATATTAAATTACATAGTTCTCGTTCAAAGATTGGAAACATATTGGGGGCATGTAACAAAGCATTTTCTTTTTTTATAGCTATGCCCTTTATCTTTCAAATGTTTTGTTCCCGTTTCAGTTCCCATTTACTTAACTGATTACCTAAAAAAGGTCACAACAGCCACAGCCACAACACTAGAGGGAACGTGAATAATGATCTGGTGCCACCAATCTTTAGAACAAATATGGGTAAAAAACCTTCCACAACACTGCCACTCAGGTGTGGAATGCCTTGCCCCCTTCCCTCAAAACTAGCAATCACTGGTTTCCTTTAAGAAAGGACTGAAAATTCACCTGTCACTGTCATCCGATCAACAGAAGCCATAACTCTATTCCCCCCCTCTCCAATTAATTTCTATTCCAATCCGTACATAGATTTAATGTTTTTTGTTGAGATATTTAAATTGTTGTTATTGTTGATGTTGTCATGCAATGGAAACAAGACTGCAAGGTCTTTCTTCGGTGATGCCCTATTGGCCAAATGTGCGTTACTGTACCCTGTACTGTTTTGCATCTTATTGTCTAATAAAATGATCAATCAATCAATGCTTTTAAATGGTATAATATGTTTCTTGTGTTTGTATTTTATGCATTTGCTCATTGTAGCACTTTGAGATTCTCACGAATGTAAAGTGCGTTATAAATAAAATAAATAAAATAATTTATTCAGGGGTGTGCAAGATTAGCTACGGACTCACACACAAACAGAATCTCTGCTCCCCGGCCTTTGCGGCTTGGTTTCCTAGGAGCTTGCTGGGGAAAAGGAGTGTGAATCATGGGTATCAATTCCTGTTGGCAGTCAGATTCAATTCATTTGAGTGATCTGTGTCAGTCAACAATAATGTTTGAAAACAACCTGACATAAATCAGGTCAGGGCCACATAAGTCTGCCTACAAGATCTCCCTCCACACAGCTGATTTGAATGAATGATGCATGCTTATACAGTAGAATGTATCGTGGTAGATTAGCGGGTGGAGGTAACTATCCTCCCGTTACCGGGGTAAACTGTACCTCACTTCCGGTTAAGTGCTTGACAGAGTCGAACGTAATCGACATACATAAGCAACGCTGGGTGAGAGAAATTCCTCCCTTGCGTTGCGTCGGTTACGTCTTGCGTCTCGCTCCGTCGGGTTGAGATCTGATCCCAAGCCAACGCAACCAAATTGCTTGCGTTGCGTTCCTTGCGTCGAGGACACCCTGCCCACCTGGAGGCAGCAGAGAGCAAGATTTTGTTTTCCTGCTCTGCTCCACCACAATTTACAATTTACAATTTAGGCATTTAGCAGACGCTCTTAATCCAGAGCGATTTACATTAAGCAAGAACAAAAAGCATGGGAATACATCACATATATAAAAAGCATTTATCAAGAAACATGCGTAAGCTAAGAACGTAACTAGAACACAGAAGCAAGACGGAAGCCACAAGACGGAAGCCAACATGAAAGTTAAACAGGACAACGTTGTACAAGCTATGATAGTTGTGTATAATTTATAGTCTCCTACATACTTCCATTTGGCGACAATGTGATGTTTACAGATGCGACCAACATGTACTATTAAAGCTGTTTGGTTTGTTGACAAGCTAGCTTGCCAGATTCTGTGAGTGAAACAAGCGACCAGATCTCTGAAAACAAACCCAAAAGAAGTAACCAGTTTCACCACTTGAGCCCGATTACATCAGCTATTTTCAAAAAGAATCATGAAAGCTGTCTGTTTGCATGCTAGAGACTCAAGCACTGAAGTGACGTAAGACCAATTAATCCCCATGTAGATATTCAAGTGCACTGTAGTGTCACAACAGCAACAGCAGCCACTGAGCCAGTAAGAATTAAACACAGGGCAGGAGTTAGGCTACTGCTAGAGTAAGGGGCAAGAGTGATCATTAATTTGAATCAGCTGTGTGGAGGGACATGTTTTAGGGTAAGTGGGCAGGCAGACTAATGTGATTTCTGTCAGGTTGATGTTCAACCATAATTTCTTACTGACATGGATCACTCAAATTAATTGAATGCCTGACAACAGGAAGTGATGCCCATAATTCACGCAAGGCCTCACGGGACAGGGCTCACTCTTTCCCAGGTGTTTGGACCTGCAGGCGGACAGGGTTTTGAGGTTATTGTTTTGGTAAGGTTAGGGTTATTATAGGTATAGTGTTTGTGAGGTTAGGGTTAGGTTTAGGCATAGTTTTTGTGAAGTTAAATGCTAAGGTTTAGATGCAATCAAAACGCAAGAAAAAGCGAGTCCCCTCATTAAAATGACCCAACTTATGGAACCATTGACCTACAGACTAGTGCAGTACAGTAAAGTTGAGTCCGAACTCTATAGTTCCCAGGAGCCTGCCTGTTCACCAGACCCTTTGAACCTGTTCCCACTCCAACACACCTGCTTAATATAGACTGATTGAATCATTAGCACCACCGGTACACTTTGGGTTATGTGAGCTTTTCTATCTGTCCCCATGGCTTGGACTAGCTCTGGTCCATAGCTCCAATGCGTTGAATTTAGAGCTATGTTACTCTCAACTTCCGCCGCTCGCATGAATGCAGACCAGCCTCTCGTCTTTAGCGTAAATAAAAATAACGTTTTTTCTACTCACCAAAACAAAGGCTGTTGTTGCCCTGGTTTTGTGTTTCTTATTTTGTAGTATTGTTCCTAGTGTTTCCTGTCTTCCTAGTTACTGTTAGTTACCTTGTCTAACCTACTTTGTAATTTGTCAGTGTTTCCACCTGTGTCCTTTTAGTCCCCCAGCCTATCCTAGTGTTGATTGTATTTTGGTTCCACCTGTGCCCTGTTATCCTGTGTCTATTTAAGTCCTGTGTTTGCATGCTGTTCTTGTTGGTTCGTAGTTCCCTTATGTTTCCAGAGATTTGCCTGCCTTTTGCCCTTTTATGGAAGTTCCTGAGTTTTATTAATAAATATTCCTAAGTTTACCTGTTCTGCCTCCTGTCGCCTGCATTTGGGTCCTCATCCCTACTCACCGTAACACTACTTTCCTTAGTGGAAGCACTCTGAGCCCCCCACCACACGTATAAACGGTACTTTTTGGCCAAAAGGGGATTTTGTTTCCGCCGGAAAAAATATATTTTTAGTTACTCCACTGCGCCTTCTACCGATATTGCCCAGAGAATTGCCTCATAGAGAATATTTTTCCTCCGGTGAAAAAAATCCCTTTCTGGCCAAAAAGTACCGTTTATACGTGTGGTGGGGGGCTCAGAGTGCTCCCACTAAGGAAAGTATGCTTTCTAATGACACAACCCGCCTTTGTTTTGGTGAGTAGCAAAAACGTTATTTTTATTTCCGCTCAAAAACGTTCTTTTTATTTCCGCTATAAAGACGAATGGCTGGTCTGCATTCATGCGAGTGGCGGAAGTTGAGAGTAACATAGCTCTAAATGCAACGCATTAGAACTATGGACCAGAGCTAGGCTTGGACAATGTTTAATGTCCAAATTATATCCGTATGAAGCAAGTAGCTAACACTGAACTATACATGCTGACCATATTGTGTTCTCTAACTTCTCTTTGAACTTTTCACATTTCATGGTTCAAACTTGCCATACAGGCAAGTGGGGCTTGACCGAGCAATGTATTAAGTGCTTGTTTGTTACTACAGGTAATTATAGAGAACTGAAACCACGGGCAGATAGCATGAGTTGTATGAGCATGCACATGCTCCATATCTTTTTTTTTTTAATGTCGCTGTGTGGACATGGCCTCTACACCTATATTGGGGGGGGGGGGGGGGGGGGGGGATCACACTCGTGGTGAGGGGCGCTCTTATCATACATCATCATACATCACATTCCGTGCTCAGCCAATCAAATTATTTCCGTGGTACACACAAAGCTGGGCCTAAGTAAGTCAGAGAGGCTTATTGTCGGTATCAGCCAGGGTGCCGGAGTCTCCCTGTTTCAATGCGTTAGACCTCTTGGGAGATGGATTTCTGAGGTGGAGCGCAACACCTACCATCAGCTCCCAGTATACTTACCGCACGACATCAGGCCGTGCTACTCATACACGGAGTTGGCGTTTCAACTGCAAGGTCATCTTGCGGTTGAAAGGCAAGTGTTCTACAGACTGAGCTACCCCGACACTAAAGCTGGGCATAGGAGTGCCCCTCAAAAATACAGATTAATGATAGTGCTGTCAAATAAGTCTAAGCTATATGAAATCCATGAAAAAGCTTAATCTGCAACACAATTTCAGGGGTCCCATCTGTATCTCTATCTCAGCTAAGGGGTCTCTGCAGGGTTATAAGGCTTGACTGCTCCCTCTTTGGACAGCCTGTCTGCCTGCTCATTTCCTGTGACCCCAGCATGCCCTGGGACATGCAACCAGACCACCTGCAGCTCAGCATTCAGTTTGTCCAGTTGGACAAAATCCTCTTTGTTGACGACCTCTCCTCCTGACTTCAACCTCCATCCATTGCGCTTCCAGTTCTTCACCCAGCTGGTCACGCCGTTAATGGTGAACATGCTGTCTGTGTAGAGGACCAGCTTCTTCATGTTCATGTCCTTGGCCTGTTCCAGAGCTCTGCATGCTGCCTGTAACTCTGCCCTCTGGTTGGTTTGTCTGCCACGGAGCCTCTCTGCAACATTCAGAGGATGCTTTGGACCCCAATAAACGCCGATCCCCGCCCGCGCTCCACGCTGTCCATTGGCAAAGCAGCAGCCGTCCGTGTAAACGACCACGGCATCACCAATGTAGGTGAACCCATCAGGGCCTGTTGAGGTTGGCACACAGACATCTTTTGTTGTTTTAACTCTCTTGGATGGAAACGCTTCGGTTTGTGAGCGGCTCCTCTTCTTTCCCAGTGGCTTGAATTCCAGGGGTCGTTTAGGCAGAAGGGTGGCTGCGGCTGTCGCCGTCTCAAACCCAGCAGCTTCACTGGTGATGGCTGGAACGTCAGATGCGCTGACTCCTCTGACAAACGCCCAGGCGTCTTTCTCTGAACCGAACTTTCTGTAACTGGCATATGGAAACCTGTCCACTTGGCTCTTGCATTCGTCCCATGTGGCGTAGACTCCGGGTTTGACTCCTTTCCTCACAGCGTAGAAAAACCTCCCCATGTCTGCTGGTCTACTAGTGCAGTACAAATGCTGCAGAACACGGTACAACCTGTAAATGATATGCAACAAAAAAGCATGCACAACACCGTTTATGCTTTGACTGTACCTTGGTCATCAAGAAACATGCATATATATTAAGGTTGTAGACTCATTCCTATCCCCACTCAAAACACACATATCATTAGCATGATGTCCTGCAGGTTATGTGTTCAAACTCCACTCTTCTACTGTATAAAGCTTAAAGTTCCAAGTTGCGTGTCTGTCCGTGATTGGCTCACAGTTATTCCCATATAAGGACTGGACTGCAGTAACCACTGCAAGGACTGTTGTAACACCTGTCGGCTGAGAGGATTGAAGAAGATTCAACCTCTTCTTGTTTTCAATGTTTCAATGGATAGATATTTTTTTATATTTCTTTGATGGTGTTGTTTAAAACCAATGCTATGCGGTTCATGGTTTACCTTTGATCCCACTTTCCTGAGGCACTACGCAGTCTCTCTGCATTCTATGTTGCTTATTGTAAATTGAAAGTCACTCTGGATAAGAGTGTCTGCTAAATGCCTAAATTGTAAATTCTCATCTTTACTACTTGCCAAGTAGCTCACCAAGAATTATATAGGCCTATATCAAATGTATGTAATGAAGTAATGAAGTGTGTGTAAAGTCACCCAAGGGCAGGTCCTTTATCACCTTTTTTGAGGATTGAAGAAGATTCAACCTCTTCTTGTTTTCAATGTTTCAATGGATAGATATTTTTTTATATTTCTTTGATGGTGTTGTTTAAAACCAATGCTATGCGGTTCATGGTTTACCTTTGATCCCACTTTCCTGAGGCACTACGCAGTCTCTCTGCATTCTATGTTGCTTATTGTAAATTGAAAGTCACTCTGGATAAGAGTGTCTGCTAAATGCCTAAATTGTAAATTCTCATCTTTACTACTTGCCAAGTAGCTCACCAAGAATTATATAGGCCTATATCAAATGTATGTAATGAAGTAATGAAGTGTGTGTAAAGTCACCCAAGGGCAGGTCCTTTATCACCTTTTTTGAGGGGCGCTACGCTAGCCCCTCCAACGTCCGGCTTGCAGACATGACGTCACGTCTCACGTGGCAGCCAAATGGACTTTTTATGTGAATGGGTGGCTTCGTGTTTTGTGTGTCCATGCATTATTATTCCCCTCGTGACGTGTGGCTTGTGTGTTTGTACCAATACATCGTCTGTCTGTCTGTCTGTCTTTCCGACCGTCCAGCTGTCTGTCCGGCCGTCCGTCCTCCGGCCCTAATCTCACAAACCGCTGGACCTATAGGCACCAAACTTTGTTTTCACACTGCCAGTAATCCATCTGGTTGAAATCTTGCCCAAATTTGGAGTCATAAGTCATACATATGTAATAGACATGACGTCATACTGTAGAGTGGAGATGACTGATGTCATGTACCGTAAACCGCAATGACACTTTGGTAGAGGTCTCTGGTCCATAGCCTTACTCTCCAGTAAGGCTCTGCTACTTTCGCTTTTAAATCTCACATGGAACTCAGACCAGCCTCTCCTCTTTAGCGTAAATAAAAAGAACATTTTTGCTACTCACCAAAACAAAGGCGGGTTGTGTCATTAGAAAGCCTACTTTCTTTGGTGGGAGCACTCTGAGCCCCCCACCACACGTATAAACGGTACTTTTTGGCCAAAAAGGGATTTTGTTTCCACCGGGGAAAAAAATACTTTTAGTTACTCCAATGCGCCCTCTACCGATATTGCCCAGAGAATTGACTCATAGAGAATTTTTTCCTCCCGTGGATAAAAAATCACACCCGTGTGAACTGAGTGGTGTAAGGTCTTATATAGCCTGTCTGACGTAATTAAATCATGTCTGACGTAATGAAATCACACCCGGGTGAACAGGGTGAACATAGCAACCATGCTCATTTTTTCTGCACAGACTAACAAAGCCAGTTGTAGGAGTGGTTTACACCACTCAATAATGAAATCACACCGGGTGAACAGGGTGAACATAGCAACCATGCTAATTTTTTCTGCACAGACTAACAAAGCCAGTTGTAGAAGTGGTTTACACCACTCAAAAAATCCCTTTCTGGCCAAAAAGTACCGTTTATACGTGTGGTGGGGGGATCAGAGTGCGTCCACTAAGGAAAGTAGGCTTTCTAATGACACAACCCGTCTTTGTATTGGTGAGTAGGTCAAACGTTCTTGAGATTTCCAGAGAGGCTGGTCTGAGTTCCATGTGAGATTTAAAAGTGAAAGTAGCAGAGCCTTACTGCAGGGCAGAATCATAGAAGCAGTAAGGCTATGGACCAGAGCTACTTTACATCATGGTAAAATGACTCCTCATAGACTTACATTGTATGGCAAAACAGCTCTTAAAACCCATTAACTCCATAGACACATACGAAACAGAAAAAGTACTAGAATCACGGCACACATTTCCACCACATTTCCTTCAGCTGCGCTCAGTCCATTCAAATCTAGGCCAGTTGACTGAAGTAGGGAAATAGGTCAAAGCCATGGAAAACTAGAGCAAGTATGTGCAGCAAAGTTAAATATATTTAAGGTTTGTAGCAGCAAAACAGGGCAGAAAATCCATCTTTCAGGAGGTAAATCTTATACTTCTCCAATAGAAAGGTGATGACATTATCTGCCTTCACCCCCCCTTTCCCCCCTTTCTACTCTTTTTCTATAGTGCGTAATTATAGGCTTTATCAGCCATGGGTTCTTAGAAATATCCAAATTACACTTCTGGTAGTGCTTTATTGATTATATTGTATGTTGATGTTATTTTTTTGCTATCTTGATGAATAGAATACATAGGACCTCATTTACCTAAAGAGATGAGGAAGTCCATTGAGTCTACATGAGGAGCATAATCCGACACGCATGTGATGAATCTCAGTTTGTTTTTTAAATGCCCCATTCCCTTGATCCTGTACTCTAGTAGTCTTCAAGCCACCACCAGAATCCATGCCTCTTCTTCCTGACCTCAATGTATCAATCGGTGTCACATTTAATCTCAAATTCATTTATTTTCTATTTATGATCTTCTGCAGAATAATCCGATTTTATATTAAATCAAATCTTATATCAAATCTACAGTAGGCTACATCATACTGACACACATTTTTTAAATGTGTTAATCTTTTTGTTTCTTATTTGAAGGGGTGCTAGCAGCTAGCCCCTCCAATGCATGGCTTTTGAAGACTGCGTCATATGGCAGCCAAGTCTGTTGGATTCTTTAGGTTTTTTAGAGCACTTATGACGTAAATTTGCCTGGACTATGTCTATGGACTTTAATGTTTGTTAGTGTTTGGTCGTAAGGACGTAAGACGGCAGGTGGGCGCCCCTCACTTCACACAAGTGTGATAATTTTTTTGACCTGTGCTTCTGGTATCACTTCTCTTTTATTCCTGTTTCACATTCTATTCCATTCCCTGTGATGTCATGTGAGTGCATCGTCATCATGATGATAAAAGGCACTGCTCACTTCACACAGTGTGATTTTTGGGTACAGGGGTGGAAAACACACAGTTCATGTCCAGTTGTCCAGTATAGAGGTTTTAAGTATGTATTTATAGCAGCATCTCAAGGGCAGCATTGACATCCCCTTCTGTAGTGATAAGTGCCTGTAAGTTAGCCTCACGGTTGGAGAAGCCCATGGCTCTGAGACGGTCAAGCTGCTCCTCGAAGCGTTCTTCTGCAGTCTCCGTCGACGATCCCCCGCCACCCAACAATTGTGTCAGCTGCTGCCTGAGAGAGTTACTCATAGCAGCCACAGCAGGATTGGGTCCCGCAGTGGAGGCAGTGGAGGCAGAAGAGGCAGAAGAGGTTCCTGGAGCCACACCGCCCCCTGTGGTGGGAGGACGTCTCAATAAAGCCATTAAGACATCCATGAAGTCGGGCGCATACGTCCGTATGGTCTCTAAGCCGAGCCGGACATGGCGAAAGGCCTGAAATACTACGGGCATGTCACGAATTGGCAGACCGTCAAAGAGAGCTTGCAGATCATCTGTCGTCAGCTGGCCAGGAATATTGCCGAGGCTATTGGTGACACCCCGGGGGTTGGAGATGAAGCTATCGACCCGAGTGGGTCCTGTCCCTGATGCTGTACTGGCAGTGGAGTTGGTAGTGCTGCTGCTGGCATGAGATGTTGCTGAACTGTCACCCGATGTCTCAGATGATCTTCCACCCCCCGTGGTTGGTCTTGGTTCAGTCTTGATGACAAGATGAACGCTAGATCCATCTTTGATACCATGCTGGCATAGAGTATCTTTATCTTTCAGGAACTTTCCAGCAAATATTAACACCAGTATCTGATCATGTTTGGGCTTGAACCTCTCGGATATCACATCTTTGAACTGAGCGATAGAAGCATCCTCAGGGATGGCGATCTGCTCTTTACAACAAATGTCAAAGTCTTTGACATCTGTTGTTTTGACGGTGACCACAATCTGCTTGCTTTGTGTGACTCCTTTAGAATCGTTCTGAACGCATTCACTGGAATCCATGGCAGGTGTTCACGTGCTGTTCTACGCAACTGTAACAGAAGAGGGTACAGTTTGTTCCACGAACAACCGTGCCTTTTTATATTACAGTTCATGCTGACGCATCATTGCAACTTTGATGACACCGTGCAGCTTAAATCTCTGTGATTGGCTGTTGATTCAGTTGACTTCAGCCAATGAGCTTTCTATTTCTATATAACATCGCTATAATGGTGGCCAGTCAGGGGAACTCCTTATTTGGGCAAGACTGATGTCAATTCAGAACTGTATCTTCCTGCAGTACTATGTCTGAATAGTATTATTTAGAGAAGTTGTATTTTTTGAGGGGTGCTCCTATGCCCAGCTTTGTGTGTACCACGAAATGTGATGATTTGATTGGCTGAGCATGGCATGTGATGTATGATGATGTATGATGATAAGTACGCCCCTCACTTCACACAAGTGTGATTTTCTTTTTTGAGGAGCACTAGCCCCTCCTATGCACAGCTTTGTGTGTATGTGTGTCTGTCCGTTTGAGCACGGAATGTGTTCAGCTGATTGGCCGAGCAGGGGTGTGATGTACTATAGAGGTTCGGACCTCTCTCCCCTCTCTCCCCTTCTTTCTCTTCCCCTCTCTCTCTCTACCTCGCTCCATCACTACCTCCCTCTCACCCTTCTCTCTCTTTTGAACAATCAGAATGGCTAACAGTTCCCACTTATATAGGCTCATATGGCACAAATGTTACGCAAAGTGACACATCTACTCAATTCTAGATGATGATAGGATGATATATGATGATAAGAGCACCCCTCACCTCACACAAGTGAGGGGCGCTAGCCCCTCCTACACACGTTTAATGTTTGTATTAGTTCAATGTTTGTTTTGTAAACGCATTGACAATGAAGGGAAAATTTACATAATGTGTCATTTGTTTAATGTTTCTGTTTGCATCGTTTGTTTTTACATCACCTAATCAACATGAGTTAGACTTTAATATATAGCGCCCCTCACTTCACACGGGTGTGATTTTTTTTATGTGGAATGGATATTGTGACAAATAGCATGTACGGCTGCTTTTTGCTCGTGGAGTCGTGGGTGCAGGCTGGGGAGTGTGCGAGCCCTCCCACACCGGAGAAATCTAAATTAATAAGTGCATTCCTTCAGCACCGTGGACAGCGACACGGTTACAAAACACAGATCTGTTTAATGAAAGAAAATATTTTTTTATGGCAAAGACAATAGCATGAATGTGAGCTTGCAGATCTGCTATTGTCGCTGTGTGACACAGACACTGTCGCATGATGAAGAATAAAGCGGGGCTTAAGTGGTTAACAGGCTTCCGCCTGCACAAACAACACGCGCGCACATGTACACCACACGTGCGCTCCCTCCGTTGTGCCGGTCCGCTGGTTCCCAGCTCATGAAACATTCAGTGTTGTCGTTCACGCAGGAGGAAATAAAAAGTGGAATATTAACTGCGTTTGTCTCGTCGGCTGCATATTTCACGCTTTCACGTTCATCGGCATGCAGCAGGCCCCACCAGGCCACTCCCTAACCCTAGCCTTCACAACGGGAGGTGGGGGGGGGCATGCATGGCATATTCCATGAGGTTTTCACACTTCATTTGAACCGCGGTCTGTCCCGTTGGCAGCATCTGTAAAATAACAGTCTTTCAAGAAGCCGGGGACTGCATGCCGCCATAGAACAGTCCTCCCTCAAACGCTCCACCGCCTTGAGATTAAAGGAAACACACATTGTTTGAAACACAGACAGATGTCTGTAGAGACACATGACACCAGAGTGGAACGCATATGATATGGGACACATATGGGTTGAATCTCACTTTTAAAGGCTTTTGTGGAATCCAAAAGTGGTTTAATTTGTCCAGTTGTTGCTTTTAAATGTTGCTCTCCGTAATTGTATGCAGGATGCTAGGTTACATGAATCCTATAGCATCCCTATTCTGGGCATGTCATAATATGGTGAACATTTAGCAAAAAGTTTGTAGACTGGCTATTTTCTTCAAAGATATTTGGTGTAGTGGGGCTAAAAAAGGAGCGGACCAAGTATAGATACCCATGGGGTATCTATCAACGACGTATACAGAGTTTGAGTGGTTAAAATTGTCATCAAAGTCTATGTTGTTGTTACCTATACTCCTTTGTACTGTGACCTCCGTTCAGGGTGTCTCCTCTCTCTGTCTCGGTCTATCTAAAAAATGTTGAGCTCATGAGTTCCATGGCTCCCAGGCCAGCAACACAGGGAAGACAGCATGTGTTACAGGTCAAGGTCAAGCCAATTCAAAATACACTCCAAGTTTGTTACCAGATCATGTTTGTTTCCCATGAATCAACAAGTAATCAACAAGTTCAGTCTAGATATAGTGATCGGGACTGCATTTCCCTTTTTCCTCTCCTCTCCTCTCCTCTCCTCTCCTCTCCTCTCCTCTCCTCTCCTCTCCTCTCCTCTCCTCTCCTCTCCTCTCCTCTCCTCTCCTCTCCCAGTACAGTGTGTCCCCATCGTCCTGCCTGTGTCATGCAGCAGTGGTGAGGCAGCAGTAATGAGCAGGTTCATGTCGTTATGGCAGTGCAGCAGCAGCAGGGGGTTGTAGTTGGTAGCAGAGTCATTATGTCACACACTGCCAGCGATGCTTGTAGACATTCTGTCCTCCCTGACTTGTCCCCTCAGGAATGCGGGGGCCGTGTGTGTGTGCGTGCGTGCGTGCGTGCGTGTGCGTGCGTGCGAGACGGGGAGAATGACTCAGAAAGAGGGTCGGGTAAAGGTTGAGTGTCTTTTAGTGTGGTACTTGTGTGCGTGTTTGCATATAGCCTATACTCACTGTATATATTTAAATCACACACGCACAGTAATTTGTATTGATTTGTATCAAATCAGTATTGTACTTCCAGTAAAACATTGCTAGAGGTTTCCTGTGGGTTAAAAATGTTCTGTTAAGCTTGCAGAGTATGACTAGTTTGACTGACAGTTACTGCAGCAGGCTCCTTTCCACTATGGAAACGGGAGTGTGCTTGTGCGTTAACAACAGGAGTCTCTCTCTCCCTCTCTCTGTGTGTGTGTGTGTGTGTGTGTGTGTGTGTGTGTGTGTGTTACTTTTTTTGTACTGTATGTGTAGAGTACCTGACACATCACCCCAAGCCCCGGACCTCCCACTGTGTCCTTCACCAGTGACCCCGAAACAATGTGTACCCTAGTATGCGTCTCTCCACAACCCCCACAGAGCTCTCAACATTTTGTAAATCATTTCCCACAGGGCCAACATGGAGCCAGGATCCACAACATGCCATGCTGAGCTGTTTTGCACTGGAAGTGGAGATGGCATGTTAACATCCTCATTAAACCATTTAATCCAGGGGTGGGCAACTTTGGTGATGGAGAGGGCCACCATATTTCCACACTCACTCCAGAGGGTGACGCGTTTTGAGCTTGTAGATCTGCTATTTTGTCTATATTTCACTTGAAATCTGCATCCTTTTTTTGCTATTTTGGAATTGGAATCCTGAAAAGTATAATTTGTATTTGATTTCAAATGCATTTAGTTATACTTACACGTATGTTAACTTTATGAACCTAAATACAAATACATTGGACATAAAAAACACAAGATTAAAATAACATTTGAATACAGGCTACTAATATAGACGCGGGTCATGTTTGTATGTTTGGAATTACAGCTGAAATCAATACTACAGTAAATCAGTATTGCGATATTAACCTGTGGGCCGCATTAAGTGAAGGTGGGGGCCACATGTGGCCCCCATGCCGCCAGTTGCCCATGTATGATTTAAACCATGCAGTGGTTTTCAAACCTTTTATTATCAAGGTCCATTATTTATTTTGCATTTGAGCCACAGACCACCATTTAATGAGATTTAGCCTCTCAGACTCAAAATGTAGAATATTTTGTTGTCGTTGGATACGATTTTGTCCACAATTCCATGCTGTATTGATGTTGGAACAGAAGTTACTGTTTATAACAATAGTCTACGCATGCGTGAGCACACTCCCTGCGTGCAGGGGACAGCAAGGTGTTGCCTAGCAACCGGCTCAGGGCAAAAAGTAGTTTTTAGCGGTGCCGTTTCAGATCCATATAAAGCGATATAAA
>NC_136804.1:17730857-17748357 GCF_951216825.1 Electrona antarctica | reverse complement strand
TCTGTGCCCCTCCCAACATGCAGTCCGCTGGTGACACTGGTGACCTGTCCGTCGCGACCCGGAAGCCGTCCCAACATGCATTTCACTGGTGACCCGGAAGCGGACAGACAAAATTATTAGATAGATACAAGTGATGATATACCAGTGACAGGTGTCATTCAAGTAATCTACCTGCAGCAGGTCAAATGAAAGGACAAATGAGGACAAATGAAACCAGACAAATGAAACCACTGATGGTGAAATTGAATTCTCATGCCTTCTCACTGTGATAACGCCAGCCATTGTACCGACCAAACGTACAGGTGATGCAACGTGTTGTGAGCTTGTGGATCGGCTATTGTGTTTGTGACACAACTGCATACGACTGCGATGCAATATTTCTAGTTAATTCAGCTTGTGCAATTGGAATATGAGTGAACAGTTGTTGAATATATATGGGTGAGAGTAGTATTGTGTTGTCATGACGTCCTGAATTCTAAGCATCTGCTCTGCTGACACCAGTTGTAGTCCACAGTTGTGAGCCAGTATAGTTTAACCCTGTAAATTAGCATGCATATGGCGGAATATATTTCCCTGCTAAAAAATGGGAGAATCAACCGCAGCTTGTCGACACTCACGACCCACCACATTTTCCTTGTGGAATCTCATTTACGGAAGAGAAATGTGAACAGTATGCTGCCATGACATCCATTTACTGTACAAGCCTTGTACAAGCCTTGTATGAATGCTGTGAATTCATAACAGATTCCCCTGTGCCACCAGGGTTCATAATCTTACGCTTTTGAGAAATCAGCGTAGAGGATTCTATCAATTAACGTCATGTTCTATCTATGTTTACTTAGTTTATTGTAGTCCTATACAGATTGTAAATTACCTGCGGAAAACTCCAATCAACAGTACCCAAAATCTTTGTGTGACAAATGTGTTCATTATGGACAGTTTCACTGCCTATAGGGAGAGATTGGGCGAGATAAATTAATGATAACAGATCGGCTAGGGCGAGATTGGACGAGATAAGGGTTTATAATGTTTAATAAGGACTTTTACCAGCTCTTGGCTTCACCGTCGCCATGCAACGCTTCGCTTCCGCGTTGGCGACACCATCAATCATTTTCCATCCTCCTGTCCCGGGCTAGACCCGATCCAAAAAACTCATTTGTATTGGAATTGAGCTCAGATTGAGGTGATCATACAAAACATCCATGTTTTGGGAGGTCAATAAAGAATGATGGCGACCTCGCAGGACTGATCACAAAACATGCATCTAAGGTACGCCCCTGAAATGCTTCCGTGTTCCCGGAAGTAGGTGATTACCAGTGGTGTCTGAAAAGCGTGGTAGTGTGCGCCAACCACTAGGTGGTGCTGTTTGCGCGGAAAGAGTTAAAATTCCTTACTGCGCTCGGGTGGCACAGTGGTGCACTGGTGAAGCACCTGCCCACCACCACAGAACAGAGTCTGGGGGGTTGAATCCAGCGCACTATATCTGGCTTTGTCGAACATCTATATGAACACAATAGGCCCGTATTTGAGGGAAGGAAGCCGAGCAGAGAGGGTGATATGTGTCACTGCATACGTGTGTAGGAGAGTGTCTCACAGCCTCAGCCTGCATGGTGATTTGTGATTACCTAAAAGTCTAAGGCAGTGGTGTCAAACTGGTGATCCACGGGCATTTTGCGGCCTGCGGAGCCGTCCAATGCGGCCCACGACATGATTTAAAAAAAGTGAATTAAGCCGGTATTCCCCAGCGGATTCGACCGTTATCACTGTATCGGATAGGCGAAATCAACCGTTATCAGCACCTTGGAATACGGCCAATATGGCCATACTGGCATACTCACCCTTGGCTGAACGTGTCATTTCCAACTCTATTGTCGGTGCATGGAAACTAGGGCTACTAATATATACTATTCTCTGCCTATCGGGACGTAACAATGCCTATCGGGTCTGGTGGCCGTCGCAACGTGTCAAGGCCACCAGACACGGCGCGCCTCCGTCATTGACATCAGTGACACAAAAATACCATTATCACCCGTCACAATAGGTGATAATGACATACTGAAACAGTGAGTATGCCAGTATGGCCATATTGGCCGTATTCCAAGGTGCTGATAACGGATGATTTCGCCTATCCAATACAGAGATAACGGTCGAATGGGGTGCATGCATTTCCTTTAGTCTAGCGGTTAAGATGTTGGCTTTCCATGCAGGATACCCGGGTTTGAATCCAGGGTGTTCCCACCTGTCAGCAGGGAGTGCTGGGCGGGAGTAGTAGCACTCCGCGGAGGCTCTATGTCCTCCCGGTGGGGGCTCCTTGTCCTCACTGGTAGGTGAGCCAGATACAACACACAGGAAAAAGCAACAAAATATATTATGTAAAAATCACACCAGTGTGAAGTGAGGTGGCGCTCTTAACATCGCACATCATCATGATGTAACATGTCGATTTGCTCAGACAAATATGACGTAAATTTTCCTTTCATTGTCAATGGCATGTAATGTTTGTGTTTCCACAAAAAGCCCATTTGTTCAGACACATATGACGTAAATTCTCCTTTCATTGTCAATGGTAAATGTGACCAGAGTTCAGGACAAAAAAAGCTGTATAAAAATAAATGCATACATGTCTGCACCTCTGTGTGTTGTAACTTGCAACATGTTTGATTACTCGAGTGGGGGAAAAGAAATCTCAAAGTCATTTTGCGATGTGCTTCAGTGGAGAAAACACACGTAGACGTGCACAGCCACACACACTCTACTCGTGACTTTGTCAGAGATGGTTTTATCGCTTTCCATTTACAACTAATTACCAAATGGATCATTTGACACGCAGGCTGTTATCTCTTCCACGCGCTGGCGCTCAGGTCATGTAAATGGCTCAGAGTAGCGCGTCGGAGGAGAGCCATCTGTCACTCTGGAAATGAGACTCAACATGTTGGCCCAGACGGCCGTTTTGAAAAAAATAAAAGCCTTTCAATTGAAACTTTGACAGCAGATGGGAGAAAGAAACCATGTTCTCCTCTTTTCTTTCTGTCTCGCATCCCCATGTTCTCTCATTCTCTCCCTCATTCTCTTTCCGTCTCTTTTATTCTTTCTCGCGTTCTCTCTCTCTCCCGTCTAATTTATGCTTTGTCGTTTGTGGATTGGCCCTGCAGCCAATCCACAAGCTCACAGCGCACAGAGCTTGTGAATCGTCTATTTTCTGCGGCACTGCAGTGCGGCAAAGTAAAAGGATCCACTTATTCGTTGACGAACGACGCATCGCACTGCGTGTCTCTTTCTGAGTTTTCAGCATTTGTGGTGTCTGCGACGAATACCAAACGAGTCGGTCATTTACCAACTCGCCCCAGGCGTATAGCCGGCGGTCTGGTATTCCTAAAGTAACCTATAAGTAAATTGCTTAAACGGTTAAACCTAACCTTATCCTAACCTTAACCTCAGTAAAACTATGCCTAACCCTAAACATATTTCTAACCTTATTCTCAGTAAAACAAAATAAAGAATACAAGAACCGGCGCACCGAGCGGTCGGCGTAAAAAAACGAGGGCGAGGTGGATTATGGGCGACTTACCTCTGCGACTTTTTCGCATTTCGCAAGTTCATGTAGTCTCATGCATCTCCTCCGTGGTACGGTAGGCCTTACCAAGCTCTGTCTTCCAACCAATCAAAGTCTGTAAGTAACTACGCTGGGCAAGACCTATAGCCTGTTGAGTGGTTTAACCTGGTTTAACGGAAGTAGCGGGATTTGGGCGGTCAAGGAAATTACATTGACGCTTTACAAATCTTTTTACATGCTCCGTGAATAAGTGTTGTGATTGGAGATTGGGCGAAAAATATTGTATCCGGGGGAAATACATACACTCTCTGCCTTAGGTCGTTCTCTTCACAGATGAGTTATGCTGGGAACGAGGCTATAGTAACCATTCATTTTCCAGACCGTCTGCAAACATCCTTCGCTACACTTTTTTTGCAGTCCTTTCACTTTCGCCATGCGACGCGTCGCTAACATATTAGAGCATATTATAATTGACTTTGAATCTGGCTGTTCTGTCTGTCTGTCTGTCTGTCTGTCTGTCTGTCTGTCTGTCCTCCCCCTCTCCATCTATCACTCTCTGTCACACTTTGGTATTACTCTCCTGTCACTACCCCTCCCCCCATTCATCTCACTCTTCTTGTATAGCCCTGCTCCTTTCTCTGCTCCTTTTCCTCTCCCTCTCGTTATCTCTCTCTCTCTCTCTCTCTCTCTGTCTCTCTCTCTCTCTCTCTCACAGTTAACAGTGAGAATCATCAAGCCATGTGTTTTCTTAATGAGAGAGCCTCACTGCCCGGCTGTCTGCTCCTCCAAAAGCTGTTGTTCTGTATGACACCAACTCATTCTTGCGTGCGTGCATGCGTGCGTGCGTGCGTGCGTGCGTGCGTGCGTGTGTGTGTGCGTGCCCGCAAGCTTGAATCAAACAGCTTCTGTGGGGCTGATATATTTGTGTGTGCACGTGACATTGAAACCACATTGAAACGGCAACAAACGATTGCAATCTATCTTTTCTGGTGCATCAGCCGTTCAGCATAATTATGATTATTGCCACCTATTTATCTCCCAGATGTTCATTAAATGTTTCTCTGTCTATCCCTCTATCATTCTATCTCTCTATCATTCTATCCCTCTATCTTTGTTGCTCTTTCATGACTCCACTGCTATCTTACTCCATCATTTCATGTCACTCAGCCCCCGTATTGAAAGTTAGGTAATGTTGCTGTCAGGCAGAAACCTTGTGTCTCCATATTTATTTTTTTTATTTTTTTAAATAATGCCCTTGTACGACAAAGTACAAGGTTGTGGCACAAAATCAGCGAAAATAGCAGATCTACAAGCTCGCAACGTGTGGTATCGTGACGTGTTGTGAGCTGGTAGATTAACTATTTTAGCTACTGTAAGTGTGTTGGGGTTTTATAAATCTGTGTAACCAATGAAAAGTAAAGAATCTGAATCAGGTTCATTATTGTCACCGGTTTACAAAAGTAAAAAAGTGGGTGATTTGTGAGTTCTATTGTTTTGTTATTTCCATAGAAAAAAGGAAAGGGAAGAAGGAGCGACACTGGTACACTGGTATAATCCGCACACAAGTAGGTCCATGAGGAAGATCAAAACAAGTCCAAGTCACTTGTCCCTATAATAATCCAATTACAATAGCTTGAGACTAAAACTGCATTGGATCCATTGCAACACAAGGTTCTATTTTTCCCATTATCTGAAAAGCTACAGTTTTGGACATACAAGGTTTCCACCCGAGAAGTACATATTTCACATTTTGACCAACGCCCACCAACTGTGTGGAGGCACTGTTCTAGCTCCATACACGCTGCAGCACTTGGCAGGGCTCTCCAATGCTTCTCAAAGTAGGGTCCGGGGGTCCCAGGGGTCCTTGAGGGGGTATCAGGGGGTCACAGGCAAAATGAGGAACAGTGTAAATACACAATCACAGTGGCCTGTTATAGCACCACCCTGCAGGAGGTAGATTTTTGCAAACATTTTGTTTTATTTTAATCCTCCAGATGTCCAAACATCACGCAAATCGCAGATAGTCATGTGATCGACATGGATCTGTCCGATCTATTCGGTCCTGATTTTATGTGATTGGCATGTAAACTTTGCAGGAGTGGTTCGCTTTGAAAGAAATGCCACTCTTTTCATACTGCTTATATAACGCCACCAGGAAGTTAATATTACTCATTAATTTTGTCCAAACATCACTCAAATGGTACACTATAGTCATGTGATCAAGATGGATCTGTCCAAACTATATTCTACACCCCCACAAATCAGTGAATGGAGCCAGTTGGACCAGCTCGTGAAAAACAAACATTATTTATGAACAATTGAGACCGTCATATAATCGGTTTAGGAATATAAAATAAGACATATCACAGGTTGTTTTCTAATCACTTGCTTTTCGATGTGCACAGTACATCATTTTATTTTTCATCCGACGATTTTGCAACCCATTTTGTCACCCATTGTCAATTATCTAATGTAATCCTGGGCGCTACACTTCTACACTCTGCCAACCTGGGCGGGGGGAGCAGACTGACCTCATGCTTTAATACTTCTATGCATGAGGAGTCCAAGCTGCTTCTTTTCACCTGACAGGTGGATGTACGCATCAATCTTCCGGAACTTCCTTTTCCCTCAAACCGATTTGTCTAAATAAAAGCTACAGGCTACGAGAGCTTTTATTGTTATTCTTCCGGTTTGAGGGGAAAGGAAGTTCCGTTTGATTGTTCCTGCCTGATGACTACAAAACAATACTACAACATGACATAACGATATCATCCGTTCCACACGGCACTTTTGGAACAGAGACCAGGCTTTCCTCCGAGGTGGAAAGCCTGGTGAGGCGAGGTTAATAAGGCACTCTTACAACCTGCTGGCTCCCCCCTACCTCTCTGACCTCCCGTCCCGTTCCCTCATGAGGTCCTGTGATGCCGGCCTCCTGGAGGTCCCCGAGACCAGGCTCCGAAGTCCAAACCTGGGGGCGACAGTACCTTTTCTCTGTAGCTGCCCCCTCCCTCTGGTATGCACCCCCCAAACATATCAGACACTGTACCTTCAAGAAAACTGTGTGTGTGTGTGTGTGTGTGTGTGTGTGTGTGTGGGTCAGTGACGTGACACCCCTAAAAAAGTGTTTTTTTAAAACCTTTAAATAACAGGAATAAAAATGATTTACTTTTGTTCTACTCACACTCATCTTTATGGAAACATATTTTGTTTTTAGATATTTTATTGGAATCAGAATTTATTCAGCATTTTGTTGTACTTGTGCCTAAAATCATCATATGGTGTGACATGACAATAATTGTTTATAAAATGAAAATGGAGTACACCTTTCTTAAGTTACTCACTTTATCAAAGTCCTTTATCATAACTAACCTGTAATCCACTATAGTTTTGTGAAAATGTATTAAATCTGTATATTATTTTCGTAATCAACACTCAATGTGAGGCCCATGTTGTCGGTCTTTCAACATATTTTGTATTTATTGTGACAAAACTTTCTCTAAAATTACACAAATATTTGTGACTCTTCCTGATACTATTTGCTATGTAATCCATGAACATTAATGGTTTCATCATTAATAAAGGTATGATTTTTTCACTATTTGGAACGTCACACCAAATGATTTAGTGTCACACCGTATGATCATATCTTCATTTTTCAAAGCAAACTGTGTTTTAACCTACCTATTAGTGAGTACTGAACTTTACAGATTGATTAAACAATTACTCAGGAAAAACAGCAACAGGAAAATTGCTTTAACATTGAATAACATGCAATGACTGAATAAAACAAAATTAAACACATTTTATTGTGGATAGTTGCAGATTTTAGGTGAAGCTGTTTAAAACAAATGTTTAAATGGACAAAAGAAACATGGGTCTTTGTTATTTATTGTTATATCTGTAGGAAAATACAGTTTGCATCATATGGTGTGACAAAAAAGTCATATGGCGCGACAGGCAGACAGTCACACCATTATGATATAGTGTCACACCATATTATGTTTTCTGCACTTAACATAACCTTGAGGCTACTAGCTACACATTAGCATGCTAACAACATGCTAGCTATAACAAAGCAACATAGATTTACATGTAATTATGACCAAAAAATCTAATAACTTTAGCTTTTTTAATGAAAAAGGTGTCACACCCACAGACACTCGGATGAGTCGCATTGGTCAGCGTTCCAACAAGATCGTATTTCATGGAAATATTAAAATGATAATTCACCACAGACACCTGTCATGCTATTGTAATGCAAGTGCTGAGCAGCCTTACTGAAGAAGGACCTCTCTATCCCAATGGGTGTCCAAACAATTGCCTGTTGAAATTTCCCAAAATGGTGTCACACAATATGATTTTGGTTTGGGGGACAAAATCTTTTTGATCAGAAATGACTGAAAACATTATGCTTGGACTTTGAAAAGATTAGGCTCACAAATAGACATCTATATTATATTTATGGAATTTTTAAAATAATTTTAGCATTTTTTTCCCTTAGTTTTATTCAAGTTCCTACTTTGAGAAACATGGCCAGGACAGTCGCACCATATGAGTTTTGCTATGTTTGGTTGAAAATTCTGAAGAAATGAGGAATGAAATGTTTTAATCTTGAGTATGTTCACATGAAGCATAATGTCCTGCACAATATTCAGAAGGTTTTGGACAAATATAATTTTTATTTATACGCGTTTGACACTGAGGACAGCAAAGGACAGCATGTCACGTCACCCACCCGTGTGTGTGTGTGTGTGTGTGTGTGTGTGTGTTTGTGTGTGTGTGTGTGTGTGTGTGTGCGAGCGCAATGCATTCCGTGTGTGTGTGTGTGTGTGTGTGTGTGTGTGTGTGTGTGCACGTGGGTATTTGTATTTAATTAAATTTCCATACTAGCAGGTTGTCCCCCTTTTGATACGCACGCACTCTCTCTCTCTCTCTCTCTCTCTACCCATGATGATTGTAGGCTCCAACATGAGTTATGAGTTCTAGGAGCACTTCCTGGACAAACAACTGAGGTCGGCACGTCATTGGTCCATTCATTTCCCTCGTTACCCCCCAGGGCCACCTGTCAAACACAAACGACCCTGTATAATCACATGATCTGGTCCGCTACTGAGAGCCAGACAATTTACAACCCTCTCACACGTGTGGATTACAGCAGGATTCCAGGTAAGAGGAGGGGGTTTATCATCACCCTGGCACACACACACCCTGCACAGCACAACATAGTTCTGTTTGTTTTACAAGCAAATGAAAAACCCATGGTGCCCCTTTCCCGTAAAACTGCATGAACCAAATGTTAATGATAATGTCAACACATGTATTTGTTCAATGGGTGTTTGATAACGGTGCGTTATTGGATAATGCAGTGATGATTTTGTTGTGTCACTCTCTATGCATTGCAACATCTCTGTTATAATCAACTGAGATCCTGGAGAGAGAAGATGCCAAACTTTAAACATATACTGACCCCTACAGGCCAAAGCCTGTATGAACACGATGGTAACCAGAAGAGTGTACCCACTCTGAGACAACTCTCTGGGCACCATTGTTTCTTAAATATGTATTTTTTTTATATACATTTGTTTTATAATGAGGGGGCCAAATACATTTATATTTTTGTTATGACATTTAAAGCCTAATTTGTTTACAAATTGCTACACAACTGCATATTTTTAGGCATAACAAAATATAGTTGAATTTAGGTCTTTGATCATACCATGTTCAAATCATGTATACTTATGACCACTTTCCAAAGCATATATGTAGGCCTATTTTTTGTATTATTTTTTTTAACATTTAGGAAAAGGCCAATTTAACACATAATGAGGTGCCCACAATGTCTAAGTACCCACTTGTACAAGTCTTGTATACTGGTATAGGCCTATTCAACATAATTTAGCCGTTGACGCAAACCCCATTTGTACTACCGCACTACTGCCTGCATGTTGTGGACAAGTTCTCTGCACTTTCGCCTCTGCCCTGTGATCTGTTGTTTGGAAAATGCCTGATTTGTTCCATTTGAATCTTTCATGGATTACAAGGAATGGGTTGGGATACATGAGAGTCATTTTTATTCTAACAGCACAATAAAGAATTGTCTTCAGATCCGATGCAGTAAACATCCGGACAATTTATGAAAAGTATGGCCCTGGTTGTATGTAGTAATTTCGTCATCAAGTACTGTATTCAGCAGCGATTTCCAATGCATTGATTGATATAAAACACAATGTAGGGCAGGCTACTTTGTAATATATTTTTAAATGTAGGCTACTTTTGAATACTTAAGGATGTATATTTTTTAAACTACTTCCGTACTTTCGCTCAAGTACAAATTTGACAGAGCACTGTTCACTTATAGTTGAGTAATATCTGACCAGGTAAATAGTTTGACTCAAGCAGTCAAGTTTGTCCACCACTGCTCCAAAAACTACTAATCCAGGATCATTGCTGCTGGGTCACTGCATGCAGAGGGACTTTTACACCAGCTACCACTGGTTATTACGGCATCATTCATTAGCCTACTCCACAATCAGCGGATGAGTTGGCCTTTAAAACACAGCTCTTTCGAAAGAAGACCGTGTTTGATGGGAAGAACACAGGAGGAAACTAGAAAAAGTGCCCTTCTGGGCACAGGTCTCCACCAGGAGGATAGGACTGTGTGAGATGTTTGGCAAAATGTTTAGGAGTAATATAAATAAGTAATATGTTTGCCTTTGATGGCAATTGGATGATTTGAGGCATTTTGTTCCAAAAATGTGTTTTGCAAAAATCAAGCTGTTGGTGGCGCTATAACAGGCCAATGTGAAAAGGGTGGGATATATTCCTCAGCCTAGTAAGAAAATGTGTGAAAGATTTGACGTAAATTGCATGCTGCGTTCATGATTTGAGGCTTTTGTTCAAAACGGGGCAATCTTGCAAACTGTGAAAGCCAATTATAGCCAATTAGGATGGAATATGAAATATCGGACAGATCCGACTTGAGCACATGACCATAGAGATACTGTGGAACGATTTTTGAGATTTTTGGACATCGTTGGCATCCAGGGAGTGTGTGTGCAAAGTTTGGCATCGACCGGGTTAACGGTGCCGGAGATTAGCTGGTAACGGACGGACGGAAGGAAGGACGGACGGACGGACGGACACACACACACACACACACACGGACGGAGTGCAAAACATACTCTCTCCCCATGCCTTCGGCCTGGTGGAGACAATAAGGAAACAAAAATAAAAAGACTTTAACCTTGACCTTTATGTGTGGCAAATAATAAATAGTCAACTATTGACGTGCTAGGAACGGAAGTTGTCAGAGCATGCCATGTTTTAATGGTGTTACATGAACAGCAGAGCAGGGCCCTCTAAGGAGATCTCAAAGGTCACGCCAGGCAGAGGATATTAAATAGCTTGAGTTATGGCCGTCTTGTTTTATAGTGGAAATACGTACAACATCAATTTGTTTGGAGGGATAGCTTCCCCCAGCGTCAATATCTCCGATGTCAGTTATCGTCCTTCCTCCCTCATCAGGATGATGAGGGAGGAGGTGTGTGTGTGTGTGTACTGCGTGTGTGCGTGTGTGCGTGCGTGCATGGCGTGCGCGCACACGTGCTAGTAGAGGGTCAAATGTCCCCACTGGTATAAATAGCAGAAATAGACATTATTTGTGGGGACATTTTGCCTGGTCTTGGAATGGTTGTTGTATAAGGTTAGAGTCCAAAATGTAATTTAGATAATGTAACATGTTGTAGTAGTAGACAGATTTAGACCTGCATGTCATCCTATAGTGTGTATAGATACTGTTTAGACTGAGGATAGGTTCTTGGTTTACCTTAGCTAGGTTTACCTATACAGTATGTTCCTACCACCATTACTTGAGCCAAGTCAGCGCCGTCCAAGTTATATGTCCCAATGGCACAGAATCGTAAATCATATATTCACATATTCTGACTTTTTTCAAACCCTACTCAGGGCCTACTGTATTTAGTTGACTGGAGTCCCCCAGGGGCCTATATTAGGCAACCCTTCTTTCCCTCTTCACCAAATGTCTTTGCTGAAAATAGCTACAAGCTCACAGACACAACATGTTGCGTTGCAAGTAACGCATGCTATATTTTGGTGAATGTTCAATAGGGGCGCTAGGGTGGTTACATGAGTCACATGAGTGCTGAGACAATCATGGCGTTATTGTGCATGTCATCCCGTTGCACAGAAATGTATGTGATCGAGATTAAAACCGTTAATCCATGTAAGGAGATTATTGACACTGCACTGAGAGCATGGCTTATAGTAGGCAGACTGCCACGTGCATAATGCCCGTTCAGGCATATTTGATATCTATGTAATCTGTCAGACAACTCAATGTTTGTCTTCATTGCACTTAATTTCTAACATTCACTGCAAAATTGTAACCAGTGTTGCAGTGGTCCACGCCATCCCCCCTAAGATTTTTCAGGAGCATGCGTGCACAAACATGTATTATCGATCAAAAAACACCTTCACAGTTCACACTAACAACAGTTTACAAAGGGTGCCGTAATGTAGACGCCCAAAGGTACAGTAAAATCACCAATTAATTACACAATACACATTAAATAAATGCTAGTGTTTGTTCAGTTACAGGTTTCCCTGTATGTCTCTGTTTCTTTTAGTTGGATATGGTCTTTCCAGGACACTGTTAATTTTGACGGTACATTTTTATTTAGTTTATTCATTTATTAGCCTAGTTATACTTTTGGAGTGGTGCAACAACCTCCACACAGCTATGTGTGTCCCTGGGTCCCTGGGTCTGTCCCTGGCCAATCTGGGAATCTATCGGCAAAAAAAAGAAAAAACAGCACCCTCTGCTGTTTGTTTCCTTTGAATTTGCCTCTGGGGGCAGGCCTCAATAGAATGTGTATAACAGGATGTTGGCCCGTTTGGCCCGGCCTCAGCCCTCCACTTCCTGTGGTGTGCCTGTGTTTTCATTCCCACTATCAACCGTGTATACTGTTACACATTCTGAATAGCCTTGCTGATAGATTCGGTAGTGCAGCACAGAATCTGTTCTTGAGAGATTAGTCCCTGGCTGGCTGGGTCTGTCCGAGCACGAAAATAGCTTTTGCTTGGTTTTCACAACCAAGTGTCACTGTTGCACAGCCTCACACACACACACACACACACACACACACACACACACACACACACACACACACACACACACACACACACACACACACACACACACACACACACACACACACACACACACACACACATACATATTAACTGTATACAGTTATTACAGTATATATGATGATTTCGGGTGTGACAGTACAGTACAGTAGAGGGACCCCCACACGTCATTTCTCAACCATTTCGGACGCGGGGCGCCTCGCCGGAACCGGGCCGTATCCCCTGGCCGCGTTCCGGGGACCCCCCATGGACCCCCCGGGCCCCCCACACTGTAACTCTGTAATTTCTCTACCATTTCGGACGCGGGGCGGCTCGCCGGAATCGGGGCGGCACTCTGGCCGGCACCCTGGCCGCGTTCCTGTGGGTCTGGAACTTCCGGGGACCCCCAGGGACACCCACACGGAGTTGCACCACTCACTTCACATGGGTGTGAATTTTATCTACAGTTGATTTTGTTGACAAAGATGTATTTTGTCGGCATCATAATGCCTGATTTTAGTCTTGGTTGCATGCTGAAAATAGCAGCTTGTAGATCTGCTATTTTCAGCGCACCTGAGCGCAACCAAACATAAAAGTACTTGTCTTGTTAAATGGTGCATTTATATAGCGCCTTTATCCAAGGCGCTTTACATAGATTGTGCATTACATTCACCCATTCATTCACCGATTGCGGCGGAAGCCATGCAAGGTACCAACCAGCACATCGGGAGCAATTTGGGGTTCAGTGTCTTGCCCAAGGACACTTCGACATGTAGACAGGAGGAGCCGGGATTCGAACCGCCGACCCATGGATCATTGGACGACCTGCTCTACCTCCTGAGCCACAGTCGCCACTTGTTGACTTAGTTCTTCTCCACTAGTCCCTCATTGTGACCGAAGGTCGCAGTTAACTTTGGAATCATGCATTTCCCGCCAGTGTGTTGGTCGGGCACGTGACATCACGTGACCTCATCACGTGACATCATATTAAGCCCATATATGGAGATCCCTGATGTCATCAATATTGCCCAGCAACTCTACATCTGACCTCAAACCCTTAGATCTCCATATATGGAGCTGACCTCCATATGTTGATCCTTCCCCATCCATTCTTCCTCTTCGATGTCTCCCTTTTGACTGATACCTGTCCATTTGAACTCTAGACGGGCCTGCCCCAAAGTTATTAGTGCAGCCGCACCCGGCAGCCGACAGGCCCGAGAATTAAGATCTTATCTTACCCTCCATGCCAAAGCACGCCCAGCATGTCTGTTGTCACCCAGGTGGATATGTTGATCTGACCCCCCATTCCAAATCGCCAGCACTCGCCCAGCAGTCTGCTGTCACTGAGGCGGATGCGTGCACGGCTGCCCGCCCTAAAGGGCGAGGTCGCTTCTCGCCCTCAGGCGTCTTACTGGTTTTAGTCTATAGTTTTTATATTTGTTGATGAAATTGCCAATATATTTAGTCTTTATTTAGTTTTCGTCAGTGAAAAAGGGACGAGCATTTTTCAGCATAGTTTTAGTTCAACACTGATTTCAGAACTATACTGTAGTAGGATACTTTCAACACAGGCTCTAAAAATGTATATCTTGGTAGCTTTGGAGACTGACAGACAGGTTGTATGTATCTTATTCTTGAGTCTTTCTGATAATGGACTTATTGGACTACTGCGTGTGCTTACCGCTTGCAGTATTTCTGCATATCTTGCCCCTACTGTACATCTGGAGTTTGGTATCCTACAGTGATTGCAACTGAACTGAGCAACATGTGCAGCATTGCATAATGTTTTGCATGATGTGGTTAAGCAGACATTTACATGCGAGGGCCACAATCTGACGGCTACGGCTGTATAGTACAACCACTGCGTTTATGGTTTGTTTGCCCTACCGCACAGTTTCAGTGTAACTAACACACACTGAAACTGCATCTCCAGTTTCATGATATTAACAAAGATGTTTGTTATTATTATTGCGACCGTAGGTCGGAGATGACTATGAAAACCTGCAAAACCCGTCCGCCCGTGCTTAATGTAAGTCGCTCTGGATTAAGAGCGTCTGCTAAATGCCTAAATTGTAATTGTAAATTGTCCGTCAGACAGGTCACGCAACCATATATGGTTGTCAGCCCATCACACCTTGTGACATCACGCCTCGTGACACGTCACACCACCATATATGATTGATCTCCATATGGTCGACGCTCCATATATGGCCGTCTCCATATATGAAGATCAAGACACTGACCTCATCAAACCCTGGATAGCCATACATGGAGAAGACTGGCCCTGCTGCCACCCTTAAATCTCCATATATGGAGCTGACCTGTTCTGACATTCCATATGTTGATCTGACCTCATCAAACCCTGTACAGTGTACACTCCAAACACGCTCCATATATGGCCAGACCTCATCAAACCCTGTACACTCAAGACACGCACCATATATGGCCTAAACCAAAGGGGTGGTGGGTGAGGATCAGCTGAGTTGCGTGCAGAGAACATTATGTCAACACCATGGGCCATATTGCACCTACATTCTAGTTTATTAGACAGACATACAGTATATGAACAGTGGATATATACAGTATGACGCCCCTAGCAGATTAAACGAGGATAAGAACCGAATGAACAGGAACAGAGCATGCATTTCATATCATTGCGTAGGCCACATACAATCAGTCTCTCTGATACAGTAGTGGCTGGTTGTCATATCATGGATATCAATATGTTTAGTAGATGAGTGTTTAAATAAATCATGACAAGCAGCAAATAGCCTTACTATAGTTAGTATAGTAAATGAGTAACTAACTTCTAGGATTGGTAAATCATAAAACAATACTGTAACCGTAGTTGTACTAATCGTAGTGGTTGTAGAGACTACAGAAGATGGGGGGGAGGACATAATTAATTAATAACCAATGCTTAAAGATCACACCTTCTGGCCTTATCTTCAACACAGATTGCACTGTCAGTCTCTGTTGTGTGTAGTTGTAGTGGTGTACTTGTAGTAATGCGGTTGTTCACAAGGTGGGGCCTGCGGACACCCAGGGGTCCTCAAGGGGGTTCAAGGGCGTTTAAACAATGAAACTATATTTTATACTTGGGATATCCAAAAATAGCCGAGCTACGAGCTCACACAACACACCATAATGTGACGCGTCGTGAGCTTGCAAATCTGACTATATTATCGAAATAATTTTGAAATCGTGAAAAATCACACTATTCTTCCGGGCCACTACACTTTTCAGATCGGGGGTCAGAGGATGGGGGTCCATAGCTCCCATCCTATAAACATTAGAATAGATACAGTACATCAGTCTAGGCCGGGGGGTCCTTCATGTGAAAAATGTTTGATAAACGCTCACTGGTATAGTGGATAACGAGACAGCTGCCTCTCCATAGAGCCAGCATTCACACAGTATGCTGTGTGGGCTAGAACTGAAATCTCCCCAGAGACTGCCTGCTGTGTTGCCTCTATATACCGTCTCACTTTCATCTCTCTAAAACACTGTTTCCCAAACAGTGGTTCAGGACCCATATGGGGGTCATGGATCCATTTTTGTGGGATATCCATTTATTTTTTGTTTCCTTACATTTTGTTTTCAATTAAAAACTTTTTTTTTACACAAATAGTTAATTTGTGAAATTAGCTCACAACACGTTGTATTGCAACGTGTTGTGAGCTTGTAGATCGGCTATTTTGACTAGTTTGGGTCAAATTTCTCTTTTGGGTTTGGTAACCACTGCTCTAAAACACTTAAAACTAAGAAGAAGAAAAAAAGTTGAATAATCAAAGATTATGAGGATTATGTCTCTCTTCTAAATAGAAAAGGATTATTGTACTGCTGACTGCACTAGATTTCATTTCCACCCACTACCACTCTATGGACCCCCTCCCCCATCTCTTGCTTCCAACTCTTCAGGAAAGAAAACCTTGAGAGTCGCTGACTCATACTACACGTATACTGAATTTATTTTAGGATCAGAGTATATACAACTGCAGCTGTTTTGGTTAAAACAAAAAAAGGACACGTAAAACTAAACTGCAGTTTGTGGTGATTTTCATTTTGCTTCCCTGATCTAGAGGATTTACACGTTGTTTTACAACTGGGATGGGAATGGATAAATGTTGTGTTGTGCCCCTGTGTTCTTTCAAGACTGAATGGTCATATAAGAATAGGACAATAAGTATAAGGCAAGGTCATTAAGTGTATTTGTAGCGCATTTCAACAACAAGGCAATTCAATGTGCTTTACACAAAGCATCAAGCAAAGAAAGGACATTATAAAAGGACTTTTGAATTTAGTAAAAAAGAAAGAAAAGGGAAAATTCAGAAGTCAAACAATCTAAAAAGTTAATTTTTTTTCATTTGCTGCCGTTTTAGCGATTTTAGCTATTTTTGACAGGGGGGCTAGGCGGTGGCATTCGAACATGGTAAATACGTCCTTTTTTACAACATTTTACGGCGATTTCTTTATTAATATTTACTATCGTCCTGCTAGACCCCAGGAAATTACATCTGGCCACAAAAGATCACAGGATCTATACTGAATGTGAAGGTAGAGGTACTAGGGCGATGCCATACTGTGTGTCGTAGGGTCAATATGTCAGTTTGTCACATTCAATAGATCCCGTGATCTTTTGTGGCCAGATCTAATTTATTGGGTTCTAGTAGGACTATAGTAAATAATACAAAAATAAATCACCATATTTCTTTGTAAAAAAAAAGGACCATGTTGGAATGCTAAAAGCTAAAATCGCTAAAATGAAAGAAAGCAGCAAATGAAAAACAATTAACCCTC
>NC_136804.1:17553357-17728357 GCF_951216825.1 Electrona antarctica | reverse complement strand
TGCTGAATAAATAATAGGCCTTGATGTGAAAAGGGTTGAAAACCACTGCTTTAAAGTCATTGTAATGCTACGGTGGGGATCCCCCCTAAGAACCCCTGGGGGTCCCCGGACCCACTTTGAGAACCACTTCTGTATATGCAACATTCCATGGTTTCCTTTAAAGGTTGTGCAGGTTACAATACAGTAGGGAATACAGCATCAATGGCAGCGGCAAGATTCCTGTCTGCTCAGCTTCACCGGCCGTTGCCCCTCAATCACATGGTACACAGCAAGGAGTATATTGAAGAGGGAGAGGTCACACACAACTTCTGATTCAAAGCACTGGGAGGCCAACTGGAGAAAGGAAGATTGATGGAATGCATTAAGGAGCACCCATTTTCATGTAATTAGTAGGCCTAACATAAAACCTGTTTTTAAAACAAAGAACATTGGCTTGTAGTATTTCAGCATGCTAACTTTCCAGGAAGAGGAAGAGAAGTAGCCATGAAATGCCGTGAGCGGCAGGAGTCTCTTCTTGGTTTTTAGACAGCTGGTGGATGGAAAATGAAGGCCGCGAGCGGCTTCCACTTGCCACGGAGGCAAGCATTTCCAGTTCTCTGGCCGACGATGCAAGTTGCAGCATGGGTGGAGCTTTAATGGCATTTCTATCTCTGGGACCCCCAATTTATATTGTAAAATCAATGTTAATTTAACTTTGCTGAGCGTGTACAAATGGAACCAAATGGACCCGTTAAGGTCCATTTTTTTTACACTCTTAGAGTTACAGAACAATAAGGGTCCATTTGGTTCCAAACTATCATTTAGCTAGCTGGGGACCCCCTGAAACTCCCTCAAGGACCCCTGGGGGTCCCTGGACCCCACTTTGGGAACCACTGAACTACTGTATCCCTTTAAGGCTGCACATCTAGTGCTTTCTGGAGAAGCTTTCCATAGGGTCAACAAGTTGGAAAATGTTTTTATGAAAAAATACAAAAAATACATTGTTTGCACTAATACTGTGTTGTGTATCGGTAGGCCTAACAAATCAGGTATTAGAATGCACTGTTTGGGGGCACGGAGGAACAGTCGGTAGTGCTGTCGCCTCACAGCTAGAAGGTCCTGGGTTCGATTCCCGCTGGGGACGTTGTGGGCGCTGGGGGCGTGCTCTCTCCTACGCGTCATCAGTGCAGTGGTGAAAGGTTCTTTCTGTGTGGAGTTTGCATGTTCTCCCCGTGTCCCCTAGGGTAGGTACCCTCACAAAAACATGCAGCAATCCTGGTCTCTAAACTACCTCCCCCTGGCCAGCCGGGGCGCCTGATGGAGGGGAAAGGAACTGGTCGGAATAACATTTCTGTTCCTTCCACGCGCTACGTCCGGCCGGGGAAACTCCCCCCTGTCAGGTGAAAAGAAGCAGCTTGGACTCATGCATAGTAGGAAGCATGAGGTCAGTCCACTGCCCCCCCAGGTTGGCAGAGGAAGTGTAGCGCCCAGGATTACATTAGATAATTGACACTGGGTGAAAAAATTGGTTGTAAATTGTGGGATATAAAAAAAAGAAGAAGAATGCACTGTTTATAATTCCTATTAGAATTCGGCATCTGCACGTATAATCAGTTTCTGTAGAACACGTGTAAGGTAAATCCTACAACTCATATTGCAATATCGGTCAGTTGATTTGACCATGCAAATAAGTCCTTTACATGAAAATGTTTGAGGACCTGATTTTTTGTATTTATTTATTTATGTTTTGCTGACGGTCAAACGGTATGCTATGCCTATTCAAAGTTTGCATTTTCAATTGAGTGGCCTTCAAGGAAGATGGCTGTGGGCTGTGGACTGTCTACATACAAGTTACAACTCTACATTATAACAAACGTGACGTATCTGACCTATCCTTTTTCAACATACTCCTTGGCGTACGGTAGTGGCCAATGTTGCCATGTCTGCTTATTATAAGTGACTTTGGACTTGTTTTCCTGTGCAGGTTGCATTTATTTGTTTATTTTTGTCAACAAACGTGTCAACAAATGTGTATTCAATTCGTCAACAAAACTGAAACAAATATTAAATTATAAGTATAAACAGACATATAGCTGCTGTCCTGTGCAGTTTGGGCATGAGAATAAGAAGTAGCCTACCAATACAGCACCCCACCCTTAAAGGTTTCATGACATTCATTTTCTTTTAGGTTTTATGACCTCAATTACACCCAAAAAACCTGAACGTTGGATTTGTTGTGGTCTGGCGTTTTCTCTGGCGTTTGGTAGCCCTTTGAGCTGCAATGAAAACAGGCAAAACAGTGAAAACAATGACATCTGCTGGCAAATCCCATTGACATAATTGCAATTTGCTGGCTCTTACATCACTAACAGAAGGAATATCAGAGCACTTGTTTGAGCCAGAAAACCCCAAACCACAGACAATCTACTGAATGTTAAAAGTTCAGGTTTTTTGGGTGCAAGTGAGCTCAGAAAACCTAAAAAACAATTAAGAAAAATTACAAAAACTTGTATTTAATTTGATGTCACTGTTGATGTACTGCCTGGCTTCAATCTCAAAATCAAACACAATAAAAGAAGGTTTGGATTGGAATGATTACATTTGGATTCACGTAGGCCTATATGAAATCTAGCTAGAATAATGATCAAATTAGCTTGTTTTATTTTTTTTTAGACCTGGCAACACTGGTATAGTGACCATTGCGTCATGACGTGAAGACGGAGGCAGGCCTGGTTATACTGTAATGTTGTGTTCCTGTTCCTCCCTCTCGTCTCATCTCCTCTCCTCTCGTCTTCCACCCTCCACCCGGCCCGACGGACTGATCACAGCACCGAGAGAGAGGATGTCCCATCAGACTGGCATTCAAGGTAAACCACAAACAAAGACACAGAAAGACAAAGACAAAGCAAAAAAACCCTCCTTGAGACGTGATTGAAATAGCTAACATTTGTCATGATGACAGTTTAAGAAGACCGCCAGATTATGGTAAAAAGCCACGGGAGAAGAAACCTGTAGATCAGATCTTCTGTTGTCGCATCAACCAGGCATCAACAACACAGGACAGGGCTGCCCGTTGCTTGCCTTGCACGCACGGCACGGCACGGCACGCACGGCGGCTTTGCTTGTGAATGAGAAGAATGCATGACAAGTGTTTCCAGCAGCAGCCGAGCCGAGGGATGCGTCTTTGCACTAATATGGTCATGGAGAATCCACTGAGATTAAGAATACCTAAACCTACCGCCGCGTTCATGCGTGTTGTGTTAATTCATTTTAACTCTCTGAGCGCGTTACAAATGTAACCAATTGAGACCCGTGCCGGGGAACATTTGGTTACATTTGTAACCGCTCAGAGTTGACCTGTGGAAACGAAGGATTTGCTTTTGCTGTGTATAGTACAAAGGTCCTTTTGTTGCGCGTGCGTGTATGCGCGTACGTGTGTGTGTGTGTGTGTGTGTGTGTGTGTGTGTGTGCGTGCGACTGTGCGTGCATGCGTGTGTGTGTGCGCAGTGATTGATGCGACTAAAACTAAAGCATCAATGTTTATGTAACAACTGGGCAGGGAACATTTGGGTGACCTATTTATTTGCACACAGCATCCATCTCTGGCCTCGCCAGTAATTACATGGGACAACTGGAATCTGCATGACATCTGAAGAAGAGACAGATGGACAAAGATTTCATGCTTCTATCCTATGTGGTCTGCGTTCAGTTAGGATACTATAGAGCGGTGCCCGTGGGGCCTCTACAGCGGTGCCCGTTGGGCATTTGCCTACTTGGAACGATGCAAGTTGGAAATGCATGCCCCACCCAGATATTATGCGTTGGAGCCTCTACAGCGGTGCTCGTTGGGCACTGGCCTACTTGAAACGATGCAAGTTGGAAATGTATGCCCCACCCAGATATTACCCGTGTCCCTTTTATGCCCAAATATGGAGTCTATGCAGACGTCAGAATGATGTCAGAACAGGCCAGCTCCATATATGGAGCCTGGGCAGGGGCCCGGGCAGAGGACTTTTTGAGGCGGTTCTGGACAACCGTACGTCCGACCGACTCGACACCGGGCACTGCACCCCCTGTGTTGGGGTGGAACGCGTGTGTCGAATTTGAAGTCGGTAGGGCGAACGGTTCTCCAGTTACGTGGATTACACACAGACGTACAGAGACTTGGTGATAGATGTAGGCGGCAGGCCTACACTAGATTGCTTAATATAATTGTGTAATGAGTATATTATAGAGCGTTGCAGTCCCGCCACCTTTCATGACGACGACTGGCCAAGGAAATAATTCCCCATTAATTTTTCTAATAGACATTTCGAAAAGTATTTATTTAAAGACCTTTAAAGCCGCGGACAAAGCCAACTCGGATCGTGACAAATCATGACAACAAACATAATATTTTGGGCCGATTACAAAGAAGAAAAACAACAAACAAAAGTGTTGTACCCTGCCCTTTTTGAGTGGTGCACTGAGTGGTTACGGAGCTATGTGTGGCTGGCTGGGTGCCTGGGTCACTGACTGGGTCTGAGCACGAAAATAGCATGGTTGTTTTTCACCACCTGTGCGCAACCTAACACACACACAAACACACACGCATATATTAACTGTATATATGATGATTTCGGGTGTGCCAGTAAAGTGACAGTACAGTACAGTAGAGGGTACAGTAGAGGGACCCCCACACGGTAACTCTTATTTCCTGGGCCTGTTGTCGTCATGAAAGGGGGCGTGACTGCGACGCTCTATAGTAGCCTAAGTATAAATTGGGTTAAAGTGGTTAAACTAGCTGACTTAACCACTTTCACTTAAACATTTTAAAATATAGCTGAAATAGCATATCTACAAGCTCACGCGACACATTATGTGCTTATATATTTGCTATTGTTGCTATTTTTGCACAAGTAGGGCATACATTTTCGGAAGGACGGGGGGAGGATCAACATATGGAATCTAAGGGTTTGATGAGGGCAGATCAACATACTGTCCGTGAGGTCAGATGTAGAGTTGCTGGCCGGCTTCATATATGCATATCTAGGTGATTATCCAGTCTTCTCCATGTATGGCTATCCAGGGTTTGATGAGGTCAGTGTCGTGATCTTCATAATGACGGCCATATGTGGAGACGGCCATATATGGAGCGTGTCACGAGGCGTGACTGACGGACGGACGGCCTGACTGACATGAAGTGTCACTGACATGAAATGCAGGTTTTTATAGTAAACTGCAATGGTCGCAATTATTTTATTTTGTATTTTTTATTTCTGCACATTATGAAAGTGGCTGTATGTGTTTTGACAGCTACCGGGGAAGTACGAGACGTATTTGCCAAGGCCAGGAATGGAGCCTTCCGCCTGATTAAAGTTGTCATCAACAATGGTAAGAACAAGTGATCTGTGCTATCTATAGAAGTATAGAGGGTATGCGCGTGACATCATCAAAGCAAAAACTACTTTCTGGCCTTGACAGCCCATACGTTAAATTCAAAATTTCACTCACTTCGCCACTCAATTTGCCACTCACTTTATGCATGCACATACCCTAGGGTATGTGCATGCATAAAGTGAGTGGCAAATTGAGTGGCGAAGTGAGTGAAATTAGTAAATATAGAGTCTATATTAGTAGGACTATAGGTCTATGAAACAGGTCCACTGTGCGTACACATTGGAGTGCTGTCAGTATCTGCATAGATAAGCAAATACTGTTTAGTGTTTACTAATGTTTGTGTCTACTGCCACATAAGTGGTCTTCCAAACCTTTCTCACTGTTAACATTCTTTATGTACAATAACAATACTAAAAAACATACAAATGTATAATTATATAAATGTATTATGCTAATTCAAAATACTAGACTAATACTTTAACTCAATGTGTTAGTGCAGGACTTGACATGAACCTTTGTCCGGGCACTACCCAGCAAGCCAAATGACGTCATGATGACGTTAAGATGACGTCCTCCGATGACTCCGGTGACGTTCAGGACTAGGCCAGATCACAGCCCATATGGGGATGATCTTTACGTCATTTCCAGGACGTCTTCACCAGTTGAAATAATATAGCTCATTCTGGGCCAGATCTGACTAGTTATGATTTGACTTAAGTTGATCTGACCTCAATCGGACTCTCTCTGATTCATCCAGGGACGTCCGTCTTAGTGGGCAGAATTTGTGTTGGTTGAAATCAGGTGATATTCTGGGACAGATCTGACTAGTCTTGGTTTGAACGTGATCTGGCCCCAATCGAGACGTCACTAATTTGTCCAGGTCCTGACCGTGCTTGCTGGGTAAAGTTACTTGTCCATGTACAAAGGGGCTGCTAATGTCCAATGGACAAGTACACGACATTAAGGCTTTCCGTACAAGTGCAGTAAAATTATTTTACTGCACTTGTACAGAAAGCCTTAATGTCAAGCTCTGTAGTGTAACTACAGTATGATTGATAAGGCCCCTTTCTGGAATCACAACCTGTTTAGGCCTGCTGTCCGGAGGTCGAATCCCTCTTAACCAGTGGTAACCAAACGTTTTAGCTCAAGACCCAAAAGAGAAAGTAGATCTTTGCCCGGGAAAATCTACTATTTTCACTGCTTTCACATTTATTTATTTATTGAAATTATTAGATTTTTCTTATTTTTCTGATTTATTTTTTTCCTTTTTTAAAAATCTTTTGAAATTATATATATTTTTAAATGTAGGAATAAAAATCACACCCGTGTGAAGTGAGGGGCGCTCTTATCATCATACATCATCTCATTCTGGCCAGTCATAATTTGCGTCCTTACTTTTCCGTCTTCACTTTTATCTTCAATGTTTGTGTTTACACAAACTCGGAAAGCTGGGCATAGGAGGTGCTGGCACCCCTCAAAAAGGGGATATGTTCTCGCGACCCATAAAAATTGGCCCGTGACCCAAAGATGGGCCCGACCTACTGTTTGGGAAACAGTGCTCTAGAGCAGTGGTTTTCAATCTTTTCTTTATATCAAGGCCCATTATTTATTCGGCATTTGAGCCACGGACCACCATTTGAGATTTTACATCATTTTAGAATGATTATTGAATGATTGTACTTGTTATGTGGATATATAGGCTACTGTAGCCTATCGGTGAGAGTGAGACACTGTTAAACCTAGGCTGGTTAAGGCCTGCCAATGTTACTTCGATTTGTATTGCAAATCCAGCCTCTCTGGGATGGTCTCCTGTAACACGGTCATTTAGCTCCAGAGGGCCACACTATTAGTGATTAACACTTTGACTCCTGAACACGAGTTGCACAAGTTACACAAGTTAATTGACTGTAGAACAGCTTCCCTCCCGTTCATGAGTTACACGAGTTTTTGTGTGTATCTGTCCACAGATACAAATTGTGCAAATAGCAGATCTACAAGCTCACAACGCATCGCAACGCTTGTAGAACTGCTATTTCCCCCCTGTCTTATATCATTTGACAATTTGGCCAATGTTTGACCAGTTTTTATAGTATAGTTTGTTGGTTACGTTTGATGCAGTAATAGTCTTTTTTTCTTTTCTTTTTTGAGGTATTGAAAAGGTCGTTAAAGTCCTTGAATTGTCACTTCACTGTCATCTGGGGACACAAAATCACGTGGGAACCCCCCTGGGGGTCCCGACCCACAGGTTGAGAACCACTGAGCTAGAAGAAGGTCCCAGTTCTTGGTCATTTGCATATGAGGCCAACTAAGCACATGCACATGTAGGCCTTCAACATGCCATCTGGGTTGTCTTCACTCCTCTTGTTTAGTCAAAACCAGTCACGACTGTGTTGAGGCCAGCGGTTTGAAAACATTCTGTCCAGAACATAGAGTTATATATAATAGAGACGTCATTGGATGTCTCCTCCCATCCACTTGCATTGAGTTTCTCACCCAGCGCATGAGGCGATTTCACTTCTTCTTCCGGGAATGGAACAGAGTGCATTCTGGGTATTTGTCCTGAGGACATTGTCTGTCCTCAGAGCAGCTAGTGCTGGGGACCACCAGGCAGCTTATGTGTCGTGTGTGTGTGTGTGTGTGTGTGTGTGTGTGTGTGTGTGTGTGTGTGTGTGTGTGTGTGTGTGTCCGTCCTCACTCAGAGCAGCTAGTGCTGGGGGCCACAAGGCAGCTTATGTGTCCTGTGTGTGTGTGTGTGTGTGTGTGTCCGTCCTCACTCAGAGCAGCTAGTGCTGGGGGCCACCAGGCAGCTTATGTGTCCTGTGTGTGTGTGTGTCCGTCCTCACTCAGAGCAGCTAGTGCTGGGGGCCACCAGGCAGCTTATGTGTCCTGTGTGTGTGTGTGTGTGTCCGTCCTCAGAGCAGCTAGTGCTGGGGGCCACCAGGCAGGCGTGTAAGAAATGGGACCAGGAGTACGATGCCTACATTCTTCCCCTTCTGGAAGACCTCATGCCCTCCTACCTCCTCTACCGGCTGGACTCCACCAACAACCAGGGCTACGAGTGGCTCTTCCTGGCCTGGACTCCTGACCCGTCCCCTGTGAGTACAACAACCATCATGGATGTCTGAGGCATGGAGAAATGGATTAGGGGACAGTTTGTTCATTTCATCAAAAAACTAACAAAAAAAAACAATCGTCGATTTCTTTTCCCCACTGACAAACAAAAGAATAACTAAGCTATGATGACTAAAACTAAGACTAAATATGACTAAAATGTTAGGGAGGGAGTGGGGAGAAGAGATCCAATAGAGACAAGCCATTTCATGTTTGGTTGCGCTCAAATGTTGAGCTTGTAGATCTGCTATTATCAGCATGCAAACAAGTGACTAAAACTAGACTAAAACCTTTCAGATGACTAAAATAAAATACATTTTATTCAAAAGACTATGTCTAAACTAGAGCTCTTCACGGGTCAAAAAAAATTGTTCCGAAATCCGAAATTAATTTGACATTTTACCGATTCCGACCCGTTCCGAAAATATTTTCAAATAGTTAAATCAAACCCGAATGGATTCGTGACAATTTCATCCGATTCCGACCTGTTCAGAGATTTCTTTCAAATGGCGGCGCCGAGCCCGACCGAGATCCGATTATTTCCGACATTCCGAGAGACACAACTCAGCCAGGCAGACAAATGTGGACTATATGAAATAATATAGCAGACGTATTGACCAATTACCATTTTATGATTTAAAGCGCGAGAGAGAGAAAGAGAGAAAGTCACAGACAGACAGAGAGAGAGGTTCCCTGCAGGCTGCGCGCTGCAGCAGAGGGTGAGAGAGAGAGACCTGTCTCTTCTCGTCTCCTCAGCGTGCATGCATTTAAAATTAACCAAACGGATCATTTGTTTTTTACACACAATCATCAGAGTTTTAGTAGATCATGTATCGGTCTTGGCTGAATTGAATATTAACAAGGCGCGCCACTCGATGCACTTATAAACAGCTCAGCTCCTACTTTGCTAGTCTCTTCTTTATCCACGTGTGGGGAATGGGATACACAGGAGAGTTTTCATGGTTGCTTTAACCTTCTTATATTAATTTGATTTGAGCTTTGCTAGTTTGCTTTCACCTCGTTGAGGTCAACTGTTGTCGAGATCCGTGATCGTGATATAAAGTGTAATTGCACGGCAGTGTTTTCATTCAAATCAGCGCAAGGCAAACCATACAGGACGGGGCCTTGCATTGCGTGGTACGTCTTGCGCTGCTGATCCTAAACCAGCATAATCATCACACGTAACACAGCCGTTCATGTCGCTGGAACATTAACCTGATCCTAGGTCAGCCTAAATTATCACACTTTAAACAACTTTTTTCCCCGTTTTTCTCCTCCGCAGCGCTGCGCAGCAGTAGCCTGGTTAATAAACCAGACCGAATCAGCCGTTGGCAAAAAAAAGTTGCCTACCAGCGGATTACCGCGACAGTGTTGTGTGATATTAGTCTGGCTTATTAGCCAGGCTAGCGCAGCAGAGCGCACATGCAGTGGACAGAGAGGAGGGTATACAGTCAGACTGGCACACAATCACAGTGTGTGTGATTATCACACACTGATTGAATATGTTGAATATGTTGCAACAACAACAAAAAAAGCATTACCCACACACGTCACAGACACACACACAGTAGCCTACGGGTCTTCTCGGATCCACTCGGACATTACACATAATGATTGACTGACCCGAGTTCCGAGGGGGATACGTCCGATTCCGACCCTGCCCGAGTGATTACAATAAAACACGACTCCGACCCGAGTGTGTGTGTGTGTGTGTGTGGGCATACATGTGTGAATTCATACAGTGGTCTGTGTTGGTATTGTGCGTATGAAGTGTATTATTTCTATTGTCGGTTAAAGAGAAACGCTGCCTCATACCAGTGTTGATTTCGTTGACTAAAACTAAGACTACGTTATTTCACTGACGAAAACTAAATGAAAACTAAGGTATGATGACTAAAACTAAGACTAAATATACTGACAATTTCGTCAACAAATACAAACTAGACTAAATGTTAGGAAGGGACTAGTGGACAAGAGATCCAGTATAGGCCTAAGTCATTTTACACTTTGTTGCATGCTGAAACGCGTGAAACTGCGACACGTGAGCTTGTAGATTGGCAATTTTGACGGCATCAAGGCCCACCAAAATACATTTTAGTCGACTAAATCAACTGTAGATTTAGTCGACTAAAATCTTATGATATGTCGATTAAAACACTAAAACATTCCATGTGACTAAAATGTGACTGAAACTAAATAAACTATTGAAGAGACTATGACTAAAACTAAAATCAAAATGTGCTGCCAAAAACAACAGGGCCTCATACATGGTCACAGCTTGCTCAAACTGTGGGGTGTCTGTCTGGCTGCCCAGATGAGGCAGCCCATTGTGGGAGTGAAAAGTGTTTTGCAATTCTAATGCTCCGTTTCCAATTTCAAACAGAGGCCGCTGTCTTTTAAGTGAGCAGGAAGCGAAAAATATGGCTTTAATCCCAAACAATCAGACCCGGCTGAACTGAGTGGTGTTGTTGGGGTGTCTGACTAGTGTGTGTCTGACTAGTGGGTGTCTGACTAGTGGGTGTCTGACTATTTGTTTTCTTAGTCGGTGTCTGACTAGTGGGTGTCTATTGGTTTTCTTAGTGGGTGTCTGACTAGTGGATGTATGACTAGTCGGTGTCTGACTAGTGGGGGTGTCTGACTAGTGGTTGTCTGACTATTGGTTGTCTGACTATTGTGTGTGTATATCATTGTTATGTTGATGACACCCATTTGTATTTTTCTTTTAAATCCTCTCAGCATTCTAAGTTTATAAGCATTATAATCTATTTTAAAAGAATGTCTAAATTCTATTAAGGACTGGATGTCCCAAAACGTTTTACAGTACCCTGACAAGACTGAAATCCTGATTATAGGACCCGAGAGCACCCACTGTGAAATACAGCAGTCTATGGGTATAACAGTAAATTTCACAAAGGTGTCAAAAAAACCTAGGTGTGCTATTCGATCACCAAATAAATTTTGAACCACATGTAAAAAAGGTTGTCCAAACATGCTTTTTCCAATTGAGAAACATTGCCAAAATCAAGACGTTACTAACACCACAAGACCTGGAAAAACCTATCCAGGCTTTTATTTTGTCCCGTTTGGACAATTGTAATTCCTTGTTTACTACATTGAGTCTATTTCTATGTACTGTTTTTGCTTCTCTGTTTCTTATTTTATCGTTGGTTTATCTCCGATTGTGATGTTCTTGTTTTATTCCTATTATTTTATTGTACAGCACCTTGTAACAACTGTTTTGAAAGGCGCTTTATAAATAAAATGACCTTACCTTGCCTATTGGTTGTTGGCTCACAGCTTCCCACTCTCAGTTTCCCAAAAAAACGTTGCTTCCCATCATGCACCTGTGCACAGTGTGAAGCTCCACAGCGCCACTTTCTCACCTGTTGGTACCCTAAACATAGGGACATACATAGATAGGGGCACAGGGACAGACATTGCTGGTCATTGGAGTGGCTTCACCACTCAAAAACCAGACTTGACATTTTGCAGCTTTGCATCCGCGTTGCCTTTGGCGCCGTGGGTGCACTGAGCAACGGAGCGGTGCGATGCGTGTTACCAAAAACGACGAAACAAGCCTTTTTCTTTTCTTTTCTTCCCAGGTTCGACAGAAGATGCTGTATGCTGCCACGAGGGCCACGTTGAAGAAGGAGTTCGGCGGCGGGCACATTAAAGATGAGATCTTTGGCACAACAACGGTATGTCGCTACTTTCACATAACACACATGTACTGTATATTATATGTACACAGACATATGTGAACAGTCAGGCATCACTTAGGTTGTGAATGATTCAAATGTCTCCAGATCTTTGCTGTTATGTTGTGATACAGTGCATACATGCTGACAGTTACAGTTCTCTGTACCTTAATTTATACTCTAGTACAACGGAGATTGTACTACGGCCTACCACATGTCGCAAAGTGTGTGTGTGTGTGTGTGTGTGTGTGTGTGTGTGTGTGTGTGTGTGTGTGTGTGTGTGTGTGTGTGTGTGTGTGTGTGTGTGTGTGTGTGTGTGTGTGTGTGTGTGTGTGTGTGTGTGTGTGTGTGTGTGTGTGTGTGTGTGTGTGTGTGTGTGTGTGAAATAAGTCATTGTTTTGGGTGAACTACTCATTTAATGGGTATCCGCACAGCTGACAGTCCTCTCTCTCTCTCCCCAGGATGAAGTGTCTCTCGGCGGGTATAGGAAGTACCTGGTCTCCCTGGCTGCCCCACTCCCACTGACCGCGGCTGAGGAGGAATTACGGCAGATCAAACTGAACGAGGTGCTTCTACACAAACATACACACAAGCCTTCCCGCGTCCGAAACGGTCGAGAAATGACAGAGGTCCCCGACGGCGGCAATGGGAAGAAGGAAACTGCGGGATTTGACAGCCTCCACTTCATGTTTCAGCTGTGTTTTTAAACCCATTATTGTGCCCTTCACATGTAGTACCGGATGGCTACACATCGTAGACACACATGCACACCCAGGGTGAATAGTATGTGTACTTTACTGTATGTTTAGGCAGATGTAACTTTGGAAAGATATTATATAGTGTGAACAGTGCATTTTGACCACAAAATATCTGTGTATTCATCTGTGCTTTTGTCCATGTGAACAATGAACTCAGGCTTGCGCTGAAAGACAATAGATACAGATAAGATATTTAAAGTACAGCATAATGTCCGTACTGGCCTCCTTTAATACCGGCTTGTTATCATCCAGATAAGAGCTCGACTAGGTACCATACAGGATATCATGTTCATACAGCATATTGCCAAGTCAAAAATGGAATACCTCAGTATATCAAATGGCTGGGGGATACCACTGACATGGACACAAATAAATTGGTTGCGTGCAGGAAAATACACACGCGCGCACACACTGGACATACTATCTGATTTTTGCAGTCAATAAGGCTTTTCAATGTGTCTGTATAAATGCAACCAATATGGCGTCAGATGCATTAGCCTGTGGTGAAGGCGCTAGGCTCAAAGCAGGCAACAATCCATACTGGATCGATGAGGCTGAGCGATTTTCCACGCCAGACTAAACAGGAGCCTACATTTTCTGACCTATAACGAGGGATTTGATACTGTCCTAGTGCAGGTCCGATTGTCTTACAAAAAGCCACATCACCCGAAAGCTGAGCAAATTGATGTGCTGCTGTGTAGATTATGATACGGGCTCTAAAGGGGTATATATTTGGCACACAGCTGGTCCTTTCGTACGTCTGAACTCCGAAAACTCCCTATTTTGACATTGGCTTCCCCGTCCCTGTCCGTCTGCTCGAATACTTCATTTTAATCATTAATATTTGTCGCAAACTATATAGCAAAATGGGAGGTTGTGAACTTGTGAAGTTCCTGAAAATACACCTACACCACAAGCATGTGAATGACATGTGTCGCACACGTGACACTCAAGAATTGAACCCGGGTTCAAGTCTCCCACGTGGGAAAGCAACATATCAAGAGGGAATCACCCCCTTGGCCATGCGTTTGGACTCCACACGCAGCCACATTTCTAATATAGATATTGTTTATTTTCAAATAGACAGTGTATTATATGGTTAAATTGGTTAAACTCATTTTGATGCATATTATATATCTAATGTTACTGTCAAGGACCCCTGGCGGTTTGTCATGCCAGTAACCCATCTGTATAAAACAGATAATTCTGCACTAATCTACATGTGCTGGACGGAAGCAAAGAGGCTTTCAGATAATTTATTATTCATTTGTGGACAGCGAGAGAAGCTGTACAAGGGTGGACAGGGGGGAAAAAATGACTTGACCACATGAAACCTAGCATTGTACTGATTCGATCGGCTATAGTTTTGGTGCAGACTAGCGGGGAAAAGGAGCAGACCTAGTGTAGTGCCCTGGCGGATGGGTAAATGGTAAATATGGTAAATATAGCGCCTTTATCCAAGGGGCTTTACAGAGATTGTGCATTATACATTCACCCATTCACACACACATTCACACACCGATGCCGGAGGAAACCATGCAAGGCACCAACATGCACATCAGGAGCAATTAGGGGTTCGGAGTCTTGCTCAAGGACACTTCGACCTAACTCTGGGGGAACACGGGTTCGAACTGGGAACCTTGCGGTTCCCATCCGGTCACTATCCCTGAGCCAATAGAGCACCGAAGTCTGACGTCAATATCGGCAGAGTGCGCAAGTCCACGGGCTCATGTACTTTTTATTTGCTTTGTAATCCCCATAGGAGGATTTTAGATAAATCCTCATATAAGAACTGTGTTTGAAAAATAAACATGTCATCCCAGCCGTTTCACTCATAAGGATATGAAGAATCAACTGACTGAGAGAAAACGCTAATGTTACTGCTGCTGAATTAGTTACATTTTTGCTAGAAACAGACGGTATCAAATATGAGTGACTGACGGTCGTAAACGACACAGAGCCACCTCCCCGACAATTTCGCCGAGACACTTTGTTTATTTTTGAACCACAATGCTTATATGAGATGATTTTAAGATGACCCCATCTTATTCTCCATAGAGAAATTACTTCGAAACAGGGGATGAGTGACAGAGCGAGTGACGTCAGGACGGCACTCTTATGCCGCCCCCGATGGGGTTTAAGTTGTTAAGAGCGAGTCTCAATTGGGCCGGACACTGTTTTGTTTACGTCTGTTTCTCCAGTGAAATGAAGAGATGCACTGATGTTCTGATGAATATTGGTGTCGGATCCGGTCAGCCAGACAGTGAGAGGGAGAGAGGGAGATGAGGAGGGAGGTAGAAAGTAGAGCCTTCGATGTATCGGTCATTTTGGGTGCCGATGCCCGACATTGGACATCTGTGTTTATTTAATCCGATGTCCCGATGTTTATACAGGAGGGGGGAAAGTATTTAGTCCATCCTCAAAAATCACCCCTGTGTTACAACATCATGATGTCTATTTGCTCAGACACTATGACAAAATTGTCAATGAGAATTTAGGACGGAAATATACACTAATAGCTGAATACAGGAGGGCATATGGGGTGCATTTCATTTTGAAAAAAATGTTTTATGTGCCAAAACATTTTATTTAAATGTATTCAATGTATTCTATTGTTAACTTGAATTAAAAAATATATATTTAGACGTTTTTAGAAGTTTTTAAAATGTATTTTGTATTATTTTAATTGATTACTAAACATCGGTCCAAAAGATCGGCATCGTATCGGCATCGGTGGTGTAGGTCTCTCAAAAATCGGCATCGGACCCAAAAATATGGCATCGGTAGTAGAAAGAGCTGGGGAGTGAGGGGGATTAAGGGGGTCAGGGAGGGGAAAAGACAGCGGGAGGGAGAGAGATGGAGGCAGGCAGACAGACAGACAGACAGACAGACAGACTTTTTTTTTTAAATTATTCATAATGTGAATAACATTTTCCACATGGTTCTGTTAAATATAGATGTTGTGGCCAGGACAGGTTTCCCATTTTCCTTCTTAATATTAGAGAAATGTTCTCTCCTCTCCTGTAGGTTCAGACAGACATCAGTGTGGAGACTAAGCAGCATACCCTAGCTGGCGTGGCGTTCCCCATGCAGAGGGAAGCCACCCAGGCTCTGGAACAGTTCAGGGCCAAGAAGATCAACTATGTCCAGCTGGTCAGTATATGATCTGTCAATGCTACAAGAGTAGGAGCTATCTATAGATGTTTAAAAGAATGAACTGCACACATGATGCACATTATGATTATGATTCAGCTTGGGTTTTTTCACACTGACATGGCATTAAGTACATAATCAATTACCTCATTTATCAAAGTGGTGTAGACCAAAGAACGGGCGAACGGTGGGATCACCGCAATTGTCACCGAATGTATCATTCCAGCGTGACTTTGACTTTTGATGTCAGATCTCACGTCTGGTCTGAGCTCGTATATGCTTTTTATTTGTCTGCACCCGTAGACATGCGGAGCAGCATTGGCATCTCTGGACACATGTATCTCAAAATGTATATTTTGGGTTGCATAGGATACACTAATAAATAATCCCTGTGCAAATATAACAGTTTATAAAGGCATACCAAGTGAACGCCAAGTGACAATGACAAGCAAATGAACATGGCCAACAATCTAACATAGCCTATTTGCAATGTTATAATTTAGGTGTTTAATCATTCACTCATTTAAACAAGTGCTTTAACAGTCATTCGGATAAGATTGCAGATCTGGATCAGACCTATAGGCTATACAAGTGCTTATGCAAGAGCATTTTTTGGAGTCGGGACCTTTGGCGCTGTAATCCTTTCATGGACAGTGAGGTCTTCAAACCTATACAGAAACTACGTCCTCTGGACTTATGTGCAGTACAACCTATTGGATAAAAAACAAAACTCTCCAAACCTGTGCCCAGTGCAAGTGATCTTCACGCTGTGGATTTATTTGGGCCACCGGGATATCTGTGTGTGTGTGTGTGTGTGTGTGTGTGTGTGTGTGTGTGTGTGTGTGTGTGTGTGTGTGTGTGTGTGTGTGTGTGTGTGTGTGTGTGTGTGTGTGTGTGTGTGTGTGTGTGTGTGTGTGTGTGTGTGTGTGTGTGTGTGTGTGTGTGTGTGTGTGTGTGTGTGTTCTGGAATAACGTTCCATCATCTTTTTTTTCTTTTTTTTTTTACAGGAGATTGACTTCAGGAATGAATCCATTAAGCTGTCCAGCACCGTGCCCACAGAGCTGAAGGAGCTGCCTGCACGGATACCGAAAGAAGCTGCGCGTTATCACTTCTTCCTCTACAAACACTCCCACGAGGGCGACTACCTGGAGTCCCCAGGTAACAATGCCATACTTATAATAACCCATTAAGGACTGGAACGCATCTGTGTCACCTTAGCTTTTAACCACTTTAAAGGTGCGTTCAGACTTGAATTTAAATATTCGCCTCGTTTCGTCCCGTTTGTGCTGCACCAGGTCGTGCCGCGCCCGTTCGCGTTGCTCGCGCATCTTCTCGCCTTTGCATTGACTTTGTATGTAATCGTGCAGCTCTAGCCTCTAACCATCCAAGTCTGAACGCACCTTAACAGTTAATCTACACTTTAGCTGTTGAAAAATAGCAGATATAGTGCCGCGCTATGAGCTTGTAGATCTGCCATATTTTCAGATGGGGGTCCGGCGGCCAAATACTTATAATATTTGGGGTCCTTGACATGAAAAAGTTTGAGAACCACTGTTGTAGAATCAGGTTTTTCAGAAAATAATCAGATCCTCATGTCTCAATGGGTAAATGCAAATTCAACAAAGCATGGATACGCATAGATTAATACTAAAGATCCTGAGAAAAGTCTTCATTCATCACTAATGTTTTGCGTGTTTTTTGTTGTTGCATACACTGAATCTCACTTCTGCTATCGGGCACTCGTATGTGCCACAAATCATGCGTAGCTGTTATTAGAATGCCTTATACTTACTTCATGCAAAATCAATTATAATAGTGCATTTTACTTAACTTACAATTACAATAGGGATTGTATGTGAAAATGTAGTAGGAAATGAACAAAGAGCTTTGTGAATGAGGCCCAATACCTTTAAAAACAATACCACTACCAAATAAACTGCAGTACTGCCTCATCCATCCGTGTGTGTGTGTGTGTGTGTGTGTGTGTGTGTGTGTGTGTGTGTGTGTGTGTGTGTGTGTGTGTGTGTGTGTGTGTGTGTGTGTGTGTGTGTGTGTGTGTGTGTGTGTGTGTGTGTGTGTGTGTGTGTGTGTGTGTGTGTGTGTGTGTGTGTGTGTGTGTGTGTGTGTGTGTGTGTGTGTGTGTGTGTGTGTGTGTGTGTGTGTGTGTGTGTGTGTGTGTGTGTGTGTGTGTGTGTGTGTGTGTGTGTGTGTGTGTGTGTGTGTGTGTGTGTGTGTGTGTGTGTGTTGCAGTGTTCATATACTCCATGCCAGGCTATAAATGTAGCATCAGAGAGCGGATGCTCTACTCCAGCTGTAAGAATCCTCTCCTTCACACTGTGGAGAATAGCCTGCGACTCCAGATAGCCAAGAAGGTAACACGCACGCACGCACGCACACGCACAGTGGTGGAAAAAAGTACACAAATGTTTTAGTTAACTTTTTCGCTGCTATCTACGTTTATAAACGTAGCTAGGCTATCGGTACCTACTGGTGCTAACTACGCGTACGTTCGTAGACAACCGTATACTCCATATATGAAAGCAGCGACCATCAATTTACCTTTTAGCATTGCTCCGGTTAGTATGTAGAGCCTCCGTCCCCACCAGCTATGGGATTTTTACATCCAGCTCTATTGAGCCTCCATTATAACAGGATTTTCAAAGCACTGTATCTCAAAAGGTTTGAGCGCTGTCCATGGTGAGCCGTCGCACATCCGACGATCGTAAATCCTTTGTGAGTTTGTATCGCTTCGCTGAGCACATGTAACTGGTTGTAATGATAGCTAAGGGGTCTGAGCTAACTGATCACTGTGCTCATAACAAAAGCCCCCACCTCCCTGAATAACCCGGAAAGGAAACAAGGATCGTAGAGTTAGAGTGGACGGGTGGCATTCCTTAGGTGTGCCTATGCTGCCACCTAGAGGCAGCGAAAAAGTTAAGTAAAGGTATCGATACAACATTGTAAAAATACTAGTAAAAGTATTACAATGTCTTAATATCTCATTTGACAAAAATATGAGTTCATACAAATACTTCTGTCTTTTACCTCCCCATACACACAAATTGAAATAAAATTGAAATAAATCTTTAAAGATGGAGTGCCGTGATTTTTCCCCCCCCAATGAACTGCCAGAACTGGTGGGCGTGTCCACATACAAATTTCAGCCTGGGCGAACGACCCAGGAAAATTGGCGTAGGAGTGAACCGTGTATTTCCCCAACCAATAACGGTGCAGAGGGGCGTCACTCCAAATTTGGACACACACACATGCACAAGTGTACGACTGCATGTAAACACGCTTGTACACTGCTGCCGTGCCAAGTATTTTTTTCTCAAGGGCACACTGGCACCGCGGCAGGTCCAACTTAAGCGATAACGGTGTCAACGCTTTGTGTGCTGCAGATGGAGATCGACAACGGGGACGAGCTTACTGCCGACTTCCTGTATGAGGAGGTTCATCCGAAGCAGCATGCTCACCAGCAGGCCTTCGCCAAACCCAAGGGCCCCACAGGAAAGAAGGGCGGGCGCAGGATCACGCGGCCGCCTGGCCATGGTGACATAGACGACTAAAAACGGCAATAACAAAGGGGAAGAAGGAAACGAAGAAAAACACCCCTCCTGTGATCGTCCACGATGGGACATTCCAGGAAGTAGTGCAGAAAGGACCCTTTTACCTTTGAAATAATTCCATTACTAATCCTTTTAAAAACCCTTTATTAACCTTATTCATGTGGCAGCCTTTTTGTTTTTACGTCATACTCGGCTAGGAAACCACACCCGAGTATGACATGAGAACAAAATGGCTGCCACGTGACATGTGGTCAATAGGAATCCAGGTAGTTGAACTTAACTATGCACACACACATTTAAAAAAAGCCATATTAACACACGCGAACCTGTGAACTAATATTTGTAGCTCCCTAGACCACAGCCTAACTCTCTGTACTGTAGCTGCGTTGCAATAGTCAAGAATGTATTTGAAAGGAATATTTGGGGAAAGCATTCTGACGAAATTTATTTCCCTTTGTTTAGTAAATATTTTATATTTTACGGGGCACGAGTAGCCTAAGTTTGTGTACGTAATGATTTTATTAACATTAAAAGGTAGCTAAACGTTTTTGCATTACAGGGTAATTATACGAGTGCCATTGAAATGTGCACTGATGATGGTCAAGTGAAATCTCTGTTGTCTGTTAATATCTTGGTTTATATGAAGTCTTTTTTTCTTTTATTTTGTTTTACTGTTTGCAGAATACCAATTGAGCAGTTTCTTAGCTTGTGAGTGACTGGTACAATGGTACGTTGTATGTAACCCTTAACGAGATGTCTATCCTCTACTCCAGTCAGTTGTTCTCAACATTGTGGGTCCCCACATGATTGTGAAAGTAACTATAAAAACTGGTCAAACACATTGGCCAAATTGTCAAATATAAGAAAGAAGGAAAGATTGTGAAAAATCAGGAGTAACGATGCCTGGTAGTATATTGTCAAAAAATGCCTAAAGTTAAATGGACTTGGGGGAAAGCCGTCCGTATTCATGTCGAAATTAAGCGTTCTTTTTTTTTGTTAGGCCCTTTTGCCTAGTGCCCAGGTAGCTCAGTCGGTAAGGCGCTCACCTTCGACACGCAAGGGTGTGGATCCCGGCAGATCTTGGTGGAAGCAGCAAACGATAACTTTGAAGGCCGAAGTGGAGAAGGGTTCCATGTGAACAGCAGTTGAACATTTGGTCAGTCCTATTTCCTCCGCTTAGTAATATGCTTAAATGAAGACGTAGGAGCTGAAGGTGTCCCAGTGGTCTAGTCGTACACGTTGTAAAATGGGATACACTCCCTCGTTTCTAGTCTGATATCTACAATAATCCATTTACTTACCTTTTAATTTCTGTATCACAGTTGTCCCTTTTTGGGGGGGAATTATATTACATGATTATGTAATGCAGTAAATGAAGGAGTCTGTGCAGAAGTTTGGGATAGGGTTTGCTGAACAGTATCATGTGGATTATCATAAATAACTATTTTTCTATGCCTTTCCCGTTTGGTTCTCTCCTGTAAGCCAAGTCTGAAAATAGGTGTCAAGTTAATTGAATAATGTTTTTTTTTCTTCTTCGTTTCATGGGAAAAAGAACATACCTGTGTGTCCGTCCATCATCTTGCTGTTTCACACCAGAACTACAGATATTAATGCAATAGGGTTGAACCAGCTTTGTTCACTTCAATATGCTGCATGTGTTCAACGGGTGAGATGGGGTTGAATTTGCACCCTCAAATGCTGTTCTTGGTCCTGTTTAGTACTATAGACGAATAACGGTTTAAGTCAAATTTGTATTCTGACCCCTCCACGAAAAGGCCTAGTTGTCCTGACCCCTTATCCATCATTTATACATTATGGATAATTAGTGTGGACTTAAACTGTTATTCGTCTATAGTACTCTATTGTTGATCATATTTTTATCAAACCAGTCCAAATAATTCATTCCATGAATAACTCCCTGTAAGGGACCACGTACTGCTCGATATGCTTAGGGCATATGATATAGACTGACTGTGCATTTAATTATAATAGTGCATTCAAAGAATAATTAGCTGAAGGAACTTCTTGTCTGGTAAAGTGCAACGGAGAACGCTGATTGAAAATAGGCAGACCACTATTAAATGTATGTCCTCTAGAAAGGTACTATTGTATTTTGTTCTGCCCCTTTAATGGCCAGTAGGAGGCACCAAATTACACTTGCCATCATGGGAAGTGTTATTTGGGGCCTCCTAGTTGCCATTCAAGTGGCTGAACATGATTTCATTCCACTTGAATCATAGTTGGGAGTTGTGTTTTGAATGCAATGTCTATGAAAGTTAAGGACATTAAAATATTTAAATCAGTTGCTTATGAGAGTTGCATGAGAGTTCATTATGTGTCTTCTAACTGCATTCCATGATATGGGCTGGCGGAAATGAAACAATAAATGATCACATAGTGATATTTGCCAGGTGAAAGAAGCGCTGGTTTCTTAAAGGGATAGTTCAGATTTTTTTAACTTAAGTTGTATGAAATACTTGCCATTAATATAGTGGTTGCAACTGTATTAATTGATTGCCCGAGTCCCATGGTGGGAGTTCTGCTCTGGTTTTGGTCAATATTAAGTAGTTCCGGTCATTTCGTGGGGGGCACTGGGGCCACGCAGTAAAAGTAAATTAATCCACAAAACGAACGTAATTTGTATTGTTGACCTATTTCTAAAATATTAGCGTGACTTTCGTTCAACTTTGACCCCTCTATCACATGGAACTATTTTTTGGGCGTAGTGATATGGACACAAAAAACATAGTTCTGTGTGATAGAGGGGTAAAAAAAGAACGAAAGTTGCACTAATATTTTAGAAATAGGTCAACAATACAAATTACGTTAGTTTTGTGGATTCATTTACTTTTACTGCGTGGCCCCCAGTGCCCCCCACAAAATGACCGGAACTACTTGATATTTCACCAAAACCAGAGCAGAACTCCCACCACAGGACTCGGGCAATCAATTAATACAGTTGCAACCACTATATTAATGGCAAGTATTTCATACAACTTAAGTTCAAAAAATCTGAACTATCCCTTTAATATTTAGTAACAAACGCTCCTCTGAACCGGCCAGTCTCAATCATAACATTACGTTACATAACATTGGGTGTCTCTAAAGATTTATGTTACCTGCTTCCTGTCATAGACATAATATATAAAGGCTAGATGGCTCAAGGCGGAGTCTCTGACGTAGTTCACCCGGCGGCCGTCTTGCTGAGGGGCTACAGTACAGTATGTTCTAATCCAGCTCAAACAAAAATAGTCACTCAAATCTTGACGGATTTACAAATGGGTTGGTTTAATACAAACGTTATCAACGTGGCTATGATTCAGGACGCTTATCTGCTTAATTTTATTTTTTATAAAAATGTCATCTAAAAGCATATAAGTATGCTTTTGAAAATTAAGCAAGTTATGGTTATTTAAAAAGTATATGCCCATTGCCCATAGACACAATGTTATGCTGCCCCTCGGTAAGATGGCCGCCACATAGCAACGTCGCTCTCATTGGCCAGCAGCGCGGGTGAGCCATCTAGCTTTCTTATACCGGTATATAGAATCTCTTTGACCGGTATATATCTTTGCTTCCTGTTACCTGTTTCCTGGTCATGTGACCTGAGTAACCAATACATGACAGCAGTGTGTGTGGCAGCCAATCAGGACTAGGTCCTCAGTATGACTCATGTATGGCAGATCTTGTACATTTCATGAGCTGTTGTTAAGGTGCTGCCACACTATCGAAAGAGCCGCGCACGTCTTAAGCTGCGCGCAGCTTATTTTCCGAGTTTTTAGAGCTGGTGGATGGAAAAGAAGCTCCACCTCCGCGGAAGACTTGCGCGACGGCCAGATTCCCGGAAACGCTCTCCTCCGCGCAAGTCTTCCGCGGAGGTGGAGCTTAATTTCCATCCACCAGCTGTCTAAAAACTCGGAATTTAAGCTGCGCAGAGCTTAAGAAGTGCGTGGCTGTCGACCGTTTTGCGCTTAGGTGTGGAAAGGGCTTTAGTCAGGTTTCAGTCACCCTAATACTCTATGGGTTTCACCTGACAAAAAGCAATGAAATGGTGACACAAAGGGCACGCACATCCTGTTACCCAGGGGGCAAAGGGGGGTGTGCTGCATTTGCCCTGCCATAAAAGGTTGGCCACCATAAATAATATCTATGACCCATGAACACAACCTATATAGAGCGTCGCAGTCAATAAGAAGTGTGAATGGAGTTTCTAGGTAAAAGTGACTTTTTGATGTGCCATAGAGCTGCCATTGAGCCCCATTATAAATTTCTCAAATTTGAAAGCACTATATTTCTAAAACTATGAAACATTTCAAAGATTCCTTTTCAGGCAAACATGTCCACCGTAAGATGAACCTAAATAGGTTTGAATGGGGTTTCTAGGTGTAAGTATGTAGGACTAGTAGCTTACTATACTATAGCATGCCGTTTTTCATCATTTTTGAGGATTTGAAAAAAAGACGAAAATCACTCCGAGACCATGGGCTATAACCCATGGTCTCGGACGGCATACTATAGCATGCCGTTTTTCATAATTTTTGAGGATTTGAAAAAAAGACGAAAAACACTCAAACTACAAAACATTTCAAAGTAAAAAGTTCCAACATGTGTCTCCACAGTAAGCTGAATTATAAAAAGTGTGAATGGAGTTTCTAGGTGAATTAATTTTTGACGTGCCACTATCTGCCATTAGAAATTTCTCAAATTTAAAGCACTATATTTCTAAAACTATGAAACATTTCAAAGATTCATTTTCAGGAAAAACATGTCCACCGTAAGATGAACCTAAATAGGTTTGAATGGGGATTCTAGGTGTAAGTATGTAGGACTAGTAGCATGCCAAAGTTATAATTTTTTTCGGACGGCTTACTATAGCATGTCGTTTTTCGTGATTTTGGACTATTTGAAAAAAAGATGAAAATCATGAAAAAACGACATACTATAGTTCATGGCTTCGGACGGCATACTATAGCATGTCGTTTTTCATGATTTTGGAGGATTTGAAAAAAAGATGAAAATCATGAAAAAACGACATACTATAGTCCATGGTTTGGGACGGCATAATATATTTTGTCATATTTTCATGATTTTGGGACACTATGTCAGAGCCAGGACTTGAACCTGCAGCCTCCTGATTCCCAGGCAGGCTCTGTACCCAGTGAGCCACTGTGCATGCTGTTGTTAAAAGGCCGAATAGATAATGACAGAAGAGCCAGAGACTTGTTTCCATTGTGGTTCATAAACATTCGAACATAACAACAGCAAAAGAAACAATAGACAAATCTCCTGTTATTTTATTTTTTGTATTTTATTTTTGTATCAATGTTGTACTCAAAGGGAACAGCAGACTGTGTTGTGGCAGGTAGCAAGTAGATCAGTGACTTAGCACACTGGCTGCATGATCTGGAGATTGTGGGTTCAAACCCCACTCAAATCTTTACTTGCCACGTGTAGTTTAGCTACCGGTTAGATTGGGTTTGATTGGGTCTAGCTACGTCAAAGGTTTGCTGTAGGCTTTAGACCTATAATAGTAGGCATCTCTCCTAGTCACCGAAATTATGAAGTGTGTGTGGAGACATCATTTCTATATAGTTGTAATTGAAAAAATTATGGCCTTAGATTCACAAATTGGACATGCACATGTGGGTTACTGTCCCTAGCAAATTGGTATAGTGTTTTAAGCATTACAGCCATTGTTCCTCCTATCACAGATCAACAGTTCATGACTCTGTTATCCTGTGAAAAGAGGGACTAATGTCACAGTTGTAAAAGTGCAGAGCCCCTACCATCCCCACCCTGATCAGGGGCGAGGAATCAAAGCTCCTACTTTCATTCACAACTTACTATGCTTAAAACAAATACCACTAAGCTTTGTACAGTGCACGAATCCCTGTGAAGTCGGCCAGCAGTATTAACAGCTGTCATCTGCGACGGACAAAGGTCAACCACGTGGAACCAGTGGCGCAGTGTGTTAGGACGCCGCCACATGATCGGGAGATGGTGAGTTCAAACCCCACTCAAGTCTTTACTTTCAAGACCGATTTCAGAAGAAGAAAACCAACAAAAAAGCAGTGTGAATTGTCTGGACCCAGTGGCTCAGTGTGTTAGGACGCTGCCACATGATCAGGAGATGGTGGGTTCAAACCCCACTCAAGTTCAAACAAAAAAATAAAGGTCCAGGTTGCAATCCCACCCCAGTCTTTACTGACACTTTGCTTTCCACACTCACATCAAGTAGCACAGAAAAGCTGTGTTGTAGTAACCATCAGTTAGCTCAGTGTGATGAGAGGCTGTCCTTGGGAGCCACAGGTCCATGGTTCAAATCCCACATTAGGCATAACTGTGACACTTTGCTTTGCACACTGATTTCCTGAAGGACAACTTTAAAGCAGCCCAGAAATTCACCATGATTGTGTGCCGGTAAGTGGCCCAGCGGATAAGTCAGATGATATCCGTAGTATACCTAGTAGAAGTGTGCCGGTTCAAACCCGACATACTCCTAATAGGCGGTGATGGTTCCAATCACTGACACCTAGAGTAGGAGTGGCCCTGTGGATAAATCAGATGATATCCGTAGAATACCTAGTAGAAGTATGCCGGCCGACATACTCCTACTAGGATGGTGCTAGTTCAAATCACCAACACCTACAGTAAGTAGGAGTGTGTGCAATTAAGTGGCCTGGTGGATAAATCAGATAATATCCATAGAATATGTAGTAGAAGTCTGCCGGTTCAAACCCGACATAGGATGGTGCTGGTTCAAATCACCATCACCTAGAGTAGGTAGGACCGTGTGCCGTTAATTGGCCTGGTGGTTAAATCAGATAATATCCATAGAATACCTAGTGGGATGGTGCTGGTTCAAATCACCATCACCTAGAGTAGGTAGGACCGTGTGCCGTTAATTGGCCCGGTGGTTAAATCAGATAATATCCATAGAATACCTAGTGGGATGGTGCTGTTTCAAATCACCATCACCTAGAGTAGGTAGGACCGTGTGCCGTTAATTGGCCCGGTGGATAAATCACATAATATCCGTAGAATACCTAGTAGGATGGTGCTGGTTCAAATCACCATCACCTAGAGTAGGTAGGGGGTCAGGTAAGAGTAGGTTGAGGTGTAGATAGGGGGAGAGTAGGCGAGGGGGGGCCAGGTGAGGGGGAGAGTAGGCGAGGGGGGGGCCAGGCAGGGGAAGAGTAGGCGAGGGGGGCCAGGCAGGGGGAGAGCAGGAGAGGAGGGAGGCCAGGCAGGGGGAGAGCAGGAGAGGAGGGAGGCCAGGCAGGGGGAGAGCAGGAGAGGGGAGAGGCCAGGCATGGGGAGAGTAGGTGAGGGGAGAGGCCAGGCAGGGGGAGAGTAGGCGAGGGGGGAGGCCAGGCAGGGGAAGAGTAGGAGAAGAGGGAGGCCAGGCAGGGGGAGAGTAGGAGAAGGGGAGGCCAGGGGAGAGTAGGAGAGGGGGGAGGCCAGGCAGGGGGAGAGTAGGAGAAGAGGGAGGCCAGGCAGGGGGAGAGTAGGAGAGGGGGGAGGCCTGCCTGGCCAGTAGGCAGGGGGGCTATTCCTATTATTTTTTTTATAAAAAAATTATAATAAAGTATTTATAATATTTGTATAAAAAAATAATGTTTTTTAACTTATTTACTAATTATTTAAAAAAAAGTCAGGAAGACCCCTGCCAGGCCTCCCTCCTCTCCTACTCTCCCCCTGCCTGGCCTCCCCCCTCACCTACTCTCCCCCTGCCTGGCCTCCCTCCTCTCCTACTCTCCCACTGCCTGGCCTCCCCCCTCACCTACTCTCCCCCTGCCTGGCCTCCCCCCTCACCTACTCTCCCCCTGCCTGGCCTCCCCCCTCACCTACTCTCCCCCTGCCTGGCCTCCCTCCTCTCCTACTCTCCCGTCTCCCCTCTCCTACTCTCCCCCTGCCTGGCCTCCCCCCACCTACTATCCCCCTGCCTGGCCTCCCCCTCGCCTACTCTCCCCCTGCCTGGCCTCCCCCCTCTCCTACTCTCCCCTTGCCTGGCCTCCCTCCTCTCCTACTCTCCCCCTGCCTGGCCCCGCTCGCCTACTCTGCCCCTGCCTGCCACCCCCTCACCTACTCTTCCCCTGCCTGGCCCCCCCCTCGCCTACTCTCCACCTCACCTGCCCACCCCCTCGCCTAATCTCCCCCTACCTTACCCCCCTCACCTACTCCTCCCCCTAACTGACCAACCCTCGCCTACTCTCCCCCTATCTACACCTCAACCTACTCTGCCCCTACATACTCTTACCTGACCACCTACCTACTCTAGGTGATGGTGATTTGAACCAGCACCATCCTACTAGGTATTCTACAGCTATTATCTGATTTATCCACCGGGCCAATTAACGGCACACGGTCCTACCTACTCTAGGTGATGGTGATTTGAACCAGCACCATCCCACTAGGTATTCTACGGATATTATCTGATTTATCCACCGGGCCAATTAACGGCACACAGTCCTACCTACTCTAGGTGATGGTGATTTGAACCAGCACCATCCCACAAGGTATTCTACGGATATTATCTGATTTATCCACCGGGCCAATTAACGGCACACGGTCCTACCTACTAGGTGATGGTGATTTGAACCAGCACCATCCTATGTCGGGTTTGAAACGGCAGACTTCTACTAGGTATTCTATGGATATTATCTGATTAATCCACCAGGCCACTTAACTGCACACACTCCTACTTACTGTAGGTGATTTGAACTAGCACCATCCTACTAGGAGTATGTCGGCCGGCATACTTCTACTAGGTATTCTACGGATATCATCTGATTTATCCACTGGGCCACTCCTACTCTAGGTGTCAGTGATTTGAACCATCACTGCCTACTAGGAGTATGTCGGGTTTGAACCGGCACACTTCTACTAGGTATACTACGGATATCATCTGACTTATCCGCTGGGCCACTTACCGGCACACAATCATGGTGAATTTCTGGGCTGTTTTAAAGTTGTCCTTCTGGAAATCAGTGTGCAAAGCAAAGTGTCACAATTACGACTAATGTGGGATTTGAACCCTGGACCTGTGGCTCCCAAGGACAGACTCTCATCACACTGAGCTAACTGATGGTTACTACAACACAGCTTTTCTGTGCTACTTGATGTCAGTGTGGAAAGCAAAGTGTCACAGTAAATACTGGGGTGGGATTGCACCCTGGAACTTTATTTTTTTGTTTGAACTTGAGTGGGGTTTGAACCCACCATCTCCGGATCATGTGGCAGCGTCCTAACACACTGCGCCACTGGTTCCAGACAATTCAACTGCTTTTTTGTTGGTTTTCTTCTTCTGAAATCGGTCTTGAAAGTAAAGACTTGAGTGGGGTTTGAACTCACCATCTCCAGGTCATGAGGGAGCGTTCTAACACACTGCGCCACTGGTTCCAGACAATTCACACTGCTTTTTTGTTGGATTTCTTCTTCTGAAATCGGCCTGTAAAGTAAAGACTTGAGTGGGGTTTGAACTCACCATCTCCCGATCACGTGGCAGCGTTCTAACACACTGCGCCACTGGTTCCAGACGATAAACTGCTTTTTTGTTGGTTTTCTTCTTCTGAAATCGGTCTTGAAAGTAATTTTTGAGTGGGGTTTGAACTCACCATCTCCAGGTCATGTGGGAGCGTTCTAACACACTGCGCCACTGGTTCCAGACAATTCACACTGCTTTTTTGTTGGATTTCTTCTTCTGAAATCGGCCTCTAAAGTAAAGACTTGAGTGGGGTTTGAACTCACCATCTCCCGATCATGTGGCAGCGTTCTAGCACACTGCGCCACTGGTTCCAGACAATTCACACTGCTTTCTTGTTTGTTTTGTTCTGGTACCATATGGTAACCAATCTGGTAACAGACAACTAGGGTTAGGGTTAGGGTTAGGGTTAGGGTTAGGGTTAGGGTTAGGGTTAGGGTTAGGGCTAGTGTCCGTTGGGGGGTAATTGTGTGATTTAACATGGAGTTGATGAGAAACCGTGAAACACCCAACCCACCCTCAACAAAATCCGGGATGCCTTCAACTTGATAAGAAAATGGATTAATGGGATTGATATGCCTTTGAATGTGTTGGTTGATAGGTCGTTGGTTTTCTTCTTCTGAAATCGGTCTTGAAAGTAAAGACTTGAGTGGGGTTTGAACTCACCATCTCCCGATCATGTGGGAGCGTTCTAACACACTGCGCCACTGGTTCCAGACAATTCACACTACTTTTTTGTTGGATTTCTTCTTCTGAAATCAGCCTCTAAAGTAAAGACTTGAGTGGGGTTTGAACTCACCATCTCCCGATCATGTGGCAGCGTTCTAACACACTGCGCCACTGGTTTAGGGTTAGGGTTAGGGTTAGGGTTAGGGCTAGTGTCCGTTGGGGGGTAATTGTGTGATTTAACATGGAGTTGATGAGAAACCGTGAAACACCCAACCCACCCTCAACAAAATCCGGGATGCCTTCAACTTGATAAGAAAATGGATTGATATGACTTTGAATGTGTTGGTTGATAGGTCGTTGGTTTTCTTCTTCTGAAATCGGTCTTGAAAGTAAAGACTTGAGTGGGGTTTGAACTCACCATCTCCTGATCATGTGGCAGCGTCCTAACACACTGCGCCACTGGTTCCAGACAATAAACTGCTTTTTTGTTGGTTTTCTTCTTCTGAAATCGGTCTTGAAAGTAAAGACTTGAGTGGGGTTTGAACTCACCATCTCCAGGTCATGAGGGAGCGTTCTAACACACTGCGCCACTGGTTCCAGACAATTCACACTGCTTTTTTGTTGGATTTCTTCTTCTGAAATCGGCCTCTAAAGTAAAGACTTGAGTGGGGTTTGAACTCACCATCTCCCGATCATGTGGCAGCGTTCTAACACACTGCTCCACTGGTTCCAGACAATTCACACTGCTTTCTTGTTTGTTTTGTTCTGGTACCATATGGTAACCAATCTGGTAACAGACAACTAGGGTTAGGGTTAGCGTTAGGGTTAGGGTTAGGGCTAGTGTCCGTTGGGGGGTAATTGTGTGATTTAACATGGAGTTGATGAGAAACCGTGAAACACCCAACCCACCCTCAACAAAATCCGGGATGCCTTCAACTTGATAAGAAACTGGATTAATGGGATTGATATGCCTTTGAATGTGTTGGTTGATAGGTCGTTGGTTTTCTTCTTCTGAAATCGGTCTTGAAAGTAAAGACTTGAGTGGGGTTTGAACTCACCATCTCCCGATCATGTGGCAGCGTCCTAACACACTGCGCCACTGGTTCCAGACAACTCTACTGCTTTTTTGTTGGTTTTCTTCTTCTGAAATCGGTCTTGAAAGTAAAGACTTGAGTGGGGTTTGAACTCACCATCTCCCGATAATGTGGGAGCGTTCTAAAACACTGCGCCACTGGTTCCAGACAATTCAACTGCTTTTTTGTTGGTTTTCTTCTTCTGAAATCGGTCTTGAAAGTAAGGACTTGAGTGGGGTTTGAACTCACCATCTCCCTATCTTGTGGCAGCGTCCTAACACACTGCACCACTGGTTCCAGACAAATCAACTGCTTTTTTGTTGGTTTTCTTCTTCTGAAATCGGTCTTGAAAGTAAAGACTTGAATGGGGTTAGAACTCACCATCTCCCGATCATGTGGCAGCATCCTAACACACTGCGCCACTGGTTCCAGACAATTCTCACTGCTTTTTTGTTGGTTTTCTTCTTCTGAAATCGGTCTTGAAAGTAAAGACTTGAGTGGGGTTTGAACTCACCATCTCCCGATAATGTGGGAGCGTTCTAACACACTGCGCCACTGGTTCCAGACAATTCACACTGCTTTCTGGTTTGTTTTGTTCTGGTACCATATGGTGACCAATCTGGTAACAGACAACTAGGGTTAGGGTTAGGGCTAGTGTCTGTTGGCGGGTAATTGGGTGATTTAACATGGAGTTGATGAGAAACCGTGAAACACCCAACCCACCCTCAACAAAATCCGGGATGCCTTCAACTTGTAAGAAAACGGATTAATGGGATTGATGTGCCTTTGAATGTGTTGGTTGATAGGTTGTTAGTTTTCTTCATCTGAAATCGGTCTTGAAAGTAATGACTTGAGTGGGGTTTGAACTCACCATCTCCCGTTCATGTGGCAGCGTCCTAACACACTGCGCCACTGGTTCCAGACAACTCAACTGCTTTTTTGTTGGTTTTCTTCTTCTGAAATCGGTCTTGAAAGTAAAAACTTGAGTGGGGTTTGAACTCACCATCTCCCGATAATGTGGCAGTGTCTTAAGACACTGCTCCACTGGTTCCAGACAATTCAACTGCTTTTTTGTTGGTTTTGTTCTGGTACCATATGGTAACCAATCTGGTACCAGACAACTAGGGTTAGGGTTAGGGTTAGGGTTAGGTTTAGGTGATGGAAAAGATGGAAGTGATGATGAATGATAATTTTAACTGACAAGAAAGGAAACGGGTAACAATCAGTAGTGCAAAAAAACCAAAGGCATAATCAAGTAGCTTCTTGCTTCGTGCTCCCATGTTATCTCTATGTATACCAGCTTTTTCGTTTTGAAGCTTGGAATGAACAGCTTTTTTTTGCGTGCTTTTTTCTCCTGAAAACTCAACTTTGAGGCAGCTTTTAAAAGCTGGGTTTTGGCTTCGAGTTTTCACATTTTTCAAATCTGAACAAAAAAAAGGAAAAAAATAGCAAATTTGTGTTTGCTGGACTCAAACAGAATTATACTAAGGCACCACCATTTTTGTGATTTTTCGGTTAGTGTTTTCCCATTTTTCAATTCTGAACAAAAAAAGGAAAAAAATAGCAATTTTCTTTTTGCTGGATTAAATTGAACAAACATACTTATACTAAGGTCCCTTGACAAGTTTTTGTGATTTTTTGTTTAGCGTTTTCCCATTATTCAATTCTGAACAAAAAAAGGAAAAACTAGCTGGAATCAAATTAAACGAACAAAAATCACAAATATGTTTTTTATATGTTGGATTCAGATTCAAATAAGGCAATTATACTAAGGTCCCCTGACCTCAAACCCCACTCAAATCTTTACTTGCCAAAATGTGCCATTGACCCCCATTCTGAATTTCTCAAATTTAAAAGCACTATATTTCTAAAACTATGAAACATTTCAAAGATTCCTTTTCAGGCAAACATTTCCACCGTAAGATGAACCTAAAAAGGTTTGAATGGGGTTTCTAGGTGTAAGTATGTAGGACTAGTAGCATGCCAAAGTTTGTGCTATTGCCATTGGGAATGCATTGGGCGTTTAACTTAAATAACTCAGAAACTACAAAACATTTCAAAGTAAAAAGTTCCAGCATGTGTCTCCACAGAAAGCTGAATTATAAAAAGTGTGAATGGAGTTTCTAGGTGAATGAATTTTTGACGTGCCACTATCTGCCATTCGAAATTTCTCAAATTTAAAGCACTATATTTCTAAAACTATGAAACATTTCAAAGATTCCTTTTCAGGCAAACATGTCCACCGTAAGATGAACCTAAATAGGTTTGAATGGGGATTCTAGGTGTAAGTATGTAGGACTAGTAGCATGCCAAAGTTATAATTTTTTTTCGGACGGCTTACTATAGCATGTCGTTTTTCGTGATTTTGGACTATTTGAAAAAAAGATGAAAATCATGAAAAAACGACATACTATAGTTCATGGCTTCGGACGGCATACTATAGCATGTCGTTTTTCATGATTTTGGAGGATTTGAAAAAAAGATGAAAATCATGAAAAAACTACATACTATAGTCCATGGTTTGGGACGGCATAATATATTTTGTCATATTTTCATGATTTTGGGACACTATGTCAGAGCCAGGACTTGAACCTGCAGCCTCATGATTCCCAGGCAGGCTCTGTAACCAGTGAGCCACTGTGCATGCTGTTCTTAAAAGGCTGAATAGATAATGACAGAAGAGCCAGAGACTTGTTTCCATTGTGGTTCATAAACATTCGAACATAACAACAGCAAAAGAAACAATAGACAAATCTCCTGTTATTTTATTTTTTGTATTTTATTTTTGTAACAATGTTGTACTCAAAGGGAACAGCAGGCTGTGTTGTGGCAGGTAGCAAGTAGATCAGTGACTTAGCACACTGGCTGCATGATCTGGAGATTGTGGGTTCAAACCCCACTCAAATCTTTACTTGCCAAAATCTGCCATTGACCCCCATTCTGAATTTCCCAAATTTAAAAGCACTATATTTCTAAAACGATGAAACATTTCAAAGATTCCTTTTCAGGCAAACATGTCCACCGTAAGATGAACCTAAAAAGGTTTGAATGGGGTTTCTAGGTGTAAGTATGTAGGACTAGTAGCATGCCAAAGTTTGTGCTATTGCCATTGGGAATGCATTGGGCGTTTAACTTAAATAACTCAGAAACTACAAAACATTTCAAAGTAAAAAGTTCCAGCATGTGTCTCCACAGAAAGCTGAATTATAAAAAGTGTGAATGGAGTTTCTAGGTGAATGAATTTTTGACGTGCCACTATCTGCCATTAGAAATTTCTCAAATTTAAAGCACTATATTTCTAAAACTATGAAACATTTCAAAGATTCCTTTTCAGGCAAACATGTCCACCGTAAGATGAACCTAAATAGGTTTGAATGGGGATTCTAGGTGTAAGTATGTAGGACTAGTAGCATGCCAAAGTTATAATTTTTTTCGGACGGCTTACTATAGCATGTCGTTTTTCGTGATTTTGGACTATTTGAAAAAAAGATGAAAATCATGAAAAAACGACATACTATAGTTCATGGCTTCGGACGGCATACTATAGCATGTCGTTTTTCATGATTTTGGAGGATTTGAAAAAAAGATGAAAATCATGAAAAAACGACATACTATAGTCCATGGTTTGGGACGGCATAATATATTTTGTCATATTTTCATGATTTTGGGACACTATGTCAGAGCCAGGACTTGAACCTGCAGCCTCCTGATTCCCAGGCAGGCTCTGTACCCAGTGAGCCACTGTGCATGCTGTTCTTAAAAAGCCGAATAGATAATGACAGAAGAGTCAGAGACTTGTTTCCATTGTGGTTCATAAACATTCGAACATAACAACAGCAAAAGAAACAATAGACAAATCTCCTGTTATTTTATTTTTTGTATTTTATTTTTGTATTAATGTTGTAGTCAAAGGGAACAGCAGACTGTGTTGTGGCAGGTAGCAAGTAGATCATTGACTTAGCACACTGGCTGCATGATCTGGAGATTGTGGGTTCAAACCCCACTCAAATCTTTACTTGCCAAAATCTGCCATTGACCCCCATTCTGAATTTCTCAAATTTAAAAGCACTATATTTCTAAAACGATGAAACATTTCAAAGATTCCTTTTCAGGCAAACATGTCCACCGTAAGATGAACCTAAAAAGGTTTGAATGGGGTTTCTAGGTGTAAGTATGTAGGACTAGTAGCATGCCAAAGTTTGTGCTATTGCCATTGGGACTGCATTGGGCGTTTAACTTAAATAACTCAGAAACTACAAAACATTTCAAAGTAAAAAGTTCCAGCATGTGTCTCCACAGAAAGCTGAATTATAAAAAGTGTGAATGGAGTTTCTAGGTGAATGAATTTTTGACGTGCCACTATCTGCCATTAGAAATTTCTCAAATTTAAAGCACTATATTTCTAAAACTATGAAACATTTCAAAGATTCCTTTTCAGGCAAACATGTCCACCGTAAGATGAACCTAAATAGGTTTGAATGGGGATTCTAGGTGTAAGTATGTAGGACTAGTAGCATGCCAAAGTTATAATTTTTTTCGGACGGCTTACTATAGCATGTAGTTTTTCGTGATTTTGGACTATTTGAAAAAAAGATGAAAATCATGAAAAAACGACATACTATAGTTCATGGCTTCGGACGGTATACTATAGCATGTCGTTTTTCATGATTTTGGAGGATTTGAAAAAAAGATGAAAATCATGAAAAAACGACATACTATAGTCCATGGTTTGGGACGGCATAATATATTTTGTCATATTTTCATGATTTTGGGACAGTATGTCAGAGCCAGGACTTGAACCTGCAGCCTCCTGATTCCCAGGCAGGCTCTGTACCCAGTGAGCCACTGTGCATGCTGTTCTTAAAAAGCCGAATAGATAATGACAGAAGAGTCAGAGACTTGTTTCCATTGTGGTTCATAAACATTCGAACATAACAAAAGCAAAAGAAACAATAGACAAATCTCCTGTTATTTTATTTTTTGTATTTTATTTTTGTATTAATGTTGTAGTCAAAGGGAACAGCAGACTGTGTTGTGGCAGGTAGCAAGTAGATCATTGACTTAGCACACTGGCTGCATGATCTGGAGATTGTGGGTTCAAACCCCACTCAAATCTTTACTTGCCAAAATCTGCCATTGACCCCCATTCTGAATTTCTCAAATTTAAAAGCACTATATTTCTAAAACGATGAAACATTTCAAAGATTCCTTTTCAGGCAAACATGTCCACCGTAAGATGAACCTAAAAAGGTTTGAATGGGGTTTCTAGGTGTAAGTATGTAGGACTAGTAGCATGCCAAAGTTTGTGCTATTGCCATTGGGACTGCATTGGGCGTTTAACTTAAATAACTCAGAAACTACAAAACATTTCAAAGTAAAAAGTTCCAGCATGTGTCTCCACAGAAAGCTGAATTATAAAAAGTGTGAATGGAGTTTCTAGGTGAATGAATTTTTGACGTGCCACTATCTGCCATTAGAAATTTCTCAAATTTAAAGCACTATATTTCTAAAACTATGAAACATTTCAAAGATTCCTTTTCAGGCAAACATGTCCACCGTAAGATGAACCTAAATAGGTTTGAATGGGGATTCTAGGTGTAAGTATGTAGGACTAGTAGCATGCCAAAGTTATAATTTCTTTCGGACGGCTTACTATAGCATGTCGTTTTTCGTGATTTTGGACTATTTGAAAAAAAGATGAAAATCATGAAAAAACGACATACTATAGTTCATGGCTTCGGACGGCATACTATAGCATGTCGTTTTTCATGATTTTGGAGGATTTGAAAAAAATATGAAAATCATGAAAAAACGACATACTATAGTCCATGGTTTGGACGGCATAATATATTTTGTCATATTTTCGGGTCACTATGTCAGAGTCAGTACTTGAACCTGCAGCCTCCTGATTCCCAGGCAGGCTCTGTACCCAGTGAGCCACTGTGCATGCTGTTCTTAAAAGGCCGAATAGATAATGACAGAAGAGCCAGAGACTTGTTTCCATTGTGGTTCATAAACATTCGAACATAACAACAGCAAAAGAAACAATAGACAAAATCTCCTGTTATTTTATTTTTTGTATTTTATTTTTGTATCAATGTTGTACTCAAAGGGAACAGCAGACTGTGTTGTGGCAGGTAGCAAGTAGATCAGTGACTTAGCACACTTGCTGCATGATCTGGAGATTGTGGGTTCAAACGGTCAGGGGACCTTAGTATAATTGCCTTATTTGAATCTGAATCCAACATATAAAAAACCTATTTGTGATTTTTGTTCGTTTAATTTGCTAGTTTTTCCTTTTTTTGTTCAGAATTGAAAAATGGGAAAACGCTAAACGAAAAATCACAAAAACTGGTCAAGGGACCTTAGTATAAGTATGTTTGTTCAATTTAATCCAGCAAAAAGAAAATTGCTATTTTTTTCCTTTTTTTGTTCAGAATTGAAAAATGGGAAAACACTAACCGAAAAATCACAAAAATGGTGGTGCCTTAGTATAATTCTGTTTGAGTCCAGCAAACACAAATTTGCTATTTTTTTCCTTTTTTTTGTTCAGATTTGAAAAATGTGAAAACTCGAAGCCAAAACCCAGCTTTTAAAAGCTGCCTCAAAGTTGAGTTTTCAGGAGAAAAAAGCACGCAAAAAAAAGCTGTTCATTCCAAGCTTCAAAACGAAAAAGCTGGTATACATAGAGATAACATGGGAGCACGAAGCAAGAAGCTACTTGATTATGCCTTTGGTTTTTTTGCACTACTGATTGTTACCCGTTTCCTTTCTTGTCAGTTAAAATTATCATTCATCATCACTTCCATCTTTTCCATCACCTAACCCTAACCCTAACCCTAACCCTAGTTGTCTGGTACCAGATTGGTTACCATATGGTACCAGAACAAAACCAACAAAAAAGCTGTTGAATTGTCTGGAACCAGTGGAGCAGTGTCTTAAGACACTGCCACATGATCGGGAGATGGTGAGTTCAAACCCCACTCAAGTTTTTACTTTCAAGACCGATTTCAGAAGAAGAAAACCAACAAAAAAGCAGTTGAGTTGTCTGGAACCAGTGGCGCAGTGTGTTAGGACGCTGCCACATGAACGGGAGATGGTGAGTTCAAACCCCACTCAAGTCATTACTTTCAAGACCGATTTCAGATGAAGAAAACCGACACATTCAAAGGCACATCAATCCCATTAATCCGTTTTCTTATCAAGTTGAAGGCATCCCGGATTTTGTTGAGGGTGGGTTGGGTGTTTCACGGTTTCTCATCAACTCCATGTTAAATCACCCAATTACCCGCCAACGGACACTAGCCCTAACCCTAACCCTAGTTGTCTTTTACCAGATTGGTCACCATATGGTACCAGAACAAAACAAACCAGAAAGCAGTGTGAATTGTCTGGAACCAGTGGCGCAGTGTGTTAGAACGCTCCCACATTATCGGGAGATGGTGAGTTCAAACCCCACTCAAGTCTTTACTTTCAAGACCGATTTCAGAAGAAGAAAACCAACAAAAAAGCAGTGAGAATTGTCTGGAACCAGTGGCGCAGTGTGTTAGGACGCTGCCACATGATCGGGAGATGGTGAGTTCTAACCCCATTCAAGTCTTTACTTTCAAGACCGATTTCAGAAGAAGAAAACCCAAAAAAAAGCAGTTGATTTGTCTGGAACCAGTGGTGCAGTGTGTTAGGACGCTGCCACAAGATAGGGAGATGGTGAGTTCAAACCCCACTCAAGTCTTTACTTTCAAGACCGATTTCAGAAGAAGAAAACCAACAAAAAAGCAGTTGATTTGTCTGGAACCAGTGGTGCAGTGTGTTAGGACGCTGCCACAAGATAGGGAGATGGTGAGTTCAAACCCCACTCAAGTCTTTACTTTCAAGACCGATTTCAGAAGAAGAAAACCAACGACCTATCAACCAACACATTCAAAGGCATATCAATCCCATTAATCCATTTTCTTATCAAGTTGAAGGCATCCCGGATTTTGTTGAGGGTGGGTTGGGTGTTTCACGGTTTCTCATCAACTCCATGTTAAATCACACAATTACCCCCCAACGGACACTAGCCCTAACCCTAACCCTAACCCTAACCCTAAACCAGTGGCGCAGTGTGTTAGAACGCTGCCACATGATCGGGAGATGGTGAGTTCAAACCCCACTCAAGTCTTTACTTTAGAGGCTCATTTCAGAAGAAGAAATCCAACAAAAAAGTAGTGTGAATTGTCTGGAACCAGTGGCGCAGTGTGTTAGAACGCTCCCACATGACCTGGAGATGGTGAGTTCAAACCCCACTCAAGTCTTTACTTTCAAGACCAATTTCAGAAGAAGAAAACCAACAAAAAAGCAGTTGAGTTGTCTGGAACCAGTGGCGCAGTGTGTTAGGACGCTGCCACATGATCGGGAGATGGTGAGTTCAAACCCCACTCAAGTCTTTACTTTCAAGACCGATTTCAGAAGAAGAAAACCAACGACCTATCAACCAACACATTCAAAGGCATATCAATCCCATTAATCCATTTTCTTATCAAGTTGAAGGCATCCCGGATTTTGTTGAGGGTGGGTTGGGTGTTTCACGGTTTCTCATCAACTCCATGTTAAATCACACAATTACCCCCCAACGGACACTAACCCTAACCTTAACCCTAACCCTAGTTGTCTGTTACCAGATTGGTTACCATATGGTACCAGAACAAAACAAACAAGAAAGCAGTGTGAATTGTCTGGAACCAGTGGCGCAGTGTGTTAGAACGCTGCCACATGATCGGGAGATGGTGAGTTCAAACCCCACTCAAGTCTTTACTTTAGAGGCCGATTTCAGAAGAAGAAATCCAAAAAAAAAGCAGTGTGAATTGTCTGGAACCAGTGGCGCAGTGTGTTAGAACGCTCCCACATGACCTGGAGATGGTGAGTTCAAACCCCACTCAAATATTACTTTCAAGACCGATTTCAGAAGAAGAAAACCAACAAAAAAGCAGTTTATTGTCTGGAACCAGTGGCGCAGTGTGTTAGGACGATGCCACATGATCGGGAGATGGTGAGTTCAAACCCCACTCAAGTCTTTACTTTCAAGACCGATTTCAGAAGAAGAAAACCAACGACCTATCAACCAACACATTCAAAGGCATATCAATCCCATTAATCCATTTTCTTATCAAGTTGAAGGCATCCCGGATTTTGTTGAGGGTGGGTTGGGTGTTTCACGGTTTCTCATCAACTCCATGTTAAATCACACAATTACCCCCCAACGGACACTAGCCCTAACCCTAACCCTAACCCTAACCCTAACCCTAACCCTAGTTGTCTGTTACCAGATTGGTTACCATATGGTACCAGAACAAAACAAACAAGAAAGCAGTGTGAATTGTCTGGAACCAGTGGCGCAGTGTGTTAGAACGCTGCCACATGATCGGGAGATTGTGAGTTCAAACCCCACTCAAGTCTTTACTTTAGAGGCCGATTTCAGAAGAAGAAATCCAACAAAAAAGCAGTGTGAATTGTCTGGAACCAGTGGCGCAGTGTGTTAGAACGATCCCACATGACCTGGAGATGGTGAGTTCAAACCCCACTCAAGTCTTTACTTTCAAGACCGATTTCAGAAGAAGAAAACCAACAAAAAAGCAGTTGAATTGTCTGGAACCAGTGGCGCAGTGTGTTAGGACGCTGCCACATGATCCGGAGATGGTGGGTTCAAACCCCACTCAAGTTCAAACAAAAAAATAAAGTTCCAGGGTGCAATCCCACCCCAGTATTTACTGTGACACTTTGCTTTCCACACTGACATCAAGTAGCACAGAAAAGCTGTGTTGTAGTAACCATCAGTTAGCTCAGTGTGATGAGAGTCTGTCCTTGGGAGCCACAGGTCCAGGGTTCAAATCCCACATTAGTCGTAATTGTGACACTTTGCTTTGCACACTGATTTCCAGAAGGACAACTTTAAAACAGCCCAGAAATTCACCATGATTGTGTGCCGGTAAGTGGCCCAGCGGATAAGTCAGATGATATCCGTAGTATACCTAGTAGAAGTGTGCCGGTTCAAACCCGACATACTCCTAGTAGGCAGTGATGGTTCAAATCACTGACACCTAGAGTAGGAGTGGCCCAGTGGATAAATCAGATGATATCCGTAGAATACCTAGTAGTAGTATGCCGGCCGACATACTCCTAGTAGGATGGTGCTAGTTCAAATCACCTACAGTAAGTAGGAGTGTGTGCAGTTAAGTGGCCTGGTGGATTAATCAGATAATATCCATAGAATACCTAGTAGAAGTCTGCCGTTTCAAACCCGACATAGGATGGTGCTGGTTCAAATCACCATCACCTAGTAGGTAGGACCGTGTGCTGTTAATTGGCCCGGTGGATAAATCAGATAATATCCGTAGAATGCCTAGTGGGATGGTGCTGGTTCAAATCACCATCACCTAGAGTAGGTAGGACCGTGTGCCGTTAATTGGCCCGGTGGATAAATCAGATAATAGCTGTAGAATACCTAGTAGGATGGTGCTGGTTCAAATCACCATCACCTAGAGTAGGTAGGTGGTCAGGTAAGAGTATGTAGGGGCAGAGTAGGTTGAGGTGTCGATAGGGGGAGAGTAGGCGAGGGTTGCTCAGTTAGGGGGAGGAGTAGGTGAGGGGGGTAAGGTAGGGGGAGATTAGGCGAGGGGGTGGGCAGGCGAGGTGGAGAGTAGGCGAGGGGGGGGGCCAGGCAGGGGAAGAGTAGGTGAGGGGGTGGCAGGCAGGGGCAGAGTAGGCGAGCGGGGCCAGGCAGGGGGAAAGTAGGAGAGGAGGGAGGCCAGGCAAGGGTAGAGTAGGAGAGGGGGGAGGCCAGGCAGGGGGAGAGTAGGCGAGGGGGAGGCCAGGCAGGGGGATAGTAGGTGGGGGGAGGCCAGGCAGGGGGAGAGTAGGAGAGGGGAGAGGCCAGGCAGGGGGAGAGTAGGAGAGGAGGGAGGCCAGGCAGGGGGAGAGTAGGAGAGAGGAGAGGCCAGGCAGGGGGAGAGTAGGTGAGGGGGGAGGCCAGGCAGGGGGGCCAGGCAGGGGGAGAGTAGGTGAGGGGGGGGCCAGGCAGGGGGTGAGGGGGTGGCAGGCAGGGGCAGAGTAGGAGAGGGGGGAGGCCAGGCAGGGGGAGAGTAGGAGAGGGGAGAGGCCAGGCAGGGGGAGAGTAGGAGAGGAGGCCAGGAAGGGGTCTTCCTGACTTTTTTTTAAATAATTAGTAAATAAGTAATCTTTACTTATAAAAATATTATAAATACTTCATTATAATTTTTTTATAAAAAAAATAATAGGAATAGCCCCCCTGCCTACTGGCCAGGCAGGCCTCCCCCCTCTCCTACTCTCCCCTGGCCTCCCCTTCTCCTACTCCTACTCTCCCCCTGCCTGCCACCCCCTCGCCTACTCTTCCCCTGCCTGGCCTCCCCCCTCTCCTACTCTCCCCCTGCCTGGCCTCCCTCCTCTCCTACTCTCCCTCTCCCCCTGCCTGGCCTCCCTCCTCTCCTACTCTCCCTCTCCCCCTGCCTGGCCTCCCTCCTCTCCTACTCTCCCTCTGCCTCTGCCTCTGCCTCTGCCTGGCCTCCCTCCTCTCCTACTCTCCCCCTGCCCCTGCCTGCCACCCACTCGCCTACTCTTCCACTGCCTGGCCTCCCCCCTCGCCTACTCTCCCCCTGCCTGGCCTCCCCCCTCACCTACTCTCCCCCTGCCTGGCCTCCCCCCTCACCTACTCTCCCCCTGCCTGGCCTCCCCCCTCACCTACTCTCCCCCTGCCTGGCCTCCCCCCTCACCTACTCTCCCCCTGCCTGGCCTCTCCCCATGCCTGGCCTCCCTCCTCTCCTGCTCTCCCCCTGCCTGGCCTCCCTCCTCTCCTGCTCTCCCCCTGCCTGGCCCCCCTCACCTACTCTTCCCCTGCCTGGCCCCCCTCACCTACTCTTCCCCTGCCTGGCCCCCCCCCTCGCCTACTCTCCACCTCACCTGGCCCCCCCTCGCCTACTCTCCCCCTATCTACACCTCAACCTACTCTTACCTGACCCCCTACCTACTCTAGGTGATGGTGATTTGAACCAGCACCATCCTACTAGGTATTCTACGGATATTATGTGATTTATCCACCGGGCCAATTAACGGCACACGGTCCTACCTACTCTAGGTGATGGTGATTTGAAACAGCACCATCCCACTAGGTATTCTATGGATATTATCTGATTTAACCACCGGGCCAATTAACGGCACACGGTTCTACCTACTCTAGGTGATGGTGATTTGAACCAGCACCATCCCACTAGGTATTCTACGGATATTATCTGATTTAACCACCGGGCCAATTAACGGCACACGGTCCTACCTACTCTAGGTGATGGTGATTTGAACCAGCACCATCCTATGTCGGGTTTGAACTGGCAGACTTCTACTACATATTCTATGGATATTATCTGATTTATCCACCAGGCCACTTAATTGCACACACTCCTACTTACTGTAGGTGTTGGTGATTTGAACTAGCACCATCCTAGTAGGAGTATGTCGGCCGGCATACTTCTACTAGGTATTCTACGGATATCATCTGATTTATCCACAGGGCCACTCCTACTCTAGGTGTCAGTGATTTGAACCATCACCGCCTATTAGGAGTATGTCGGGTTTGAACCGGCACACTTCTACTAGGTATACTACGGATATCATCTGACTTATCCGCTGGGCCACTTACCGGCACACAATCATGGTGAATTTCTGGGCTGCTTTAAAGTTGTCCTTCAGGAAATCAGTGTGCAAAGCAAAGTGTCACAGTTATGCCTAATGTGGGATTTGAACCATGGACCTGTGGCTCCCAAGGACAGCCTCTCATCACACTGAGCTAACTGATGGTTACTACAACACAGCTTTTCTGTGCTACTTGATGTGAGTGTGGAAAGCAAAGTGTCAGTAAAGACTGGGGTGGGATTGCAACCTGGACCTTTATTTTTTTGTTTGAACTTGAGTGGGTTTGAACCCACCATCTCCTGATCATGTGGCAGCGTCCTATCACACTGAGCCACTGGGTCGAGACAATTCACACTGCTTTTTTGTTGGTTTTCTTCTTCTGAAATCGGTCTTGAAAGTAAAGACTTGAGTGGGGTTTGAACTCACCATCTCCCGATCATGTGTCAGCGTCCTAACACACTGCGCCACTGGTTCCAGACAATTCATCTGCTTTTTTGTTGGTTTTCTTCTTCTGAAATCGGTCTTGAAAGTAAAGACTTGCGTAGGGTTTGAACTCACCATCTCCCGATCATGTGGCAGCGTCCTAACACACTGCACCACTGGTTCCAGACAATAAGCCTATCTCACAGAATTTCCCCGCCCCCCTAAATACGCCCCCTTTCGGGGTTAGTGGTGATAGCGTGACGTCACTCCATAGACGCTACATGTTAAAAGAGGTTATTTAAGAAGTCTACAACTTTTGTTTTCTCAAGGTAAGGTTTGTTCTATCTGCTCGACCTGATTTACCATCTTGTTTGCTTCATAATAATATTGGTCTGTCACATTTTTACATTAGAAAATGTACTTAGATTCTCCAGAGAAAAAAACGTGTAAATGCCCATGTTAAAGTCACCACTATTTACCGGAAGTGGGCGTGAAAAACGGGCTGTGAGATAGGCCTATTCAACTGCTTTTTTGTTGGTTTTCTTCTTCTGAAATCGGTCTTGAAAGTAAAGACTTGAGTGGGGTTTGAACTCACCATCTCCCGATCATTTGGCATCAATTATGCCGTCCCAAACCATGGACTATAGTATGTAGTTTTTTCATGATTTTCATCTTTTTTTCAAATCCTCCAAAATCATGAAAAACGACATGCTATAGTATGCCGTCCGAAGCCATGAACTATAGTATGTCGTTTTTTCATGATTTTCATCTTTTTTTCAAATAGTCCAAAATCACGAAAAACGACATGCTATAGTATGCCGTCCGAAGCCATGAACTATAGTATGTCGTTTTTTCATGATTTTCATCTTTTTTTCAAATAGTCCAAAATCACGAAAAACGACATGCTATAGTAAGCCGTCCGAAAAAAATTATAACTTTGGCATGCTACTAGTCCTACATACTTACACCTAGAATCCCCATTCAAACCTATTTAGGTTCATCTTACGGTGGACATGTTTGCCTGAAAATGAATCTTTGAAATGTTTCATAGTTTTAGAAATATAGTGCTTTAAATTTGAGAAATTTCTAATGGCAGATAGTGGCACGTCAAAAATTAATTCACCTAGAAACTCCATTCACACTTTTTATAATTCAGCTTACTGTGGAGACACATGTTGGAACTTTTTACTTTGAAATGTTTTGTAGTTTGAGTGATTTTCGTCTTTTTTTCAAATCCTCAAAAATGATGAAAAACGGCATGCTATAGTATGCCGTCCGAGACCATGGGTTATAGCCCATGGTCTCGGAGTGATTTTCGTCTTTTTTTCAAATCCTCAAAAATGATGAAAAACGGCATGCTATAGTATAGTAAGCTACTAGTCCTACATACTTACACCTAGAAACCCCATTCAAACCTATTTAGGTTCATCTTACGGTGGACATGTTTGCCTGAAAAGGAATCTTTGAAATGTTTCATAGTTTTAGAAATATAGTGCTTTAAATTTGAGACATTTCTAATGGCAGATAGTGGCACGTCAAAAATTCATTCACCTAGAAACTCCATTCACACTTTTTATAATTCAGCTTTCTGTGGAGACACATGCTGGAACTTTTTACTTTGAAATGTTTTGTAGTTTCTGAGTTATTTAAGTTAAACGCCCAATGCATTCCCAATGGCAATAGCACAAACTTTGGCATGCTACTAGTCCTACATACTTACACCTAGAAACCCCATTCAAACCTATTTAGGTTCATCTTACGGTGGACATGTTTGCCTGAAAAGGAATCTTTGAAATGTTTCATCGTTTTAGAAATATAGTGCTTTTAAATTTGAGAAATTCAGAATGGGGGTCAATGGCAGATTTTGGCAAGTAAAGATTTGAGTGGGGTTTGAACCCACAATCTCCAGATCATGCAGCCAGTGTGCTAAGTCACTGATCTACTTGCTACCTGCCACAACACAGCCTGCTGTTCCCTTTGAGTACAACATTGTTACAAAAATAAAATACAAAAAATAAAATAACAGGAGATTTGTCTATTGTTTCTTTTGCTGTTGTTATGTTCGAATGTTTATGAACCACAATGGAAACAAGTCTCTGGCTCTTCTGTCATTATCTATTCGGCCTTTTAAGAACAGCATGCACAGTGGCTCACTGGGTACAGAGCCTGCCTGGGAATCAGGAGGCTGCAGGTTCAAGTCCTGGCTCTGACATAGTGTCCCAAAATCATGAAAATATGACATAATATGTATTTTTTTCATGATTTTCATCTTTTTTTCAAATCCTCCAAAATCACGAAAAACGACATGCTATAGTATGCCGTCCGAAACCATGAACTATAGTATGTCGTTTTTTCATGATTTTCATATTTTTTTCAAATCCTCCAAAATCACGAAAAACGACATGCTATAGTATTCCGTCCGAAAAAAATAACTTTGGCATGCTACTAGTCCTACATACTTACACCTAGAATCCCCATTCAAACCTATTTAGGTTCATCTTACGGTGGACATGTTTGCCTGAAAAGGAATCTTTGAAATGTTTCATAGTTTTAGAAATATAGTACATTTATAATGGGGCTCAATGGCAGCTCTATGGCACAAAAAATCACTTTCACCTAGAAACTCCATTCACACTTTTTGAGTGGTGTAAACCACTCCTACAACTGGCTTTGTTAGTCTGTCTGTCTGTCTGTCTGTCTGTCTGTGCAGAAAAAATGAGCATGGTTGCTACGGTCACCCAGTTCACCCGGGTGTGATTTCATTACGTCAGACATTACATCAGACCACAGCTGATCAGGCTATATAAGACCTTACACCACTCAGTACACACGGGTGTGATTTTTATAATTCAGCTTACTGTGGGCACAGTAAGCTGATCTACAATCTCGGCTACAAGATCGGCTATTTTAAAATGGCCAAAATGTATAGGGTTGAAGTGGTTAATGTTTTCTAATCAAAATTAAAAAATTAAAACTATAACTAAAGTTTTCAAATATTGCTATTGCCATTGAGAATGCATTGGGCGTTTAAGTTAAATAACTCAGAAACTACAAATCATTTCAAAGTAAAAAGTTCCAGCATGTGTGTCCACAGTAAGCTGGATTATAAAAAGTGTGAATGGAGTTTCTAGGTGAAAGTTATTTTTTGATGTGCCAATAGCTGCCATTGAGCCCCATTATGAATTTCTCAAATTTGAAAGCACTATTTCAAGGTTCAAGGTTGTCTTTATTGCTAAAACTATGAAACATTTCAAAGATTCCTTTTCAGGCAAACATGTCCACCGTAAGATGAACCTAAGTAGGTTTGAATGGGGTTTATAGGTGTATGTAGGACTAGTAGTGTGACGACGAGTATAATGAACTGGAAGAAAAGTAACTAGTGTGTGTTCTGGTCCCGTTGATTGAGCTGAGAAAACCTATAAACCTTTGAAGGTTTATAGGTTTTCTCAGCTCAATCAACGGGACCAGAACACACCTGGGCTGGCTGCCTGCAGGATCACATCCACCAATGGGGAGGCTGTCTGTGTCCTGTCATGGTTTCTCCTCTGTATTATCTGATTAACATCCACAATAACACTAAAGCACTACAGACACCTTTGATGGACAGCACCATTCAAATGCTCTGTACATGATCCCAAGGCCCCATTTGAAAAGTGACACCAAGAAGAACAAATTACAACCTAAAAGTCACTGAGAGCTCAGTGACTTGTGAGTTTGTGAGTTCAAATCCAGCTGAGTTCCTCCTACTTTCACTCTGCAGCATGTTTTGGAGAATAACATCCAGAAGAGAACTGGAGAGCATGGTGGCACTCTGTGATAAGCTGCTGTCTATGTGAGCCACAGGTCATGGGTTCAAGTTCAGCCCATGGCCTCAGACGGCATACTATAGCATGCCATTTTTCATCATTTTTGAGGATTTTTTTGCCGTTTTTTTGCCGTTTTTCATCATTTTTGAGGATTTGAAAAAAAGGGGGATTTTGTTTCCACTTGGAAAAAAATACTTTTAGTTACTCCACTGCGCCTTCTACCGATATTGCCCAGAGAATTGCCTCATAGAGACACCACACGTACAGTTTATACGTGTGGTAGGGGGCTCAGAGTGTGTCCACTAAGGAAAGTAGGCTTTCTAATGACACGACCCGCCTTTGTTTTGGTGAGTAGCAAAAACGTTCTTTTTATTTACGCTAAAGAGGAGAGGCTGCAGCTCTGCATCCATGCGAGCGGTGGAAGTTGAGAGTAACATAGCTCTAAAAGCAACGCATTAGAGCTATGGACCAGAGCTAGCAGAATAGTACAAAAACAACAACTAATTTCTGTAACAATGGACAATTCATTAACAATTCATTATCCATGCATCATTTTCATTTTCATTTGACCAACAACAAACTGGTTCTAAATGTTCTCCAGAATGGAATTTCCAGAACAATGGAGGGGGTTGAGCCATTCATTATCCATGCATCATTTGACCAACAACAACTAAATGTTGGTTCTAAATGTTCTAATATGAGAAATAAGGTAAAATAAACATGAAATAAACATGGGGCGAGATATCCATGCTTTGGGGCGAGATATCCACGCCGTGGGGCGAGATATCCACGCTTTGGGGGCGAGCTATCCACGGCTTCGAAATTCCGGGGCGACCGTTCTTCACTTTTCGCGGGGGAGAGTTGGAAAAGGGGCGAGCATAGGCTACCTGTTACGGGTACCGGATACTAAACGACTCGCCCCTTTACCAACTCGCTCCCGCGAAATGTTTTAATTACCTGTTACGGGTACCGGATACTAAACGACTCGCCCCTTTACGTTTGTTATTTACAGCTATAGGTAGTGGGGCGAGATGGAAAAGGGGCGACCGTACCTGTTACCCGGGTACCTACCCTAGGGGACACGGGGAGAACATGCAAACTCCACACAAAATGGAAAATAAATGGTGCATTTATAGCGCCTTTATCCAAGGTGCATTACAGTCACCCATATTCATACACCGATTGCGGCGGAAGTCATGCAAGGTAGGCTACCAACCAGCACATCAGGAGCAATTTAGGAGGAGCCGGGATTCGAACCGCCAACCCATGGATCATTGGATGACCTTCTCTACCTCCTGAGCCAGTCTCCCAAAGAGTAGCCCTTTCGCCAACACCGCCTCGGCTATGGGCACTGATGACGCCGATTGACCATTTGAAAATAGCCGATCTAGAAGCTCACAATGGGTCGCACCACGACGCATTGTGATGGCACATTCTCATTCTGCATAGTGAATAGGCCTACTTTCTACTTTTGGTACTTTAAGTACATTTTGATGCCAATACTTTTGTACTTTCATTCATGTACATTTTGAATTCCAGACTTTTTACCTGGTAGTAGTTTTACATTGCAGTATTGATACTTTTACTTAAGTAAAACAATTGAGTACTTTTTCCACCACTGGAAGCGAGAATGTTGGTGGCCTGTGCCTGAGCTTGAATTTTGGCTATTTTCTCAATTATTTTGCGCTTTTTTTCTTTTCTTACATAGAAAATAAACAGCCTATGTAGAGTAAAGCAATCATGAGGAATAAAAAGAAAATCCAATGCTCATTGGCTGCTGTGGGGTTCTAGAATTCAGCTACGCTGGTGGTGTGGTTGCCACATCTGGCTTTGGATGAAAGAGACTTCTGACTAAAACAAATTTAAATTTCAAATATCCTCTAACCTTTAAATGTGTTCTAGTCAGTGCTTTACGGCATATTCTTGAATAACAAAAAGCAAAGATATCTGTACATAAGAACATTTTATTGACTAGTCCGATTTCTTCCTGAACAAATCAATTTGCAAAGAAAATCGAAAATATATCGTGGCTGTCAAACTGTTACATTTCAGGAAATGTAACAGTTTGACCTACAGTATGATGAATCATGCACTTTGGAAATGTTTAACACATTTAAATACTTTTAATTAAATGTACAGAATATACATGTTTCTTTTTTCTTTCAAACTAAAGAGTAAAGAAAAGAAGGTTTGACATTAATCGATTCGATACACACAATGGGGAGGTGTATAAAAACACGTGTGCAACCAGCAATCGACTCCAATATGATCAACCGTTTGTGAGTTTGAAACATGAACCTCCATTGAGAAGATGAACAAATATGAGACAATTACTGCTATGACAGCTGTGAGATTGCATTTACATTCCTAATCTAATCTGGAACAAGTCGTCAAATCACAATCTCTTGACTATGCCTTGAACGTTTTCATTTTGCTCTAGAAAAGGATATTGTTGCCGTCTGGCAGAAACCTTGCATGTCCATATTTCAACTTTATATGTTTATTTATTATTATTGTTTTGTCAATTAATGCCCTACATCATCATACAATAGTGTCACAAGTAGGAAAAATTAAATACAAGCTCACAACATGCGTTGGAAGCTGGAGGATCGGGCATTTTTTACTTGAAAGTGACATTAAAAGTGGTTACGTGTATCTGTGGATGTCAAACATTTAACAATATTAACAAGAGCTTGGGACTAAATCATAAACATTATATCCATTGGAACAACTGCAGGTTATTTTTTCCTGAAAAGCACCGCTTATTTTTTTTTACATACAAGGTTTCCGCCTGGCAGTGACAATATTCTGTATTTCAAGGATGCTTTACTTTTTAAAATGTCACCGACACGAAAATAAAATAAAACAGTTTGGCTGGCGTCCACTGCCACAGATGGAAGGAATTAGGAGAGCCGCGGGGCGGGTGGGTGACAAGATGACTCAGTGACTTGTGACACTGGGGTGTAGAGGTTTGACCCGGACACGGCGGGACAATCCTAGTCTGAGTCCCTGTCCCGGAGACCTTCCTGGTACCGTCTGCGATGACCCGGGGCTTTTACCCACCTGACCTGAAGACATCACATAAGACAATAGACCTTTGTTGATCCCCATGGGGAAATTCAAGTATCGATACTGTGTTTCAATAGGAAATCCAACACTTTCTAAAACACTTCTACATGCTACCACAATTGAATGAGATGAGTTGTGTGGAAAGCAAAAAGGGTCATATTTCACCTCACGTCCGCTGGCCAACCAAGTGTTATAGGCACAGTCTATGTTCATGGGTTAATTTGGTTAGGTGAGCATTCAGATGTTTTACTGTGCACTCAGTTTGTGAAGTGTCCTGTTTTACAGCTGCTATGTGAAAACCTGATTTCTGCATATTGTAGCAGTAAAGCTGTAAAGATGTATTTAATCAAGTATTAAGGTTTTGTTTTTGAGTACTGAACCTTCTCAAAAGGTTCACAACCGGTAGGCTAGGTCTATACCATTTATTTATTTTGGTTTACAACATTTAATCCAATGTCGACATTTATGTCTGAACTGAAGGAGAGTGATCTCTCTCACACACACACCACTCAAATTGTGGCCAATGCAGATTCACACCTGCAGTGGTTTTCAACCAGTGGTCCTTGAGAGGATTGTTAAACATCTGAATTACTTAATTTGCAAGAAGTCTACACAATTTGAAAATGTATAAGAATTGTCATCTTGCCCGTTATCACTCCTAAATACAGCATAGAATTGTGGGGGGAAAAAAAAATCTTTGGTGGTCCGTGGCTAAAATGCTGAATATATAGTGGGCCTATATATAGTGGTTGAAAACCACTGCTCTATTGCATACAATTAGTTTTTTGAGATAACTGCCTTAATTACATTTACCTCAGTGTCCCTATTCTGTGGCAAACATTTGGCAGAAATAGCAGCTCTACAAGCTCACGAGTCTGTAGATAGGCTATTTTCATCGAAGAGATATTATATGGTGTACTGTAGACTACAGGGAAAAAGGAGGGGCTTAACAGTGGTGTCATGGTGCTTTTTTTTCTGGTACCACGGAACGTCACACACACGCTACCGCGCGTGCATGTGCGCATCGCGGCATGCACACAGAACAGCTGCATAGCCTAAGCCTATTTTGTTAAATAGTGTATGAGAGTTTTAGACACACAAACACGAAAGTAGACTTAAAACAGTCAGACAAACTTCTTTACTGCACAGTGCACACTAGCGACACTAAAAAGTTTGCTTTGGACGAATGAATCTGTTCTTTGATGGAGCCACTGTGTTCTACGAGCATGACACCACTGGGGCTGAATATAAGTAAGTGTATAATCCGTCAAGTCATACCTGGAGGAGTCCACTTTGGTACTCTGCTGCCACCTGCTGGGCTGAGAGGGTGAGATGCAGGTGTGTTGCCAGAGATGGCAGGCCTTTTGGAAGTGGATGGAGTCTTTGTCGGGGGAGGACTTCTGTCTGGTTGTGAGATCTTTGTCGGGGGAGGACTTCTGTCTGGTTGTGAGATCTTTGTCGGGGGAGGACTTCTGCCTGGTTGTGAGATTGCTGTGGGACAGATTGACCAATAACCATTAAAAAATGAATGGTATTGGGTATTCTTAACCACGGGGTAAAGCGAGTACTCTGAAAACGGGTATAATGGCTGGCTACTGCATAACTGGGTAGGGCATGTATTCCCAATTGCATCGTTCCACGTGCATTGTTCTTGACTTGTGTGGTGGTTATAAAATTATATACGGTAATCAATGAGTTTACAATTACAATTTAGGCATTTAGCAGACGCTCTTAATCCAGAGCGACTTACATTAAGCAGTATAAAAAGTAGTTATCATGAAACAAGCGTAAGCTAAGAACGTAACAGTGGAGTATCTATATCATGAAACTATATATGTAAACTATACATACTATACTATATTATACATTATACATGTGTACTATAAAGTGCTATGCCTACATAAAATGCAATTCTAGTGCCGTCTACGTAACATGCTATAAGTCTGTTAAAAATGCTATCTAAGTCTACATAAAGTGCTACCTAAGGGGCTAGGGCAAGTGCTACGGGCCATGGTGGAGTCTGAAAAGGTGGGTTTTCAGACTACGGCGGAAGATTTTAGTGAAGGTACTTCCAGCGTCCCTGCATTGTCTGATCTGAGTGCGCAGGAGGGTTTGTAGGGTACGATCATACCTGTAAGATATGGGGGAGCCATGCCTTTGGTTGCTTTGAATGCCAGCATCAGAGTTTTGTATTCTGTGCGGGCGGCGACCGGGAGCCAATGGAGGGAGCAGAGAAGGGGGGAGACGTGTGAGGATTTTGGCTGGTTGAAGACCAAGCGAGCTGCGGCATTTTGGATCAGTTGGAGGGGCTTAAGTGCACATGCCGGTAGGCCAGTAAGGAGGGAGTTACAATAGTCAAGTTTTGACAAGACTGTTGTCTGGATTAGGAGCTGGGCTGACTCCTGGGTGAGGAACGGTCTAATTCGTCGTATGTTATGTTATGAGTGTAAACCTACAGGATCGAGTGACAGCTGTGATGTGTGTTTTGAACGAGAGCTGACTGTCCAGGACAACACAAATGAGTTTGATTAACTGTTGCAGCCCTAAAAAAAACTACAGCATATAAACTAAATATCAAAGACAGACCTGCTGTATGTGATTTGGCGGTTTTGGAGGGTTGTTTTTCTTTCTTAGAGACAAGGGTCTTGGGGGGAGCTTGGGTCTTCTTTATTATTATTACTATTTTTTTGTCCTTCTTGCTGGTTTTGTTGATTTTCTTCACAGTGAACTCCTCATCCTCACTTTCGGGTGCGTCGCTGAAATCGTCGTCGCTGTCTGTATCTGAACATAAAGTCAGTGTTACGTTATCACACGAAAGCAGAGAAACAATGCAGATTAGATCATCAAACCCTGTACACAAGACACTGCCCCCGCTGCCACCTTTAGATCTCCATATATGGAGCTGACCTGTTCTGACATTCCATGTGTTGATCTGACCTCATCAAACCCTGTACACTCAAGACATACTGGCCATATGGGTATGGCCAGTACAGAATTAATTCCATATGTTGATCTGACCCCCCCATGCCAAAGCTCCAGCGCTCGCCCAGCAGTCTGCCCAGGCGGATATGTTGATCTGACCCCCCATTGCAAAGCGCTCGCCTCGGACCCACTGCCCTAACCTGGTGTCATTTTGGGCAGATAGTCCTCATCGTCTTCCTTCGACTTGGCCCTGTGCGGCTCTTGTGCACTGCAGGCAGCCTTCCTCTGTCTGGATGGGGAGCAGTGTGAACCCTGCTCTGCTGTGATCTGTTCCAGACCTGCAGGAGAAAGGGTATTCTATCAACACTTGTGATCCTTCTTCATTCTGTTCTTAAATTGTTCTATTATGCGATGTGGATGAGTGGTTTTCTACTTTTTGTGCCCAAGGCACATCAGACCCACCTGGCACACCTGTATTCATGATTGTTTTTTTTGTATTCATGATAATACACTTGTATTCATGTCAAAAAATACCCTATCTACAAGCTCGTCACAACACGTTGTGAGCTTGTAGATTTGCTATTTCTTTTTAAACAATTTTCAACTTCTCTTCCTATAATTGGTCCTCACTAATGATCATGATAAAATACAGCAATTTTTTTCTACTCAATCTGTGTCTCATAGGAGGGCTGTTGGCAGTTCAGAAACCCGTCCACCAGTGACATCATCGATGGGGATTCCAAGCCAATAGAAACTACAGGCTTTCTTTTCCTGAAAAGTTGCAATGCAAAAATGGAAGCCATCGTTCTCACGATAATACAAATCTAAATAGATTTTAAAACAAATCTTGTTTTAAAAAGAATCTGCCTAACGATGATGTCACTGGTGGACGGATGTCTGAACTGCCCACAGCCCTCCTATGAGACACAGACTGAGTTAGGAAAAAATTTTGGTGTTTTATCATGAACATTAGTGAGGACCAATTATATGAAGAGATGTTGAAAAGTGGTGAAGTGGTCCTTTAAGTTATCATTGTTACGGGTGAAATGACGCGTTACTACTTGATGGCCTTCCAGATTTTTTTACTTCAGTCACTCTTTCTGCAATTTCTGAATCTTAGCAGCACCCCCATTATCTAAATTCAACATTTTGGTTAGAACATATTGACACAAAAACAATATGTCAATATGTTCCAAATAAAATAGCATAAAAGCATTTCCATGGATTAAAGCAAAAATAAAATCTCATGACCAAACTGTTGTTAGGCCAAGTCCTACTCTGCAATTTGTGAAACTGCGTGAAAGGAACCCCTACACTTCACACTAGCGCTGTAGGGCCTTCGTCCTACTCCTCCCACCCAACACTCCCTGCTGACAGCCCTTCGTCCTACTCCTCCCACCCAACACTCCCTGCTGACAGCCCTTCGTCCTACTCCTCCCACCCAACACTCCCTGCTGACAGCCCGTAGGACTCCTCCCACCCAACACTCCCTGCTGACAGCCCGTAGGACTCCTCCCACCCAACACTCCCTGCTGACAGCCCGTAGGACTCCTCCCACCCAACACTCCCTGCTGACAGCCCTTCGTCCTACTCCTCCCACCCAACACTCCCTGCTGACAGCCCGTAGGACTCCTCCCACCCAACACTCCCTGCTGACAGCCCGTAGGACTTCTCCCACCCAACACTCCCTGCTGACAGCCCGTAGGACTCCTCCCACCCAACACTCCCTGCTGACAGCCCTTCGTCCTACTCCTCCCACCCAACACTCCCTGCTGACAGCCCTTCTTCCTACTCCTCCCACCCAACACTCCCTGCTGACAGCCCTTCTTCCTACTCCTCCCACCCAACACTCCCTGCTGACAGCCCGTAGGAGTATGTTCCTACTCCTCCCACCCAACACATCCTGCTGACAGCCCGTAGGAGTATGTTCCTACTCCTCCCACCCAACACTCCCTGCTGACAGCCCGTAGGAGTAGCCCGTAGGAGTATGTGGCAATGACCCGCCCGGCTTCTCTCCCGTAGGAGTAGCCCGTAGGAGTATGTGGCAATGACCCGCCCGGCTTCTCTCCCGTAGAAGTAGCCCGTAGGAGTATGTGGCAATGACCCGCCCGGCTTCTCTCCCGTAGGAGTAGCCTGTAGGAGTATGTGGCAATGACCCGCCCGGCTTCTCTCCCGCAAGCACAGGCCAATTCTGTTCGCAAAACTTTCCACTTCACTTTCTATCACATACCCCATTTGAGAAACACAGATCTAAGCCCCGTTTTATATTTGAAAATTGCCAATCTACAAGTCCACAATGTGTTGCATATCAAGGTAAATGGTCAAAGTATAATATTTAATTTTGTCCAACCATAGCATAAAGGATAGGTGCTGGTAAAAAACAAAATACCCAAAACAGCGATGTTCACACTGCAGTTGGAAATGTGCTGCAAGGATGGAGGGACATTCTCATCGTCTTGCGTTGGACACTCTTCGACATCTTCCAAAGAAAGGAAATATGCAACAATCACACACGGTTATCGGTGTCAACAAAATGTAATCAGGTGTGTTTTGCTGACCACTGCACCTGTGGCGTTGGGAGACTGATCCTCTTTCCCATCTGAAGAATGCAGCAAGGAGAGCGTGAGGGCAGCTTCTAGATCCCGTTTTAACACCTTCTCAACCAATGGCTTTCTTTAAACCAAAAGGACAGAATTTCAGCTGAAGTTCAGGCTTATTTCAAGTAGGCCTGCAACAATCAATAATTTTCTTAGTGATTGTTAAGTGTTAAGTTAAGTTATTTAATATCAACAAACTGGCATTTCTTTTATATAATAGACTGACTTGGTCTGCCACCAAACACAGGTATAGTGCAAAATTTGTGATATCAGATCTACAAGCTTACATGTGAGTTTGTATGTTTACACGTGGTGGCTACTGTCACATGTACAGTATGCTAATTAGAGCAGGAACTGTGATCAACCTTGCATGCTACAGGCCAGTGATTAAACTGATGTTACAACAGGCTCACTTTGTTTTCAACATCAAGTGTCCTCATAAAAGCTTGTGACTCTGACTGTGACTGTTCAGTACAGAAGATGAGAAGATGACTGGACACACATTCGAGAGAATGGGCAATATCGATATATTGCACTGATATAATCATCCATCAATCATCATCTGGTATTTTGGTTGTAATTAATTAATACGATAAGAGTTGTCTTTTCCTAGTTTGAACACTTGAGCCTTATTTTATACTTTCAAATATTTGCAAAATACACAAGCTCACAAGGCGTTGCATGTAACAATAAGAAGAAAATCTAAATAAATAAATAAAAGGTACAGTGTATAAGATTACAAAACCTGACAATGTGACACTGTAATATGGATGCCTCTGCGTATGTTCCTCCTATACAGCATAAAACATTTATAATAAAAGCATTTTGTTGGCAAACATCTTATCTCCATATTTTAACTTTTTGTGTGTTCTATAAATCAATGCCCTACTTGATCATACTGCAGCATCACAAAACTATCAAAAGTATCAGATCCACAAGCGACGCGTGTCAAGCTGGTAGATCTGTTAATTTTGTATTTGAATCCTGGAAAGTAACAGTTTTGGACATATGAGGTTTCCACCGGACAGAGATGGTTTAATAAAACACAGACATGCAGTAAATAAACCCTCCTCATTCATTGCACATGATGCATTATGTATTCCCCACCTGTCTTGGCTGCTTATTTTGGACTGTGAATCACTGTCTTCTTGACTAGAGTACTTGCTTGATGATTTCATCTTCTGTTGTTTCAGTTCCTCTCTGGCTTTTTTGCGTGGGGGAGCTTTCGTGCTGGAAAAGTCATCTAATTCAAATGAGAAGAAAGAAACAACTCTGATGATGAGGATTAACTTGGTGGTTCTCAAACTTTTTAATTTCCTGGACACACAGTTTGGTATGAATTAGGCCACACATAACAGTCAGAGTTACAGACCAATAGGGTTCCATTTGTACACGGTTGCCGTTTGTGCTCTGTGTTGTTGACTGTGAAGACGAATATCCTTCGGGACAATAGAGCACCGAAGTCCTGACGTCACTGTCAGTAGAGGGCGTCAGTCCACAGGTTCATGTACTTTTTATTTGCATTGTAATCTCCATAGGGGGATTTTAGATCGCCTCATATAAGAACTGTGTTTGAAAAATAAACCGATCACCCCGGCCTTTTCACTCATATGGATATGAAGCATCGACTGAAGGTGGAAATGTACAAATATACCCAAAGAGTAACAAAATAAGCGTTAGAAACGAGTCAAACAACCCAGAGACTACATTTCCGGGTAGGCGGGTGACTGCATCTGCCCGTCACACAACAGAAACTGAATGTCAATTACGTTTATTTTATTGATATTTAATGTTTCGTGGTTAGTACGAGTCGAGTCACCACCAGCTGAGCTTACGTCAATGAGGAATCTCAGGAACGCAATGTGTTGACAGCTGGGCGTGACGTATATTAGCAGCGACATTGCCTTCATATGTAGTTTCAAGGCTTTTGCGGCCACATTAATTCCATTTTCTTCATTAACGACGCACAGTCACTCCCCTGACAGAAAGGCCGGGGTGGTCGGTTTATTTTTCAAACACAGTTCTTATATAAAGCGACCTAAAATCGCCCTATGGAGATTTCAATGCAAATAAAAAAATACATGAACCTGTGTGTTGGTGCCCTCTACTGAAAGTGACGTCAGACTTCGGTGCTCTATAAAGATTATTATTATAACAATCATTTAGCTGTGGGCACCTGGAACCACCTCTAACTCAGGGACCCCTCAGGGACCCCCAACCCCCACTTTTAGAGCCAGTGGTTTAACTCTCCACCATGAAGAATGGTGGTGGGGCCTGGGCCGTGGCTCAGCGCCCCAGGCACCTTGGCCGGTAGTCTGAATCTGGCAGTGTGCAGCGGGTTCAACTCCCGATCCCGATGGCCTTTACTGCATGTCACTCCCCCATTTCCTGTAAGCCTACCATCTGTCCCTCAATAAATAATAATGGTGGTGGAGCCATTCTGAATAAGCAGCAAACTAGATTGCAGAAATGAATGTTAACATGAAGCACTCAATTTAAGATGAACTTTTAAACCTACATTGAATCGATGCTCTATATGTCTATGGTATGTACTGTATCTATGTTACAGCCCACATCCCCTAGACCTGACAGGCTGCGTCACCTGAATTGAAACAAATATAAGTCAAGAGAATAGTCTTGAATAGTACTGTTCAAGCTTGGTCATCATTACATCTTTCCGCATTGGCTGGATGTCAAATAAGCCTTTTACTTTCAAGTTTGCTTTGTGTTCTATACCTCATTTTGGAAAAGCTCACACATGTTCTCCAAGTAGACATTATTGAATATGTTATTCTTGTGATAGGGGAGGAATACACTGAAAGCATACAACTTTGGAATCCAAGTGATGCGCTCAAAGGGTAAAATCATGTTCATTATCACTACATAACCAGGATCATGGTTATTAACTTATTGATATGGTTGTTTCGATCTATCATTTGTGTTAGGCTAAGGCCATTATTCCTTTTGCGGGTGTAACATTAAGTGTGTATGCATATTCCTGTATGAATTGAAAATGAATAAATGAATGCATTGAAATTAAATATGCATGAAACAAAACTCACCATCGTCATCGCCAAAGTCTTGGGAATCACAATAGTTGACCATCTTTGTTTTCCTGTTGGAAAACTAAAGTTATAGGGACCATGTATCTTAAGGGGAAATAACCCCTTTGTGAGCTTGCACGGCTGTTATTTCCCCAAGCATGAATTAAGTCATTAATTAATGTACCAGTACAACGACGACATACATACAGCTACTTTAATGAACAGCCCCTTTCGGGAACATTGTTTACCTTTTCTGTATTTAGTTAGTCTCCCCAAATACAGAAAATACAGAAAAGGTAAACAAGGGTGCCGAAAGGGGCTAAACTTAAAGTGTATTTCTCACGTTAAGCCTTTTATAGCTTTTATGTAACTTTAAGAATAGCTGTGGTTACAATTCAATCCGATTCAAAAGGTAAACATATGTTTACATTGCCAAAGTGGAACAATACAATCAAAACAAAATGAAAGTCAGTTACAAACCTCGGTGGTCGATCCATAGTGATAATGCTAATGCTATTGTTATTGTTCTTGTTCGAGTTAACGGCGAGTTACAATCACATTCACTCCGTGTCGACGGGTAGCAGTGACGGTGTAACGTAAAGTGAGACTGAAACTAAACTAAATATAACTAGTTCGTTAGTTTGTTTGAAACCACGTTAAAATAAACAACTCGTCTGAACTATTTCAACCAGCCCGCCCGAACACTGTGACGCTTTGTTGACCCATCTGACGATTCACCGCACGTGATTTGACGGTTAAAGAATAAAATGTCAACAGTATCCTTTGTTAAAATAATATATCTATTTTAAACTTTTTGCGAATAAATATTCTGACCTGTCAAATGTATTTGGGTTTTTTCAGCTGCAGCTGAATGTTTTATTATTTTCCGGAAGAGAAACGTGTCGAATCTGCTAAAGCAAACAAGCTGCATTTTCAGGCGAACGTCTCTGACCGTTACAGACCTGGGGATCAGATTGTATCACTTTAAAAGCTGTAATTGAACTGTATACAAATGACGGAGGCCACGGTGGTGTAGTCTAATGCATGCTACAATTACCGTATTAATGTCTTTAAGTTTAAATATGGCTCTTGTCTAGTCTATAGTAGCCGCGGCGCAGAGGCCTAAACATCGGTCTTCTTCAACAGGGAGTCAGCGACCCCCAGTGGCTTCTCAGAGTTACTTTAGGGGCCCACCAAAACAAAACCAAAAAACATTTACTTTACAATTTACATAACACTACTGGTCTGGTCAAACAAATCTTTGAAAGCATTAGCTGCAGTGTCACCAGAGAACCTTCTACTTCACTAGTAGGAAAGAGGAGAGTCACGCACACCGTCTTGACAATACAAAACCTTTATTCATACATTATTGCAACATTTCGGTCAGTCGGACCTTCATCAAGCATCACTTCTACTCCACTAGTACAATTATCTTAAAACTTACAACATGATACATACGTAGTACAACCCACGTTCAACCCAGATTCGGCTCAAACAAGGTATTAAGTTAATTTCGCTCCTATGTCACTAAATGTGGAACACCCTAACAGCAGCCATTAAGAAATGGCTGTGAATCCCTACTCCTTCAAAACCGCTCACAAATAATAATAATAATAATAACTTGTAATAATAATAATAATAACAAAGAGCACCTAATATGGACGGCTGCAATTTGAAACTGGCCCCTGTAAAAAATTTCAAAGTCCCCCCCCCCCCCCTTTTCCCCCATACTGTACATGTTTTTCCCTTTTTTACTTTCTTTAACTGTATATTATGATTATTTCCTCTTTTTTTCTTCTCCTTCATAGAAGTGTATATTTGTACGTCTTTAAATGTCCTGATGAACTGAAAATGAAGGACCCGGAAAAGCACTAAGACAAGTCTTAGTGCTTTTCTGGTTTCATCCTCGTAGCAGTTTTTCTATTGACTTGTGCTTTTCGTGTGTATGTAGGCTATACCCATTGTACATACTGTGAATAAAATGTTCAATCAATCAAACATGAACCACTTTAGCCCTATTTTATACATAGGTTATTTGAAAATAGCCGATCTACAAGCTCACAACATGTCACGCTGCAACGCGTGAGCTTGTAGATCTGATATTTTCAAACATTTTAATACTTTTACTTTTGGTACTTTAAGTATATTTCAATGTCAATACTTTTGTTATTTTACTCAAGTAACATTTGAACACAGGCCCTTTACTTTTATATTGTGGCATTGGTACTTTTACTTAAAATATCTGAGCACTTTCTCCTTCCTCCACCACTGGATGGGAGGTTGGTGAAGGAAGGCCTTGCAGGTAACTAGGTAGTGAGGAGTATTTTTGAAATTCTTTACTTGACCGGAAGCCAGTGGCGGTCCTGGTGAGGAAAGGCTTAAAAAGAAAAAAAGAATATAAACAAAATAACTAAAAAGAAGCACAGGATGGCAGACATCCACTCTGCAGCAGCAGCCGTTCATTACCTGCAAACAGACGAACAAGAGACAGACTATGATTTTATAGCCTGGGCACAGTGGGCAGCATTCCTTTTCGGGTTTTTTGTAGTCATCAGGCAGGAATCATCAATCTGGAACTTCCTTTTCCCTCAAACCGATTTTTCTCAATAAAAGCCGCAGGCTACCAGAGCTTTTATTGTTATTCTTCCGGTTTGAGGGAAAGGAAGTTCCATATGATGGTTCCTGCCTGATGACTACAAAACAATGACTACAACATAACGTAACGATATCATCCGCTCGAGACCGGTTCACACAGCAATTTTGCAACACAGACCAGGCTTTCCTCCGAGGTGGAAAGCCTGGTGACCGAGGTTAATGATTTTATAATCTATATTCTAATAGACCTCAGTTTGGTCCAGAATAATTCTATTTAACACATTTGACAAGAAAATGATGAGACCATGAAATATGCTACTGAGTGGCAGCAGTGATAAGTTCGTCTAAGCTATGATGACTAAAACTAAGACTAAATATAACAATTTATAATATAAATATACCAGACAATTTCGTCAAATAAAAACTAGACTAAATGTTAGGGAGGGACTAGAAGATATCTAGTAGAACTAAAATACATTTTATGCTTGGTTGCGCTCAGGTATTTTGATAATAGCAGATCTACAAGCTCACAACACTTCGACACGTTGTGAGCTTGTTGATTGGCTATTTTCAGCATGCAACAAAAATCAACTGTAGATTTAGTTGACTAAAATTGTAGGATATTTAGTCGAATAAAACTAGACTAAAACGAAAGCAATTCCGATTATGCAAAAAGCCAAAGAAATATCTTTAAAAAGAAACCACTGGAGTCCACAGTCAAGTAGGATTCAATACGTATGATGTCGCTTCAAATCTATATGGGGTTCATAAAATCACCTTTCTACATATCTTATACTGACCGAGTTCATCCATTCTGTGACATCAGAGACACGTGTGAAGACAGTGGGCTTCTTAGGGACATTGCAGCCCTCGCTGGACACAAAGCTGGCAACGCCAAGGACGTGGTAGTGTGTGCCATTCACTTCACAGTTCAGAGGGCCACCAGAGTCACCCTAGGCAGACAGAAAGAGAAAGTGTCTAAAGTCAAAGTCGTACGATTAGTCACACACGTTACCGCAGTGAAATTTGTTCTCTGCATTTGACCCATTTCTTGGAGCGGTGAGCCACAGCGTGCCTCGCGCTCGGGAATCATTAGATGATTTTACCCCCAATCCAACCCATTGGAGTAACAAGCAGGGAGGCATGGCCCTTTTTGAAACCGCCTCCTCGCCAGTCGCCCTACACACTTGCCCTCGATATGCACGTTCACGTGAGGCTGCGCCCTATTAAGTGCCGTCCGAAACCAAGCAGCCTTGAGTGGAAGTGGCTTATAAGGCCCTCAAGAGCGAGTCTGTGCCGATCTAGACTTGATTGCCTTGTGCAGCCCTGATCTATGTCCGCATGGAAACCGCGACCTACAAATGTAAGTACCACCACAAATAATTGATAAATAAACTGTTCCTAAACAATCTTCATCTGATGCAGAATAGACAACGCTCTAACTGACACAAGGGCTCTTTATTTACCCCACCGTGAAAAACTATAAATGAAACCACACAAACAAAACACCGTTTAACATGATTTATAAACACCATGGATGTATATGAAATGTCCTTTTTGACAGTCACGCTGTAATTCCTTTTAAATGTCCATATTAATGAAATCCACATGTCACACAAACATATACACGATGCAATGCAATATAACGAACCCCGACCTCCCAGTTTCAGGGCAGACACTCTAACCACAAGGCAACTGTCTGGTCTATAAGGACCCAGTGACTGATACATAAACAGCATGTGATTACATGCCGTTTCATACTTTCATATACGTTTCAAGATTTTAAACGTTATATTATTATATACATCATTCTAAAGCTCCCCCCACCTATTGGCTATGAATATGGTAAATATTGATAAATTATTAAAGGACCACTTCACCGCTTTTCAACCTATCTAATAGGTCGTCACTAATAATCATGATAAAATTGCACGGTTGTTTTCTTAGGAGGGCTGTGGGCAGTTTAGAAACCGTCCTCCAGTGACATCATCATTAGGCATATTTTTTTTTAAACAAGATTTTTTTACAAAAATGTTTAGATTTTCATTATCGTGAGAACGATGGCTTCCATTTTCACATTGCAACTTTTCAGGACTAGAAAGCCTACAGTTTCTATTAGCTTGTATTCCCCATCGATGATGTCACTGGAGGACGGTTTCTGAACTGCCCACAGCCCTCCTATGAGACACAGACCGAGTAGAAAAGAATTGCGCCATTTTTTCACGATTATTTGTGAGGACCTATTATATGAAGATAGCTTGAAAAGTGGTGAAGTGCCTCACAGCTAGAAGGTCCTGGGTTCGATTCCCGCTGGGGACGCTGTGGGCGCTGGGGGCGTGTTCCCTCCTCCGCGTCATCAGTGCCCATACCCGAGGTGGGGTTGGCGAAAGGGCCTTTCTGTGAGGAGTTTGCATGTTTTCCCCCCGTGTACCCTAGGGTATACCCTCACAAAAACATGCAGTAATCCTGGTCTCTAAAACTACCTCCCCCTGGCCAGCCGGGGCGCCTGATGGAGGGGAAAGGAACTGGTCGGAATAACGTGTTCTTTCCATGCGCTACGTCCGGCCAGGGAAATCCCCCCCTGTCAGGTGAAAAGAAGCAGCTTGGACTCCTCCTGCATAGAAGGAGGCATGAGGTCAGTCCGCTGCCCCCCCAGGTTGGCAGAGGAAGTGTAGCGATAATTGGCACTGGGTGAAAAAACTGGGTTGCAAAATCGTGGGATAAAATTGAAAGAAAAAAATAAAAGTGGTGAAGTGGTCCTTTAATGATTTTTGTTATTATTAATGATAAATAAATAATTCCAACTGACTGCAGGATGAATGAACTGCTGCGGCCATAAATCAAGTGATGATAGTTTCTTATGTCCAGCGCACTCACATTACAGCCAGCCTCATTACCACCTCCTGCACAGATCATGGCGGCCGTTACAGCTGGTCCCCACCAGTCATCTCTGGTACAGGTCCGGTGGTCTACCAGAGGGAGATGGACTTGCTTCAGTTGGGCAGACGGGTGTCCATTAGCTGTGAAAGGAAAAGGGAAAATGCTTCAAAAAGCTGAAGCCGATTCTACAAATTATGCCTTCTAAATCAGTAGTTCACACACTTTCATGATTTCTAAAAAGTCATGAAAATAGCAAGCTCGCAGCAGTCACATTGTGACCTTGTAGATTGTCTATTTTTGGTATTATTTGAAGATTTCTGAAATTGAAGGTCTGTGGGATTTATAAATATTTAACCAATGAAGGGTTGTGATTCACAACAGCTTGTGACTAAATAACAACTACATTGGATCAATTTTGTTCCATTCCCTGAAAAGTTACGTTTTTTTACATAGGCCTACAAGGTTTCCATCCAACAACGACTACCGGTATGTAATATCCCAACTCACTGGAAGTACGCCCCCATCCGGTGATGAAGCAGGTGGTGTTGTGTGTCAGAATGTGTCCAGAAGGTGGTAGGTAAGCTAGCTGGACATAATGGTTCAGGCTGACATCAGAGTGGAGGCGCAGCAGGGCAATGTCATATCTAAGAGAAACTTAAGCACATGCAGTGTAGGTGTTGTGTTGATAAAGACCACAGACTACACTGTAGTCTGTGGTCTTTATCAACTTTAATAGTCCAGCCGACAGCTGACAGTATACTGTAGTCACTACAGTATACTGTAGTCACTACAGTATACTGTCAGCTGTCGGCTGGACTATTAAAGTCTGATTTATACTTATAATACAAACCAAGCCATATACTGTACTTTGACAGCATCTCAACCCATTATTTAATTTTAAATTTCTTTTAGATGTTTCTTGTTCAAAATAAAACAATAGGCTACATTATCAAAATGTAACCAATACACCTTGACACAATCTTCCAGGGCAACCAGCACAATATACTGTAGGCTACTGTGTGTGTCAGTGAAAACATATTTACTTTGAATGTCTAGGGGTCTTCTTGAAATCTATGATAAATAGTATGATGTTCCACCCACCCTCTGGCCGTCTTTCTCGTGGGATGGATGTGGACACCACTGACGTTCATAACCTGCTCCCTGCCACTGTCCCTGTTCAGATCATGCTCGCCAACAACCACACGCCATTCCCCGGACCTGAGTTGTTGCACACAAACAATTGACATAGATTTTGTTAACATCAAAACATGGATTCTCACTTTGTGTATTCTTTTCACTGTCCCTTATGTGTCATTCACATGCATTAAAATGCCCTAAAGGAAAGTAGGCATATGTACACAGTCACACATTATGATCAATGTGTTTTCCATGCTTATAAGCCAAACCTTAAATGTAATTCAAATCCATATGGCCAATAAAGTATACAGTTAGTTGTTACTTTTTCCACATACAGTGAATGCAGTATTTAAACTATGTTACCTCCAGTCCACACAGTGAGCCGCAGTCATGGCCCAGTTCAACCCGATCAGGGTTCCTCCACACACGTGGATGTATCTGCCAGTCCTCCTGTCCTGATACTGAAGCGAGATCTGAGACACAACACAAATACAGTGCTAGTGAAAGAAAGGTAATTTAAGCTTCATACTGTAGAGATAGATGTTCAGGCATTAGCAGAGTTGTGCTGTATGGCAACCACTAGTGGTCGTTGTGTTTACACATTATTGATTGTAAAACTATCAATAATGCAATGTAGAAATACTCTGTTACAAGTAAAAGTCCAGAATTCAAAATGTACTTGAGCAAAAGTATTGTTATCAAAATATACCTAAAGTAACAAAAGTAGAACGTACTCATTATGCAGAATGTTCTCAAATGTATAAAATGTATAAAAAAAAATCTTTAGAAATCTGATCTACAAGATCACAATGCGTCACATTGCGACACATTGTGAGCTTGTAGATCAGCTATTTCCAAATGGCTGAAATGAATATAGGGCTGAAGTGGGAAATGTATGTTTCTGTTTTGTAAATAATAATCAAAATCTACAAAGTAACTATTAACTCGCTAGGACAGATTCAACGACAACGACAGTGATACAGACACAGAGAAGGCTCCCTTGACTCAAATACACCAGAGTAGGGCCAAGTGTGGACAAGGACAGATGCATGCACACCGCACCAACAGTCTGGTGAGACGTAGGAGGACCCTAGCAGGCAGGAGGCAAACCATAGTCCTAAAGACCTCTCAGTTCCTGCAATCCTCCAAGAACACACAAGGCAGAGAGAGCCTCCTGTTGGCTCTGGCATAAGAGAAAGGACAATGGGCACATTGGGCAGGTCCACGGGGGAGTGCCCTGGGCGCGGCGGTTGCTGGGGTGTGGTCGGCGCTGGTTGGCTGCACCTGGCCGGCAGAACACTCCCTTCCCTGTTGGCCGGGTGTGGCTGCGGCCGGGGCACCCCTCCGTGGATTCGTCTATAGCTGGAAGCCTGGATGAGAGGGGCAGTGATTTGGCCAATCACCGCTCGACCCGCCAACTGGAGAGTGTAGTGGTTGAGAAAGTGTCTAAAGCCTTTGGATCCAACCTTCTTAGAGTGTTTCAACAATCTAAGAAGGTTGGATTCTCAGACTCAGATTGCTTTACACGTGACCTGACCATGGCAACATATCTTACACATATTTCTCTGTGTGTGTGTGTGTGTGTGTGTGTGTGTGTGTGTGTGTGTGTGTGTGTGTGTGTGTGTGTGTGTGTGTGTGTGTGTGTGTGTGTGTGCAAATGGAACCAGATTGCTAAAATGTTACCTGCCAGGGCCAAGCATTGGGTGCAGCCTCGTTGCCTCCCACAACAGCCTCCGCAGAAACGTCCTCCAGATAGTGAGGGTCAAGGTCAGCAGGCACTGAGGACGAGTCGTGGGGAAGACAAGAGTTTCCAAGTTGTGCCAAAAACTTCAGTTTCATTATTTAACGACTTAAACTCTATGTACTTTATTGAGGCAAGAGGCATGTGTCAGATCGCGTCAGATAATCCCCACATAGCCTGCCCTACAACAACTTCCGCGAACTGAATTCACTGTAGTAGCCGGGAGGAAAGTGAGGGCAAGAAAAACGGGCAAGCGTGTGTGTGTGTGTGTGTGTGTGTGTGTGTGTGTGTGTGTGTGTGTGTGTGTGTGTGTGTGTGTGTGTGTGTGTGTGTGTGTGTGTGTGTACATGTGCGTGGGTGTATGGGCCTGTACTGTAGGCTACATTATAACATTTCTTATATCACTGCTGTCAGGCAGAAACCTTTTATCTCCTTTTTTTTCGTAAATGATGTGTCACACAAAAGTAGCAAAAATAGCTCTCAACATTTTTTGGATGTGCGTGCACCTCTTGGACTATAATGAACCAATGAAAAGTATTAAGAAGAGCAGCGACGATATTGCTAGAAGTCCGGAAAAAAAGCAATGTACCATACTTGATAGACTCTAAGCCACCTTCTGCACTTGGTACAACAGCAGTTGGTGGTCCTGTAGTTGGAATGGCTGTCACTGGGGTGCAGCGCACACCAATATCTAGGCCTAGCCCCGCTAGGACAAAGACAAGTACATGGACTGAACCATCTGAATTGAACTGGACCTTGAAAACACACACACACACACACACACACACACACACACACACACACACACACACACACACACACACACACACATGTTGAAAATGATTTGAAAATAGACGATCTACAAGCTAATAAGATAAATGTTCTTGTTGGCTATTTTCAAAATATTTTTTTCCATACACATATGAAACAAGACATTCTGCATAATGAGTACTTTCTACTTTTGTTACTTTAAGTACACTAGACCGGTGCCCGGCTGTAAAGCACCGAGTCAGTAACGATGGAAGTTGGAGATCCATATACCCGTAGCCTGGCTCCAGCCCTGAATCGCTAGCCACGCCCATTAAGACTGAGTGTCAGGCTACAATACCCGTTGTACCTGTGTCAGAGTACCCGTTCCACCCATCAGTCTGTGTCCCTTTTATGCCCATATATGGAGATTTATGTATCTGTCTCTCTGTGTCCCTTTATTGCTATATATGGAGTTCTGGGTCAGGCATGCCCAAATATGGAGTGTTGTGATGTCAGGTCAGGTCAGCTCCATATATGGACCCTGGGACCCTGTCCAGAAACCGGGCAGAGGACTTTTGTGGCGGTTCTGGACAACCCTGGGTCCGACGACTTGACCGGGCACTGCACTCCCTGTGGGGGTGTGGAACGCATGTGTTGAATTTGGCGAACGGTTCTCGAGTTATGTGGATTACAGCCATACACACGTACAGAGAGAGACATATGGTGCATTTATAGATATCAATACTTTTATCATTTTACTCAAGTAGGCTACTTTTAGAATTCCAGGCTTTTACTTGTAACAGACTATTTCTAGATTGTGGTATTGATAGATTGTGGTATTGATACTTTTACTTAAGTAAAAAAATATTGAGTATAACCATGCAATGCTTTATAAAGCAATGCTTCAAAGATACAATGTTTCTAAGTGCAACCTTGCAGATTAGTTGCAGCACAAGGTCAGACTTGTCGGCTGAGAGAAATACACAAAGAGTGGTCACCAAAACACTGTGGGCCCAGGAGAGTATACTGGGCACCAGCCAGGTAGCACTTGTGAAATCAGGGCACAGGGAATACAGGGCATCAAAACAGAGAGAAGATTGGGCTGTGAGCACCATGAATACTGAAGTCTGGGTACCATGAATAAGTATACTTAAGTTAACATGCCCAGTACGTCTGCCCAAGAAGGAAAGAAACCTAAAGTGCCCAGTCATCTCCCCCAACCACCTCATGTGACTTTTCCCAAGTAGGCCTACTCACTTCTTCCAAATGTGGTGCCCACTGTCTTATAGAACAGTGGTTCTCAAACTTTTTCATGTCCAGGATCCCCAAATTGACACTAATTAGCCCGCAGACCACCATTTGAAGGGATGTGCCACAGTGTCAGGGAACCAAGAGAAGATGATTCTCAACCCGTTTAATTTCAAGGACCCCCCAGTTTGACATGCATTAGGCTACGGAACCATCTTTAATGGCATTTCTATCTCTGGGACCCCGAATTTATATTATAAAATCAATGTTAATTTAACTCTGAGAGTGTAGGGTCCATTTGGTTTCATGTGTACACTCTCAGAATTACAGACCCACAATGGTCCATTTGGTGCTATCATTTAGCTGGGGACCCCCTGGAACTGCCTCAAGGACCCCTGGGGGTCGCCGGACCCCACTTGGGAACCACTGTTCTAGAATCTAGAATTCGTAGAATCTTATGCTGCAGTCTGCCAGGCTCAGGCATAGACATATATACATAGACGCCCCTTCCGGCTCTGAGGCGTGTGTCAAAATTGAAGGCACTATTTTCCCGACATTCCTTGCGAAGAATAGCGGAAGCAAAGCGGAAGCTTGTCAGGCTTCCGCGTGCGTAACATAAGTCCCGGAAAAGACGCGCTGTGATTGGCCAGTAGTCACTTGAGTGACAGCGAGAGACATGGAGGAGTCACATGAGTGACGTCACTTGGGAAGCGACGCAGTCGCCTTCAGCAAATGCCTTCGGCACGCTAGTTTTTTATTCCTAGGGTGGCTCAGGTTTAGGAGCGCTCGTTTTACCGCTCCGCCACATCTTTTACTACCGCGGATTTTTTAATAGTTTTTGGATTAAGGTTGGTGAGGGGTACGTTAATAGTTTTTGGATTAAGGTTGGTGAGGGATGCGTTGCTCCCCTGCTTGCGGTTATGTTTAGGTTAGAGTTAGAGATAGGGTTAGTACTAGTCATAGAGTACTAGTAGGCATAAACACTTGTGTGCGGTCCAAAACACAGACCCAGCGCTTCCTACTCCACTGACAACCAATCACAGCGCTCCAAATTCCCTCCCATCATAGGAATAAAAAACTCGCCTTCGGCACTTCTAAATAATAAAGCTGCGGAGAACTGTTGCTTTGTGTTCACTCTTTAATGTTTTCTGTTAGTAATCTAATCCCCCTGGCTCTGATGTTGTATTGTTAATAACTTTGTTGTTTGTTTGTTTGTCTTGTTTTGTATTGTAATGTATACGGTCATGACTGTTATAAAGATTTGTTAAAAAAAAAAAAAAAAGCCTTCAGCACTGCACTTCCGCCTTCATTGGGATACACGTCGCTCCAATGAACTGCAGCGGCAAATGAGGCATCTATTTCTTAATATCTATGGGCTCAGGCACCAAGCAAAAGCTCACCACCATGCACCAGCCTATACCAATCATTTAATTAGGCCTAATCAGTGGGTAGGCTAGATAATCTGAAAATCAAGTAGAATGTTATTTTAAGACTTTATCGGTACAGCAATTAAAACTGCAATAAAAAACATACCATGGCGTGCCCCCCGTATGTTGTGTTGGATCACATTCTGCTCGCGCCGTTTCAAATCCTCCTGTTGAACTGAAAACCTTGACTGTTTTTTTTAACAGAACGCTAAATAATTAACACCATGATGGGAATGTAACAGAGCTGCCTGCCTGCCTGCCTGCCTCAAAGATTCACTGTCGTTTACACAATAGACACACTTGCGCTCTCGCGCAGTCGGGCAACGCACGCACGCACACACACACACACACACACACACACACACACCCCGTTGGGCACATGGTGGTGGGGGTGCGGTAGGCTAAACGACTTTACACAAAAGCCAAAAATAAAACATACAAACAAACTCAATTGTGTCGGTGAGCTAACTTTGAAGACCTTAAAGTTTGCTGTTGAGAAATGAGAATTCACTTAAACATTCCAGCATGGCCTCTGCATTCCAGCAGAGGGCAGCACGAGCCCAGACGATTTTGATTGAAAAATGTATTAACGGTTTGTAGAATGGGTAGGCCTACTGTTCAATGAAAGTATGCTACAGGTCAATACACAAACTGCGAAGAGGATAAAACCAGAAAAAGCACTAAGACTTGTTTACATAAGGGTCCTCCATTTTCAATTCATCAGAACATTTAGCCTATAAGCCTAAACACATAGAAGAAAGGGGGGGGGGGGGCTTTCACTTTTTTACAGGGGCCAGTTTTGAATTGCAGCCACCCATAAGTGCTCTTTGAGAGTTTTGATTGATTGATTGAAATATTTATTAACTTTTATTTATTTATTAATTAAGTTTGCAGAATTACAGTACATTTCAAGCACAAACTCAATACAAAGGCTGTTAACTGTGAGTGGACGACCCAATTAAGCATTACATTTGTTTCCAATAGGGTCCACCATGTTCAATTCATCAAAAATATTTAGAGACGTACAAATAGACACTTCTATATAGACAAAGGACAGAACAGGAATTCATAATAAAGGAGGTAAAAAGGGAAAAGAAACATATACAGTGAGGGAAAAAGGGGGGGGGGGGGTTTGAAGGAGTCTAGGGATTCACATTTCTTAACAGCTGTTGTTTGTCCACATGTTAGTGGCATAGGAGCGAAATCAGTTTAATCCCTTATTTGAGCCGAACCTGGGTTGAATGTGGTTTGTGGAACTCCCTCTGGTGTTGTCATCATGGACTTTGTTGACATTAAGGATTTATTTTGACAGGTACATGGGTATCTTCTTTGGGATGTCTGGAGCCAATTGTTTTAAGGGCCTTTGAGGTGCTGTGGTACCATAGGTGCATGTGTAGCCCCCAGCCAAGACCCAGACAGCATCAGCCCTGCCAATTGGGCTCAGCCCTATTGGCACGACAGGTTGCGAGTTGGTCTGGCGAGTGGGTGCCCCGGGTTCAATCCCGCTTCCGCGTGGAGCATGAAATCCTTGCGTGAGGGACAATAACTTACTTAAGCGCTATTTCAAAAATGGTGAAAATAGCCGACCTACAAGCTCACAACATGCTGCGATTCCACGCTTTTGAAGCTTGTAAATGGGATATTTTCATTAAAAATAATGTTTTGATGGGATTAAAAAATACATTATGTTAGATCTCTTTTTGTAATTTCAAATTGAACCAATAATATATATTTTGCTGGATAATTAGTCCAGTTGGTAATAATTTTTTTACCAATTTGGTAAAAAATGGTCTAAACCTCAGATGAATTGTCTGGCTAATGTGTGAAATGAAATGAAATGAAATGAAATCTATATTTACCCAGGGTATCTGGGCTAAGCTCAAGAACTTGTTTCCAGCCAGGCCCTGCTCATAGAACACATTTCATCGTAGTGGTTGATGCCTTGTTCAAGGGCATTTCAGCGGTGGTAATTTTAACGTGTCGGACGGCTGGTTCGAACTGGGAACCTTCCGGTATCTAGACCGCGCCGCTATCCGCTGTAGTACCAGCCTTCAAATCTGAGGGGGGTAAAGTGTCTCGCTTTCTTTGGCCCCTGGTCATGGAATGACCTCCAATCCAGACTAAAATTGTCCTTGAAAGTTCCTTTGAGAAGTTTCAAAAGGATCAAATGTACAGTCCAACACCTGCACATTTATTTTCCTTAATTTTTTCTTAATGTACTTGTGTATTTGCTCTGTGCAAAATTTCCTGTGCCCGGTTATTGTTAGTGTACCATTTTCGAGTATTGTTGTATAAGTATATATTGTATAGGTTTCTGGACGTATTGTCATGGATTTATTATTGGCTGTTTGTTGTATAATTTGACATGTACGATGTAGCCTAGAAGTGTAATTTTGTTTCTGCCTCTTGGCCAGATCCCACTTGCAAAAGAGACGCAGTCTCAATGTGTTTTTACTGGTTAAATAAAGGTTAAAAAAAATTAAACCTACTTGCGACCTATAAAAATGGGTTCCGCAACCCCAAAATGGGTCCCGAGACTCCCGACCCATTGTTTGGAAAACGCTGCTCCAGAGCCCAGACAAAGGCCCCACATCACAGAGGTAATGAGTATGACCCATGACCCGGTGAGTGACATGAACCTGACATGTCCTCTGCCCGCCCCGTTCGCCCACACTCAGGCCGGAAGCAATCACGGCTTCCCTTCCTCGCCTTGCTTTCTCTTTTACTGTGATCCAGAGGCAGCAACAGCCTTTCCCCAAGGGTTGTCATTTTCCAGTTTCGCGCGTGGGTGACTGTCGGCTGTGGTTTGTCACACAGTGAGAAACCTGGAGCAGGGATGTGATGGTCCATGTCCGCGCACCCAGACGACGGGAGGAGGATGGGCCGTCCCGGGGCCAAAAGGCCCTGTGGTCACACATTCCACGGCTCCCACACAGCACTGCCTACGTTTCAGACCAAAAATATCAGCTGCCAGTCGTGCAAACACTGTCTGTGGTCACAACACCATGCTTCCAGTCACACGTATAGGTGTTTACATTCTGGTCCAATAGCTGTGTTGCAACTGCTTGTGGTTAATGGGTGACACGGTAACCATCAGATAATTCATTAGACCATAGTCTATGCTAATTGTTAGAGGAGAGGGAGGGGGGTCACTCAATTGACTCCCACCCACTTATAGGTCTCATTATAACCTCACACAGGAAGTGATTTGGGACATTGTTGTGAATGCAGTGAAAATGGCAACGTCTCCACCGCTATATGTTCCCACGTGGCGGTGGAATAAGTACACAGATGCTTTAAACAAAAGTAGAAACACTATAGGGTATAGGCTACCAGAATGAATGGAATGCCTCTAAAAATCAACAAAGTTGTTAAATGTTTAAAGCTGCACTATGTTCTTCTTTTACCCCAGATTTGAACCCAAGTGCTGTGAAGTGAAAGTGCTGACAGCCTGACCCTTTTACTACTGGGCTAATAGGGCGTGCCTTCGTGCTCAGGGGATGAATTGAATCTTGACCTTCAGGTCAAACTTCATGTCAAATGTCAGATCTAGGTGAGACATGACCATGCATGACACAATCTAAATGTTTCAACAGAAGAGCAGGGAGATCAAATACAACCGCGGGCGGGCGGGCGGGCGGACGGGCGGGCGGGCGGACGGGCGGGCGGGCGGAGATCAAATACAACCGCGGGCGGGCGGGCGGACGGGCGGGCGGGCGGAGATCAAATACAACCGCGGGCGGGCGGGCGGACGGGCGGGCGGAGATCAAATACAACCGCGGGCGGGCGGACGGGCGGGCGGGCGGAGATCAAATACAACCGCGGGCGGGCGGGCGGACGGGCGGGCGGGCGGAGATCAAATACAACCGCAGGCGGGCGAGCGGGCGGACAGACGGACGGACGGACGGACGGACGGACGTTGGAAGTGGTTAGGAGACAGTTTGTCCCCCTCAACCACTAATGCAGGTCTTGTCATTATACATAGAATGACTCAGAGCGGTAGTTAGTGTCTGTGGGGCTCACGCGGTTGCCCTTCTATGGAGGTTCCGCAGGCGGGGACAGTCATGTTATTTAAATTTGAGAGAGAGAGAGAGAGAGAAAGAGAGAGAGAGAGGATTGTGTGACACAATGGTTGACTATTCAAAAATTGCAGATATAGATCTGCTTTTTTATCTGGAAAATTTGGAAAAATATATATATTTTTAGTGAACATTTTTAATTCAAATCTTTGCTTCTTCTGAGAAGTCCCTGGGACAAAACATTTTTAGATGGGGGTCCGTGGCCAAATACATATCATTTTGGGGGTCCTTGACATGAAAAAATTTGAGCACCACTGATATCAACATACGAAAACAGAAGTCATCACAGGCCAGGCCATACAGTATGTAATCATTTTCCAAACTTGTCAAAAGCAGCAGAAATAGCAGATCTACAGCTCATAGTGCATCTCGTCACGACACGTAAGCTATTTTGCTTATATTAATTTGAACTTGAATTTATACACATGAATGATAACGATTCTGGTGATTATGTAAAATAACTGCATTTAGCTCAAATAGCCTTTCTCGTCTTGACACAAAAACTACGACTTATGGAGCACATTCGAAAAAGACAATTTCCCCCACTTCCTTACACCTAGGGGGCGACTGTGGCTCAGGAGGTAGAGCAGGTCGTCCAATGATCCATGGGTCGGCGGTTCGTATCCCGGCTCCTCCTGTCTACATGTCGAAGTGTCCTTGGGCAAGACACTGAACCCCAAATTGCTCCCGATGTGCTGGTTGGTACCTTGCATGGCTTCCGCCGCCATCGGTGTATGAATGTGTGTGTGAATGGGTGAATGTAATGCACAATCTATGTAAAGCGCCTTGGATAAAGGCGCTATATAAATGCACCATTTACCATTTACCATTTACCACCTGTAAACCTGAGACATGGCAATAAAGGCTAATCTGATTCTGACTGACAGTGACTCATGATACCCAAGAACTGATGATTGTTTCCATTGTGGTCCTATATTCAATTCATCAAGACATATAAAGACATAACAAAACAAACTAAAATATCATTCAATACTAGGAGCAGCAAACTTTTAATCAAAACAGTGCAGGTAATTTATTTTGATAGCCAGAAGACTCTAGTTCCAGCTGCAAATTACAGACAGGTGACTCCTATTTGAAGGGAGTCACCTGTGACACTTTTTGACGGCTGCAGGTGGTAGGGTAGGGCATTCCACATTTTGGTGGCATAGTTAGTAGAATGAATTCATTCCCATGTTAGTGCTGAATCAGTTCATTTTATTTATATTTTTTTGCATCCTTGATTCATATCTTGTCTTTACAAAGAGAGAAACAAATCATCAATGCACAATTCCAGTCATGTGTGCTCTGTGGGGGGGACTACAGTTATTTACAAGCCTCTGGCTAAATATGGATTGATGAGTTACTAAGTGTTTCGGATATCCGGTGCTGTGGCTGTGTTATTGTACCCTAGCAGCGGGCCTGCCTGGGCTCACATGTCTTTGGGCTCAGACCAGACCAGGGGCAACCACAGCACATCCACACCGACCACGCTCTTAACCAGGAAAGCCAGAGTGGGCAGACAGGTCTGCCAATCAGCGGGTTCCGGAGTTTGTTTTCTAAGACCTTCTTCTTAAGTGTATGCTTTCTATGTCCATTCTGTTTTTGTGTGAGTGCACGCTGCAGCCACAAAAGCTAATTGCTAGGAGGATGCGATGCCATAAAGGAAGGATCACAAAGAGAGACAGTGACAGACATATTGGCCTCTCCCTTGTCTGGCTGCACGGACCAAACAGTAGGCGGCACTGGCAGGTCCATTTGGTTCCATGTACACTCTCAGGGTTATGGGGGTCCATGGCCTAATTCACACCGAACTGGGGGTCCTTGTTATTAAAAAATGGTTTGAGAACGACTGGTCTAATATATTTGTGCTGAACCATCTTGGACAACATGTGCACACCGGAGTGGCCGGGCACCGGAGTGGCCTGTATCAGGCTGTGAGTGAGGAATCTGCAGTATGATTATATGTGCTGACAGACTCCACGGATATAAACAGCATCAAAGGAGCCCGGCAACCATTCAGGGCTGCCAGTCTTACACTCTGACACCATTTAAAATAGCATCTGTAAAACGGCATTGTTTTCTGCACTCCAGCGTGGCACTTGAAGGGCACCAGGGGAGCATGCTCATTAGGTTGACCTCTCTGGAGGTCAAGTGGCACAAACACATCAAACCTCAGTGGTTATGTGTCTAGACTCTAGCCAGTAGCCACCCTCAGAGAGCACTGAGAGCCCATGGTGTTATGCTGCCTCTGCTTTACGTGTTTCATTGTGAAGTCCTTAACTCAAAATGTTAAGCTTTTTGATGGGCTTGTTTGTGTGGACGTTGTGCATCATGTTGACATGTTTTTCCTACCAAGCTCCATGACACGTTTGCTGTGTGGAGCATTCACTCGCTGGTACAACCATTATGTCAAACATTGTGTGTCTGCTTTCTACTCACCCACACACGCATGTGCACTCGCACATGTTTGTGTTGCTATACTATTATGTGAGGACATCAACAATTTAGGACAGCAATTTTATAAATAACATTAAAATTGTTATAAATTAAGCTTGAGATCCACTATTTTTGGTGCATGTCACCGACGAGCAACTAAGTATAAATCAGGCATAATTCCCACCCTAATAACTCTAACCCAAACCTGCATCTATTCAAAATTGTATGCCTAATTAAACCATTTGTGCTCAATCGGACAGACAGGCACACATACACACAAAGCTGTGTATGTGCGCCCCTCAAAAACATATTTTTCTAACCATAAAATCTCAGATTCTCCTGAGAGCACCTGGAAAATAATCCTCGCAATATCTACTTCTGATATTCTACTATGTATTGTGGGGGCATTTGGCCCTCAACAAGTAGCTAGTAACAAGTACATGCACAGACAAATGCTGTAAACGTCCACAAACTGCAGCACCTGGCTGCCACACTTTGTGTTTTACACCACAAGGAAGACACAACCCACCACGTAATAAACAATCTCAAATCACTCTGTTGGGATTTAGTTTCAAGTAGTTGCAATGCATGGGTTCTCCCTCCAAGAGTGTTCACAATAAAGAGACATGTTTCACCGGCTTCCCTCTAGGGTTTGAAGAAGAACTTGGATTACATATTTAGGCCTATAGCTGGCAAGAAAATCCCTTTGCAATTGTGCTGACTACATGGCTTTATGGCCCATTAAGAAGCAAATTAATCTAGGAGGCTTTTTTTCCTGCAATGCAGAGGATGTGTTTAGCTTAGTAGCCTACTTGGACAAAACAGAGAGATTGGATATATTTGCAATCACACATTCCGTATACTTTCTTGTGGTCATAAAGTAGATCTCACGTGCTTGTTTACGTGTATGTATTGTTGTAAAGGAGTGATGCAAGCCCTGTCAACCCAGATCCCGATTGTACTATCTCATTGATATACTGCATTGCAGTGAATTATTATCCCCCAGATAAGAATGGGCTGTCCTGGCATCTTCTCCCCACCAGAGGGCAGTGTTTACATTAGAGAATGCTACAGCAGCAATTTTCTACAATGTCAAGCATTGACTGTGAGCCAACCTTGTGTTATCTCTCTCTCTCTCTCTGTGTGTGTGTGTGTGTGTGTGTGTGTGTGTGTGTGTGTGTGTGTGTGTGTGTGTGTGTGTGTGTGTGTGTGTGTGTGTGTGTGTGTGTGTGTGTGTGTGTGTGTGTGTGTGTGTGTGTGTGTGTGTGTGTGTGTGTGTGTGTGTAGTGCTTATTGTAAGCTTGTATGTAAGCATTTACTTACAGTATTTCAGAGATGATAATTACTGCATCAGCCTGGCCAACATGTTAGCCTCATATTAGCACAATATGTTAACGTTGTTTTAGATACTATCAGGAACACAAATCTACAAAATAATACATTTGACAACTAATACATTTTGAATTACCTATACATTCAATTTCTTAAAGGAAGTATCATATTAGTAAGTTAGACATTTCCGAATTCTCAATTCTCAACCCAATGATACAACTCTCTTAGCTCAGCTGTGTGTGGTGCTGTGTACATCTACACAAAGTAACTACTGAAGTAGGCTACTGTACAGTATTTGTACTTTACTTGAGTATTTCCATTTTTTTCCAATACTTTTACTTCTACTCCACATCTCGGATCCAAATATAACTTTTACTCCACTACATTTATTTGAAAACTTTAGTTAATAGTTACTTTGTAGATTTTGATTATTATAACAAAACATACACTAGGCTATATACCTATATACATTTAGGCCATTTGAAAATAGCAGAGCTATCTACGATCTACGAGCTCACAATGCGCCGCGATGTGTCACATTGTGAGCTTGTAGATCTGCTATTTTCAAAAGATTTTTTTATACATTTGAAAACTTGAAACGGGATATTCTGCATAATGAGTACTTTTTTTTATTTTGATGTCAATACTTTTGTACTTTGGTACTTTTATTTAAAAGTAGCCTATAGTATTTTATCCACCACTGGTTAGATGCTGTGTTCTGCAGAGGCAGCAACAGAAAGGATTCAAAGGAATTCAATAAAATTCTGTTTTGCTGGCAGAATGACAGTATAGTTGTCTCTATAGGTTGATTCACTCAGCACAGTTCCATCTCCTGTCTTCCATCATCAACCAAATAACTCTGATCATCTTCTGCTTATTGCTGCCTGCCTGCTTTCATCTGAAACCTTTGAAAATAGCTGCTCTACGTACGAGCCTTTTTGAGTTGATCAAGTGTAAACTATAGCTTATATTGGTTAATGTATGTTTATCTACAAAGGAACTAAAGTTTTCAAATAATTGTAGTGTAAAAATGTGCCTGCTCTGAGATGCTGTGGAGTGTGGAGCACTGTGCTCTATACTACATAACAAGTAAAGTAAAATCCTCAAAATTGTACTTAACAGTAATGTAAATACAGTACTTAAGTACCGGTAAATGTACAGTAGCCCTACTTACTTTCTCCACACCGGGCTCAAAGCTGTGGCAAACGTTTACGTGTGATGAGGGGTGAAGTGAGAACGTGTGAGAAAGCACAAGGCAGAAGGATTCCTCACATTCTGCAGACTGGATCCAATGGGCCGCATTCTGATTTCTCAAATATGATTTTTAGGACCGACATGTCATTCACAAGTGATCAGATCAGATTTTTGTATTCAGGGATTGCCAAAGATAACTGATCTACACGCTCACCACCCGCCGCATTGTGACTGTGAGCTTGTAGATCAGTTCAGTCGTTGTTCAGACTTGATAAAAAACAAATCTAGTTCCAATCTGGATAGGCCAAAGATCTGATTTGGTCAGCCAGTGTTCACATAGCCCTGGTGGCCCGGCTTGGGTGTTGGGTTCCTGGGAGGAAGGGAAGAGGAGACGGGGGGAGGCTTGTTCTGCCCACTCAGCAGCTGACACCTCCTCTGATCTGTATCCTCGCCGCCAGCCCTAAACCCATTCCTCTGACAGTACAATGAATAGGTTAGACCAGTGGTTAGACATTGTGGCAGCGGTGGCCGAACGGATAGCGGATCGGTCTTGATACCGGAAGGTCGCTAGTTCGAATCAGCTGTCCGACACGTTAAAATTACCACCGCTGAAGTGCCCTTGAACAAGGCATTGAACCACTACGATGAAATGTGTTCTATGAGCAGGGCCTGGCTGGAAACAAGTTCTTGAGCTTAGCCCAGATACCCTGGGTAAATATAGTAATCATTTGGTTCTCTAACGTTTTAGTTCTAGGACCCCAGGGCCATAACCCTGAGAGGGTACAAATGGAACCACATTGACGCGTAATTTACAGACCTGCAAGGGTCCATTTGGAACCCACTTTGAGACAAAATATGTTTTTATTTGTGACAGCAGTCATATTGACTTGAAATATTAGAGCAAACACGGGAGACTAGCTGCCTACCATCATTGCCATTGTTAAGGTTAGGTCGGTATCTGAAATGTCCACAGCCGTCCTCTGAGACATAGCCTTAATAGACAGAAATGGTGCCATCTTATAACGAGCATTAGTGATGACTGTAGGAAGATCGGTTGAACGTAGGTAAAGTGGTCCTTAAATTAAACAAATCTGATTCCAATCTCGATAGGCCAAAAATCTGATTTGGGCTGCCAGTGTGAACGTAGCCTATAACTCAGGCTTAAGGTTGCTGGTTTAGTTGAGCCAATCTGCTTGATTTAGATCTTGTTGAAAGATGGATGCTTCTACATGTGTCCAGCCCTCTAGAGGCGAGAATGTGATCATTTAGCTTTAAGGTAAATCAATAGCCTTGAAGTGAGCCCTTCTCTTCATTCAAAGTGAAAGACAATCTATATTGTGGCCTCCCTCGTGATTGACTGACGCCTGATGTTCAGTTGGAGCTTGGAGGCCCCCCTGAGGGTGGAGGCCTGTTTCAATTGAAACTGGTGAAACATAGCTAAGGCCTCCTATGGGGTCATCTTACAGTACAGCATCTTGCAATGGGTCTGGTCCACAAGATTCGCTACACCACCAAGATACCCATGCACCTGTCTAAATACTTCCTTAATGTCAACAAAGTCCACACCCACAACACCAGAGGGAGTTCAACAAACCATGTGCAACCCAGATTCGGCACTAACAATTAATTTCGCTCCTATGCCACAAAAATGTGGAACGCCCTACCAACAGTCATTAAGACATGCAAATCCCTTTCCTCCTTCAAAACCGCTCTCAAAGGGCACCTACGGACTAGCCTGGCTAATAAGCCAGACTAATATCACACAACACTGTCGCGGTATATCAGTCTGGGCTGGCTCCACTTGGATTTCATTTCCCGGGGAACATTTTCTCTTTGACGCAATTGGTCAGAGCTACTGTCAGTCAAAAGTCTCAAGCATTGAACGTCACTGTACCAAAGCCCGCCCATATTGCATACCGTGTCCCGATTGGTCCGACCTGTTCTCTGCTGTAGGAAAGAGGCGTGCTACTGAGCCTCGCCAGACCGTAATCCGCTGGTAGGCAACTTTTTTTTGCCAACGGCTGATTCGGTCTGGTTTATTAACCAGGCTACCTACGGACGGCTGCAATTCGAAACTGGCCCCTGTAAAATCTGAACCCCCCCCCCACCCCTTTTTCCACCTCACTGTATTTTTCCCCCCTTTTTACCTCCTCTTGATTGATGATTTCCTGTTTTTGGTTATATAGAAGTGTATATTTGTACATCTCTAAATGTTCTGATGAATTGAAAATGTGGACCCCATTGTAAACAAGTGTAATGCTTTATGGTGTTGTCCCACAGTTAACAGTTTTTGTATAGAGTTGTGCTTGAAATGTATTGTAATTCTGCAAACTGTTAACACGAAGCCTGCCAGAACCGTAGATAAGCTTTAGTCTGGCCGCCCGCCAAGACTGTAGGCTACGTCAAAAATGTCTTTATATTCTTGAATCCATGTTTTGATACGATCAAGTCGATAGCCGTCTCCCGTTAGCATCCCACTGTAAAGTGTGACACTGGCCGGCGCCATTTTAAGATGCGCGCGCATCCACTTGCACTCTATGTGCTGCTTTCAATGGCCTATCTCCAAATCGGCGCAATGAATGTCGTTTCTGGTCAAAACAAGGTTTTTCAACTGCCCACAGCCGGCGCTGTGATACTCGCGGTCAGGTTTTTTCAGCGAGAGAACAACAACCGGTCAAGAGACCACACACACCATTACGTCATCGTAACATCCGGTTACGGATATTTGGCTCTTCAAAATAATGGTTTGAAAGGGGGAAAACCTTGGCAATGCGCAATAAATAAATACATGAATCCTGGCGGGGGATAAACACTTCAATCAATCAATCAATCAATCAATCAACATTTTTGCATTGGCTATTCAAAAATCGCAGATATACAAGCTCACAGTGCGTCTCTTCATGCCGCTGCAAGCTTGTACATTTATTTTACATTTTTGAAAAATCTTTAAAGTGTGAGAACTAGTATTTTTTACAGAATTTGTAGAATCGAAAACTATAAAAACCTTGTGATGAATGAATAATGATCATATATAGATCTCATAGAGCGGCCATTTGTCCTTTGAGTTATGTGAAACAAATGACCCTACCAACTTGGTAAAAGTGCTGTATCACGAGCTATTTTGGTTGAGACAGGGCTGAAGCCACCCCTCCATTTGCCTTAGTCATCATGGTGTGTTTTGAACACCAGTCACATACTGTGAGGTGGTACAGGCTGTACCTTTGCCAATGTACTGTATTTCATTGGGAACACACTGGCAGTGGCAAGCTGTTCTTTGCCACAAAACTGTGGTCCTCAACTAGGGATGTTCAATATTGGGTTTTTTGCCGATATCCGATCTTCCAATATTGTCGAAGTCTTAATTTCCGATTCCGATATCAACCGATAACGATACAGTCCTTTTTTCACCAAAAGTAAACTATATCACATATCTAAATAAAATTGTTATATTATCAAAATATGCACCTTCCAGAAAGCATGCATGTTGGATTCATTACAGAGGTGACGTCAACACTCGCACATTATTTGTATCAATATAATATCTATTCAGACCTCACAGATGCATAACAGAAAGTAAAACAAACAAGTTGATTATTTTTGCTGTAGATTTTTGTTTAGTCAGTGAAATAGCATGCATAAAAAATAATGCATTTTTAAGCTATTATCTGCCAATATCGGGAGGCTGTTCTAAACCTTGTCAGGCTGCGACCCCCCAAAATAATCATATTTTAACTGGGGACAACCCACCCTGACAAGCACTTGGAATTGTAGGAGTTGAGGCATTACATTTAGTTTGACTCGGTTCCACAGATAGATGTTGTGAAAATATCTGATCTACAAGCTCACATCGCCTCTTTCTTATATTATTTGACAATTTGGAAAATGTCAAGGTATTAAAAGGGTATTACAAGTCCTTAAATTGTCACTTTACTGTCATTTCTCTTGTACATTGAGTGCATGCAGGCAGAACAAACAGAGATGGGCATATGGCCAGCGGTTGGCACCTGACTGCTTGTTGCTAGACTGTATATTCCAGCCAGGAAGCAAACTCCTTACACTCTCTCCTGAGGCTACACACCCATTAGTCTGTTGTATGGTTACGTTGTTGGCTTTTGTATATGTACACAACACTCCTTATCCCAGTTCTCACCAACCCATGCACCTCTTGCACTACTGATTTGCTGGATTTCCCATTGTGTGTGCTTTTGTTAAGAAAGACTCACCCACCAAAATGGGGACTTGATCATCCCTGAAGTAATTAAACACATTCTAATTAAAAACAATAGTAGCGTTAGTTGCGGAAGCCATGGGTGAGTCTTAACCAGCCACGTATGTCAGACTATTGGTAAGACCCTCACACTTAACTACATTTTCTGAGTTAAATGAACATTTAACAGAGGGGAAGGAGCGCCAATGCCTGATTATATTAGCTGGTGTGCTGGTGAGCTTCCCTCTTTTGGCTTCAGTATGGTTGTTAATGCTTAGTTTGTTTGGTTTCTCTGCCGCTTCGGATGGGAGTTGGCCTGTGCACACTTAGAGCATTACGCATTTGGGTTTGGAAGAATATCACATGTAATAAAAGATAATTGATTGAGTTGCACTGACTTGTAACATACATAAGTTTGATTAAGGAGCCACCTAATACCCCATTAGGTTGAACACATGCACCTTCAAGAAAGCAATGCATGCATGTTGGATAATGGATTCATTACAGAGGTGACGTCAACACTCCCACATTATTCGTCCCCATGAAGTAAATAGAATAACATTCCATATACGCCTACATATTAAAGAGGTTAACTTATTTTACGCGCAGTCGCGCACATAATATGCATATAATATGAATAGTCTAAAAGATGCGTCTTGAGAGATAATGTGTACCGATTGGCGTGATGTATGACTGGATAAAATCTGTAGGAGTAATATCAGAAAATGTGTTTCACAACAATTGGCCCCTTGATGGGGCTGTAACAGGTGATGTGAACATTTTGGGTCAGAGGTTTTTCATTTCCCTCTAGGGAGTGTGTGTGCTCACGCTGATCGGTCCAGTTATAGGCCAAAGGGTGAATCAGCCTGTTATAGCGCCACCGTGAGGCTGATTTGTATAATGTAGGTTGGCATTTCTTCCTTGGCCTAGTGGGGATGTGCGTGCAGTTTCATGGCATGATTTGAGCCATTTTGTAGAAAACGGGCCACTCCTGCAAACTTTGGAAGCCAGTCTTGGCCAAGCATATGACAAATGTCTTGATCACATGACTATAGAGATGTGAAGCGATTTGGGTGATGTGTTGACAAAATCTGTACGAGTAATAGCAAAAAATGTGTTTTGCAAAATTTTGCCTCCTGGTGAAGCTATAACCTGCCAATGTGAAAAATGTGGAGCCGAGGTTCTGCTCTGGCCTTCATTCAGTGAGCATGTGAGCACAGTTTCACACTGACACACACACAAGGATGGACGGACAGACAGGGGCCAAAACATAGTTACATAGAGACAAAAAACAACTGTAGACAGACGACATACTCGCTTTGAACAGAGATAAACAAGCTCTTTCATTGAATAGGAGTTCAAGGTCTTCTTAGATATGGAGAGAAACTTTATGAAACACATGCCTGTGAAGCACTCCCAACATGGGTAAAAACATTCTTAAGGTGGGGGTAGATTCTCTATTGTGACATTATAGTAGATTGATTGCTTCTCAAACCTTTTAATTAAAAGGATCTCCAGTTTGGTTTGCAAATGTATATCACAGACTCCCATAACCCTTTAAGGGTCAATTTAGTTCCATACTACAATTTAGCTGGGGACCCCCTGGAAGCAAGGAAGTTCAAGGACAAGAATTACTAACAATTTACAAAATCTTTTTGCCGGGCAAGATATGTCATCACTGGCATGCCAATGTTGGTGTGGAAGAAGGTTGTTAGGTATACACACTTTAGATCAGGGGTCTTCAAAAGGGGGTCCTCAGAAATACAGAAGAGGGGCCGCCAAATCTTTGTGTGATGGGGACCTTATTATTATTATTATTATTATTATTATTATTATTATTATTATTATTATTATTATTATTATTATTATTATTATTATTATTATTATTATTATTATATTTTTTACATTAACCACTTGAACACTCGCATCAATTTTCTGGGAGGAACATTAGGCGGAAATAGCATATCCAAGCTCACAGCACGAGAGCTTAAGGAGTCATTTTAGCCTGGAAACCAGACAAATCCGCCACAGGAAAATAACTCCCTGGGGCAGTGATAATAGTCTGGCTATGCCAGGCTAGGAGTACTTGGCCTGAAAAATGTTGAAGATCCTTGGTAGACACTCAGATGAAAATGAACAAACACCGTCAGTGCTAAAATAAAGTCAGTCCAGCCATGCTGGGAACGTTGCCTGCCACACGGATTTGGTTCAGATGTTCAGTTGCACTTCCAGTTCTCCACACATAACAGTCTTTCAGTGTCTGGGAAGCCTCAATAAACCCAGGACCAGGCCAGCACTCTACTAAATACAAACACAAAACCTGCCACTGAATAACCTTGGCACCATGCATCTCCACCCATGCACAGCAGAACCCAAATCACACCAGAGTTATCTTATCTATCTATATATGGTGCATATCTTATCTATGCACCATGTCTCTGTCTGTCTGTAATGCACGTAACTCGAGAACTGTTCGCCCCACCGACTTCAAATTCAACACACGCGTTCCACGCCTCCACAGGGAGTGCAGTGCCTGGTGTCGAGTCGGTCGGATCCACGGTTGTCCACCACAAAAGGCCACAAAAGGCCTCTGCCCGGGCTCTGGACAGGGCCCCTGCCCAGGCTACAGTATATGGATCTGGCCTGTTCTGACATCACAACACTCTATATTTGGGCATGCCTGACACAGAACTCCATATAGGAAATTAGGAATAAAGGGACACAGAGAGTGTCCCTTTATTCGGAGGACAATTCGACGCGTTCCACAGCCCCTCAGAGATAGTGCAGTGCCCGGTGTCGAGTCCGTCGGATAGCCGGTTGTCCAGAAACAGCACAAAAGCCTTTGCCCGGGATCTGGTCCTGTTCACTCCTATATGTCCATATACTGTATGGAGCTGGCCTGTTCTTTTATTTTTATTTTTATTAAAGATCCAGGGAGTGGTTGCTACAGCTGTTGCTCTCTCTCTTTTGATGAATTGAACATGGTGGACCCTCTTGTAAACAAGTGCAATGCTTAATTGGGTCGTCCACTCACAGTTAACAGTCTTTGTATTGAGTTTGTGCTTGAAATGTACTGTAATTCTGCAAACTGTTAATAAATATTTAAATCAATCAATCAATCAATTGCATATGTACAGATTAAACATACCCATGGTTTCCTTATACATACGTACATACATACACATGTATGAATGACAGACAGTAACAATAACACGTCAGGGTAATATGGCTATAGGTGGGTACTTTAGAAAGGAAAAAGATTAATACCCATATAAATAAAACAATACAAAATAGAAAGAAAAAAAGAAAAAAAGAAAACAAAGACCCCTAGAAACTAAAACCCTGAGATCCAGAATGGGGCAGCGACTACAGACTACTATATTGGTCATCATTTAGCAGCAGTGTTGTAGCTGGCGATTTATCCCAGATGTTGTATGAAGGGTTGCCATATCAAATCAAACGCATCAGTTTGGTCTAGTTTCAAGTATCGTATCCTCTCCACCTCCAACGTATTTACCAGGTCAGCTAGCCACATTTTGACACTGGGACCTTCTTTCCCTTTCCATAGCAGTAGTATACACTTACATGAGGCAGAAATTAAGAAAACGTGCACCATGGAGCTGGCCTGTTCTGACCTGCATAGACTCCATATTTGGGCATGCCTGACAAAAAACTCCATATATGGGCATAAAAGGGACACAGACATATTAACTGGTTGCAGGCCTCCATTTCTAACTTGCATCGTTCCAAGTAGGCCAGTAACCTATGGGCACCGCTATAGAGGATCTGGACAGGGCCCCTGCCCAGGCTCTGGACAGGGCCCGAAATTAGCCAATTGATCACACCTGATCACCCCTAGATCTCCATATATGGAGCTGGCCTGTTCTAACATCCAATGTGTTCTGACATCTGCATAGACTCCACATTTGGGCATGCCTGATAAAGAACTCAGACATACACAGACATAATAACTGGGTGGGGCATGCATTTCCAACTTGCATCGTTCTAAGTAGGCCAGTGCCCAACAGGGGCCACTCTAGTAAAGGATAAAGGGCGGACACCAAATTTTGGTGTCAAAAATGCGGAAGTGCTCATGAGCGCTCAATGTTAAACCCCAGCTGCACGAGGTCATGCACTGCACGGGCCCGCCTAGCGCCTGCTGTCCCAGCTTTGACCAGTAGGGCCGAGTGCTTCAACGTTGGCCAGCTGTTCTGGGGGCTTGAATCACACCCCACTACCACGCCGGGGTTGGTGGGATGGGATGTTAGTTACCTCCCCCTGTGTGTGTGTGTGTGTGTGTGTGTGTGTGTGTGTGTGTGTGTGTGTGTGTGTGTGTGTGTGTGTGTGTGCGTGTGTGTGTGTGTGTGTTTCCTGTCTCTTTTACTGGTCCAGTAGTTTGCAGGCAGAGGGGGGGGTATGGGAGGGGCATATGGCCAATGGCTGACGTTTGACTGGTTGTTGGTATAGACTAGGCACTCGGTCGTCCCCGCCCTGGGGGTGACACTGCGGTGAGTCACCTCTGAGTTCAAGTCAAGTCAAGTTTATTTATATAGCACATTTCATATGGCAGGCGTACGCTCAATGTGCCACAAGCCTGCCTCATTCCACATTTGTTTTAACCACGTTAACCGAAATGTTGGGCATGTCATTCATTATCATTAGGCAAGATTTTTGAAGCATTTCCAAATTGTTTCAAAACTTTTCAAGAAAGAATTTCCTAAAACATTCAAAACGTTTAAATATAGCACATCTATAAGCTCGCAATCACGATACTCTGTGTGTAACTGTAGATCGGCTATTTTCGCTGATCGTTGTACAATGAAATAGGCCTAAATATAATAGGGATCCACCCGGGGTTGATTAGGCAAGGCAAGTCCCGGATGGAAAACTGTACCTCAAAATGAGGACACGTTTACAAACACAATTGGGCCGTGTTCGAGGCAGGTAAGCCGGGCGGGGAGGGCGATCTTTGCCACTGCACGACACATACTCCTATAGGCTGGGGTGGCGCTTGCCAATGTGGAATGTTAAGCAGGAGGAATAGCATGGAGGCGCTATGTCCTCCCGGTGGGTGCTCCTCACTAGTCTGGCAGGTGAGCCAGTAGGGTATATATCAACAGTGCCAAGCACTAAATTGGAGAGATAAAGGTGGCTACTCTAAATTTGTGAAAAATAAAAGTTCCACTCTTTTATTCTGTTTTATTTGTTGTTTTTTATTTTGTTACATTTATTTGACACATTTTTGCTTTATTTCAGATGAATAAAGTGAACAGACAGACAAGCAGTCAAGAGCCTGATCAGGTCAGATTCAAACCCAGCCAGTTGCAGTGGGAGTTATTTATGTGGTATGCACCTCTAATACTCAGCTATCCGGGGCACCATCACGTTTTTTCTGTCACAGTTTCTCTCTGCTCATAGCCGACACTAATACATCATGGTTCCATTTCATGCCATTCCGTTAGATTACCTCTTTCCCGGTTATTTGGCCAGCTAGTGCTAATACAGCAGTGGAGGCAGTCTCTCAGGGGTAGTGTGGTTGCATGGGAATCGAGAAGTTCCCAGTTTGATCCCAGCCAATGTTGAAGGATCACAGAGCAAGACAATGAACAACTACTGTAGCCTACTTATGAGAAGGTTGGTGCCTTGCATGGTTTTATCTGCCATCAATGGGTGAATGGAATGCACAATTGCACATTGCAAAGTGTATAAATGCATGATAGGGTTAGATTATATTGTTATACTTTCCAGCTGTCAGTACGACCTCAACAATGTTATTTTCACTCTATAATATTCTTACTTCTCGGGAAAATAAACCCTAGTCCCAAGCAGGGTTGAAGTTTCTACGGCTGCGTGAAACGGCTTGTGTGCTTCCCCTGCGTGTATGAAAGTGTTTTATATAAGTCGGCCAATGAGCAATATCTCTCTCGTCCACTCATCTCTCTTACTCTCCATGTCTCTTCAAAATGTTTTCCCTCTCTTTCTCCAGTTTGTGACAATGTCTGGGATTTGATGGAGGGAGACCAAACCTGATTCATTTGAATCACAGCACAGCGTGTGCACAACTGCTGCACCCTCCTTTGTCCTTTGGGTTGAATGCAGGTGCGGTGGTCTCAAAAACATAAAGGAAAACTGGCAGAAAAAGATTCGCTGAGTAAACTACTAAGGAAGACTCAATGGGCCATATTCAGACCGCAGCCATCTTGCCAGCAAGGTGCTACCTGTCCTAGGTGATACTTGCCATAGACAGCCCATTCATCCAACAGAAAAGTCCTATCTAATTATATTAAACAACGTCAAACTCACCAACATTGCAGCTGTAGGGAAAGCTTGAATTATCCACTTTCAATCTGTAAAGTGTTTGTTTCATAAAAATCCACCGTAGACATTTTATGAGCTACTTCCTGTCAAGAAATTCCTTGCAGATGATTTTTGAGTGGTGCAAACCACTCCAACAACCAGCTTTGTCTGTATCTATGTGTCTATGTGTCTATGTATGTGTGTACCGGCCACGTACAGGTGAGCATCGTTGCTATGGTCACTGACATTACGTCAGTTCACACGGGTGTGATTTTTGTCTAAGTGCTGGAGTTTGGAAGTGCTCGTTGACTATCACTCAACGGCCCATGTGTACCACCTGTTTTGAATGTGCACATAATGCAGGAGGCAGCAGGAGGTTGCTTTACTGATAACGAGCGCTTCCATACTCGTTGATACTTAGAAAATAATCATCTGCAAGGAATTTCTTGACAGGAAGTAGCTCATAACATGTCTACGGTGGATTTATATTAAACAAAAACTTTACAGATTGAAAGAGGATAATTCAAGCTTTCCCTACAGCTGCAATGTTGGTGATTTTGATGTTGTTTAATATAATTAGAGAGGACTTCTCTGTTTGGATGAATGGGCTGTCTATGGGAAGTATCACCTAGGTATCACCTTGCTGGCAAGATGGCTGCGGTCTGAATATGGCCAATAGACAAAGGATCGAAGCATTTCCTACATTTTTGCACCCCTCACTTTGCGTACAGAGCATTTTATGAGCATGTTAAAATACAATAAATACTATTTTCATGTTCATGCAGACAGCGAGTAATTTTCCTTTTTAATTTAATTATTTTAATTATTTTTTCATTTTAATTTAATTTCCAGTTTTCCTTTTTAATTTGAATCAAATGGATCTTGTATCCAACCAACAGAACACTGTCTTCTGCTTGTAGGACAAAGCAGCATGAGAACGCATGGCGTAGTCCATTGTTTTGCTGTTGAATTATACATCAGCCGATTCAGCAGGAATCTGGTCCCCAAGCTCCATCTGTGTTATGGCTTTTTTATTTTACAAGCCCATATTCCTTTAGACTGAAATCCAATCGTTTTTCATTGATCGTTGAGTCACTGTTAGGTTATCGGCTAAATTATTCCCACCCCCGTGCTGGGGGTGGGAATAATAGAAAAATTATATTGTTACACATGATCTGATATTAGGTCCAGAAGTCCTTTACTGTCTATGTAAGTATAGTGATGACAGATGCCATTATTGTACATTCTCTAATTACAGTATTATAATGGTGAAGATTAACTATCATTAATTTAGCTGGGGACCCCCTTGAACCCCCTCAAGGACCCCTGCGGTAAAGAAAGTAATGGAAATAGCCGATATACAAGCTCACAACGCATCGCAAAGCAAGGTGTTGTGAGCTTGTAGATCTGTTGTTTTAAAAAATATTTTTTTTATACATTTTGAAAACTTTCATTTGGACATTCTGCACAATGAGTATTAGTAACCTACTTTTGGTACTTTAAGTACACTTTGATGGCAATACGTTTGTACATTTACTTTACTGAAAATTTCAATACTAAACTTTTTCCATCACTGATGTGAATGTGAAGCCTTTGAGGGCAGTCTGCAGACACAACAGTTGCTGAGAGACAATATCATTGTCCATCTGTGCTTTAGTTTCTGAGGTCATTCCAGTGAAATCCCCTGCAAGCGGCGGCTCTTCCCAGCTGTTGTTTGAATATCATCTTCTAAACCCTATGTTAATACAAATCTAATTGAAAGAGCTTCATATCCTAGTGTAGGCCTATCCGGTTACTTTACACTTGTGTAATATATATATATATACAGAGCCATAGCCTGCTTGTATGGGTCTATACCGTTCAGTCTAATCTGATTCATTTGATTCGTAACGTGTGTCTTTGAGAGAGAGTCTGCGTGTGCCTGTGAATGCATGTTATGTGCAGTGCATGCTATGTAGACCCTGTAATTGGCACAAAGACAGCTGACTTGATAACCTGTGTGATTGTCTCTGTGGGTTCCATCTGCACTCTTAATACGTTGGGTCAATGCGAGTTTAATTAGCTGTGCTGTGTGGATGACAGTCTGTTTAGTCGACTGCCTTCTTGTTACCTTGCTATGTATGTGTTTGGATCCACTATAAGTGCATTTCAATTTTATCATGATTACGGTATTACTTTGTTATAATTCGTTGTCTCTTTCTCTATATTTATCTAAAAAATCACACCCGTGTGAACTGAGTGGTGTGCCTGTCTGACGTAATGAAATCATGTCTGACGTAATGAAATCACACCCGGGTGAACAGGGTGAACATAGCAACCATGCTCATTTTTTCTGCACTAACAAAGCCAGTTGTGTCTGACGTAATGAAATCACACCCGGGTGAACAGGGTGAACATAGCAACCATGCTCATTTTTTCTGCACTAACAAAGCCAGTTGTAGGAGTGGTTTACACCACTCAAAAATGACAAAGGTAAGTGCAACATGTAGTTCAGTTAAGACCAGTGGTTCTCAACCTTTTCATGCCGTGACCCCCTACAAATAATCATATTTGAACTGACTGCTGCCGCCCCCCCCCCCCCCCCCCCCATCCTGACAAGCACTTGGAATTGTGGGAGTTGAGGCATTACATTTAGTTTGACCCCCCCCCCCCCCCCCACACACACACACACACACACAAACACACACGCGCACACACACACAAAAGAAAAAAGAAAAACATAATTACGATTTTATCCCATTATATTATTATTACAACATCACAAATTATTAACAGAATAGAGAGCAGATAAGATCAGAGATTTAGGCACATAGGTTTTACTTTAATCACAATAAATGTAGTTACATCTAAATAAACCTTTCATTAATGACCTCTGCCTCAAAGTGTTGTAGCAGTATTGGCTGAATCTGTGTCCAAGCTCAGCAGCGTGCCAAACCGTTCCTCATTATAGCAGTCGCCCACTCACAAATTGATTTAAGGTTTACTTTGTCAATGGCTCTGTACTTTTGTCTATTCAGGCTATCGGTATGCCTGCTTGCAAGGCTGTGCTTACCCAGCAAATCTAGAGGCTGACCCAGATTAATTTGCTATTCAGTTTGGTGTAGTCAGTCAGTCTGTCCCACTGGGGACGGTAGGCCTACATCTCTCCCATTTCAAGTTATCTCCATTATGATCTTTTTTGGACGAATGACAAAAAATCGGTTCCATGGTTGATGTTACATGTGCTTGGAAAGAAATATCCCTAATAGTGCAGTACGATGTGTCAAAAAACATTATTTTAGGTTTAGTATTGAACATGTAGGAGCGTCAAATGGCTGGCATATTGTTCTGGGAGGTCCCAAAATAGATGACCCCCCCACCCAGAAAGGGGGTGGGGGTCCGAAACAATTTGAACTCCATCGGTTTCTCATAGTTTGGACTCTTTAGAACCAAGATCTGCAAAAAAAAACTATTTTAGCACAAATATCCTACAAGAGTACACCTCGTACCGCACTATAGGTACTACCTGTCCAGGTGTGACTGAAGGATTCTAAAAATACACTAATATTGCTATTCCATCATGAACCATCCAGACATCTCAGGGCATCTGTCTGGGACAGCTCCATCTGCTACTGAACCCAGACTGAGAACTGAACGTGCAGAATAACAAGTAGCCCATACTAGCGTTCAGTTTTATGGGACAAACGTCAGGTCTGCACCAACTCAGTTTGTTTTGCATTGTCACTTACTCACTTAACACTTTAATAATGCTTAATCTAGGCCTAGCCCTGAAACATGGCTGTCATAATCATGACAGTCATGCTGCAACTTCAGCCTGTTTTTGGGACCACTATATTTACAGAGCAAACGTGTATAAACGCGGCTATTTTTCTCAAACTGGGTGCGTTCGGAAATTCGCAGTTTAACCCCGAGAGAGCACTCGCCTATTAGTTTGTATAGGCAGTGCGGTCAGTGTGCATATCTCGAACGCACCCAGTGTTTCAGAGTGCAACACACCTCCCAACCGATAGGGTCGTTGTAGTTGAAAGTATATGGCGAAAAAACAGCTCGGATAAAAACGCTTTTTATTAAACCTTTCCTTGCCTTACAGTTGTTGGGCATTTTCACTTTAATCTGCTGCATAATGCATGCAACCTGCCAGTTCCTACCTTAAGCAGTAGGGAATTGTTTATTGGCATGCATCTCAGAAAATCCATTGTGATTCTCAAATTCTTCATCATTGCCTGCACAGTAAAATCCTCAGAGCTGATAGCCTATCCTTTCTTTAGTCACTCCAACCTTTGTTGTGACAATTTGGAGTGACAAAAAAAAGGATACATATAGCTCTTATTTGTACACTCTGGAGTCTGGAGTGTAACAAATGTAACCAAATGGACATGGATTGGGATTTATACTGTGTGCATGCATCAATGGCAGCCCTCTTGTGACAAGTGTTGCTCAGAACAGCGCCTCTCTGGTTGCCAAGGTGGGCCTGGGGGGAGTAGAGGCGTTCCTTGGCAGCACATGGACACCTGGAGCGGTGTCCTGTGACGCACGGGCATTCCCCGCGGACGGTGTGCCCATCCTATTCCTATACCCCTATTCCTATACCTCCACCACCCTGAATAATCCAATGTAACGTTACCCCCCCCACCCCCCCCCCCCCCCCCACCACCACCACCACCAAAAAAGAAAAAAGAAAATCCGTAGTATTTTATTTAGTCTAGCTGTGGTATGGTATCATCACAGTATGCACGGATTGCACGCTAGGTGTGTTCTTACAATAATACACGCGCTATGTTACCGGACCAAAGTATTTGCTCGTGTAAACTTCCTGGACAAACAGCTAAAGGAAGTGCCAGGCCCGTTGCCTCTCCGGTGACTTGCGCACTGTTTTTACACCTTCTTTCTAAATAAGGCAGCGGGGGCTGTCAGACATATGACCAGCCGTCCCGATTTGGGTTCTGCTACAGGATCCATCGCATCCCATGATCGCTCAACGACGCTCCCCAATGAAAGTCCCCTTCCTTCCCGTCCCCTGTCCTGTCCTGTGACCGTCTGTCCCACCAAATGACAGACCGTCCGGACTGAGAGCTCACCGCATTCTGCTGCGTTTTCAGAGGCGCTGCGCACTCATTGCTGCTGGATTGCAACTCTCTCTCTCTCTCTCTCTCTCCCTCTCTCTCTCTCTCTCTCCCCCCCCCCCCCCCCCCTCTCTCTCTCTCTCTCTCTCTCTCTCTCTCTCGCTCTCTCGTGTGGTGATGGGGTGGCGGTGGGTGAAGTCAGAGTGATGTCACACGAGATCGGGATGCGAGTGCAGCTCCTGCAAGGTGAGCTAGTTTGGTGAGTGGTCCCTCTCCACGGCCGAGGCGCGGAGCTGCAAAAGATGGTCATCGCCGCCACCTCAAGCTCCGTAGCGCTCCTCTGTCACTGTCGCCCTGCCCGTCGCAGCAGCACCGCTCAGATATCCTCGGGCTATGGTTCTGGTTCTTCTGGTTCCGTGCCCGGGGCCTCCGTGATCACCACCATCACCCGCCTTCCCAAAACAAGCCTTCTTTACCACAATGCCAAAGGACGAGGAGGCAAAATAAGAAGAGCCGTGTTTCCAGGGCCGCTAGTAACTTTGCCCACGTGCCCCACCAAAGGTCGCGCCGGATGGCCGTTGTTGCGCAGAGGTGCGCCCACAGCATGCCCACCCGCACGCACTGGACGCACTGCACTACAGCGCTGCTCGTTATATTAGCGACTTCTCTGCTGGGGATTGCGTCGTCCTACCCCGTCCCGAGCAGGACTAATGCAACTTCCCTGGAGAAGCGCTGGGAAAGCCTTTTCTCGCGTTCCTATCTGGGTCTGACCGGCGACAAGTCTCAGCTGAACTGGGAGAGTGACTATTTACTGGGCATCAAGAGAGTGCGGCGGCTCTACTGCAACGTGGGCATTGGGTTTCACCTGCAGGTGCTCCCGGACGGCAGGATAAGCGGCACACACAGCGAGAACCAATACAGTGAGTTGTGTCCTATCCGCCCGGCGATGCGCCGTGCATCCATTGTAGAGGGTTGAAAGCTGCAATCCGCAATTTTCATCCGTCCTGCCCCGGGGATTCGAACCCTATAGCTAGTCCCCCTCCCTCCGCATCTATACGGAATCCCCGTTCATGAGCATACATGTAGGCTATGTTAGACCTCCCCGACACTAATGTAGGGACCACCTCCTCCCAACCACTGCAGATGAACTTGTTGTATTGGATTAACATAGGCCTACTCAGATACTCTACACTACACACATTGGTTAAATGACGTTTTGTTGATTGAAATAATCACCGGATTGCAGCTTTATTTTAACCTACATAATAGTTACAAAATGATAAAGGAGTCTGCCAATGTATTTTCTTGTAACTGTCAGAGCTAAATGAACACTGATCACACCGTGTGTTGCTGATCTTGCATGATATTTAATAGGTTGTCGTGTCGGCATTGTTGAAAGTTTGCGAAAGCAAAGGCAAATCTATTAAAAAACCTCGCATTCGTCACTGCGAAATATCTTCCCAGGCCAAAACATGACATGAATGCTTGGACCGATATAGACGCACACTTATTTTTACACTCTCCCCAGTCCCGCAGCGGGTCTGAAACAAATTACCAATGCATGCACGCATGCATGCACGTCTGGCGAGAGACATTAAAGCTTTTTAAAATACAAACGTTGCATGATGCATCTCATCTGATAAACTGCAATTTCACCATGGAGCAATGCATTCCATCCAGTCGCAATGCACCTGCAAGGTTACACCCACTGCTGCATTGATGCACGTGTTATAGTGGCCAGTCGCAGCAGTGGCAGCGTGTGTGTGCTGTGCTGGACAGGAGGACATGAGGGTTGGTTAACTATAACTAACTCGGCTCTGTTTGGTTTTAAAGGTCTTATAGAGATATCTACGGTGGAGCGAGGAGTGATCAGCATGTGTGGCGTGAGAAGTCAGCTGTTTGTCGCAATGAACAGCAGAGGAAGGTTGTATGGAACGGTACGTGTGCGCGCAACTGTAGCCTTATATTTCGTATATATACGTTCATGAAGTGAAATATGTCCTGAATAATAGCCTATAGTAATTTAGTGGTTCTCAACCTGTGCCCTGTGGGTCCCCAGATGACAGTGTGAAGTGACAATTTAAGGACTTTTAAAAGGAAGAAAATAAAAAGACCAATACTGCATCAAAAGTAGCTAATCAACAAAACTAGTCTACCATGAAAACTGGTCAAACATTCACCAAATTGTCAAATAAGAATGAGTCAAAACATTTGAAAATATATGTGTAACCAAGTCAAACAATATTGAATGCCTCAACTCTGTCAGGGTAGGGGGTCCCCGTTCAAATGTGATTATTTTGTGGGGTCCCCAGTTAAAATATTACTTTATATTGGGGGGGTCTCAAGTTCAAATATTATTTTGGGGGGTCCCCAGTTCAAATATTATTGTGGGGGGTCCCCAGTTCAAATATTATTTTGGGGGGGTCCCCAGTTAAAATATTATTTTGGGGGGTCACGGCCTGAAAAGGTTGAGAACCACTTGTCTATATCATTGACATTGAGTAGCCTGAGTTCTCCTTGAGTGAACATAATGAATGATAATTCAGTTTCACTTGCTTGTACATAGACTGCATTGAGCCTGATAATGACTCTCAGCATCATGAGAGCTGAGGTTTTTCCCAAAAAGTGAAGAAAATCGATGTAGGTATAGGCTATATATATATAGACAATCACACATCTGTATTTGGTCTATTGCCTATTGATGTCTGCACAGATCATCCCTGTCTTATGTGGGTCAAATGTCAATATGTATGTGACACATTACTGTGTTAAAAAAGAAAATCAGTTTTGTAGCCAGTGGTTCTCCAACCTGTGGGTCGGGGACCCCACATGATTTGTTTTTTTGGGGGGGTCCCCAGGTGACAGGGAAGTGACAATTTAATTTGAAAAAAGAAAAAGAAAAACAGAAATTAATCAGACAATTACTGCATCAGAAGTAATCAACAAACGCTACTATAAACATTTCCCAAATTGTGAATTATAAGAAAGAGATTTTCTTTTTTGTTTTGTTGAAAATAGATCTTCAAGCTCACAAACGCATCACAACAAAGCTGTAGATTGGCTATTTTTACAATATTTATCTGTGGAACGTCGAACCCGGCCGTAAAAGATTGAGAACCACTGCTATCGAGTACATTTTTAATTTCAAGAACCCCCAGTTTAATTAGGCGACGCACGGACCCCCGTCTTTACCTCTGGGAGCCCTGTAAAAACATGCAAAATCCTCAGTGTTAATTCAACTCTGAGAGTGAGTAATTCAAACAGGTCAATTTTGGTCCATTTGTACACTCTGGACCCCGTGTTGGAGAACCATACAGTAGCCTGTTTGCTTGGCTGCAGCCCCTGATTAAAATCATCAACAATCAGTTGAGTTTCAGGCTAATAGAGTATAAGGCACGCACACGCACACACACACACACACACACACACACACACACACACACACACACACACACACACACACACACACACACACACCTCTATGGTGTCATGTTAATATGCATGTCATGTTATAATTAGAAATGTAGGTTATTGGCTTGCATCCACCATGTAATGTTTGTAAAGCTAATGTCATGCAAGAAATTAGATTAAAATAAGTCTTGTGTTGCTAAGCAATCAGAGATATCCGCCTACCAATATGTCTGGTGACGTCTAGATTCAATGTAGTTGCTAGAACAGCGGTGAGAATGTCCACTAGCAAACCTACACTATACAGCCGCTGCTTTGAATCCCACATCTGATACCATCCCAATATGAAGGATCTCCCTAAACATTTTTCAAATGTAGTTAATTATTAACCCATTAAAACCTGTGTCATTTTAGATTGTTGCGTTGGCAATTAAAAGATAGCAGGTACACAAGCTCAAAGCTTGTACATCTGCTATTTTTTTAAACATTTTGAAAGTGTGAGAACTACTAATTTAAAAGCCGTTTGTAGAGTCGTCCTCGGGTCTTAAAGGGTTAAATGTACAAGTTACTTACACCCAGTTTTCCATCCCCTATAGGTAGAATTGTACGTAGATGTCACCAGATGTATTGGTATAGGCTTAGATCTCTGATCGTCTGGCAAACGCAAGACTAGGTTAAAAGTAAGAGGGTGGTGCGTCTGCATTTGAAAAGGGCAATTCTTATTTGAACAAAATGCCACCTCCTCCAATTTCCCTTAAAGTATGCCTTCTAAGTATTAGGTGAAGGTCATAAGGAAACCATGTCATGTGCTGTGATGTTCATCATGCATCGCTTGATTTGCTTACCCTGTTCCATATCTCGGACACTTCCTAGAGAGCCTTCCGAGACGAATGCAAGTTCAAGGAGACCTTGCTGCCAAACAACTACAACGCCTATGAGTCTTCTGTTTACAAGGGTTTCTACATCGCTCTCAGCAAGCACGGCCGCGTGAAGCGAGGCAACAAGGCCACCACCGCCATGACTGTCACACACTTCCTCCCCCGACTATGAGAACTGGCAATAACTCACAAAAATTTGCACATGTGGATGTACGTCCAGGTAATAACAGAAATGCGGTGATCGCACATACTCACACACAAATGGGACTGCGAAAAAGCTACACAAATATTTATTCTCTTTATATATGTATATTTGGATAGCTCTCTTTGTATTAAAACATATATATATATGTATTTATGTATACATATATATACAGAACATATATGTATACACGCCATACTGTGCTGCTTATTGTTTTTATGGTTATTGACAGGACGAGTTGAAGCCGTTGCCTGTCTCACTTTACATTGGTGCTTGCTGTAACTGAAGTATGTCACTTCCTGTGGAGGATGAGAGCTGTATCCTGTGCTTTTACAGAGTGAAATGAATACTTTTTATTACCTCAAAGAACCACTTTACTGGATGAAGGGATGCATGGACTTCTCGCTCAACTGTCCGCTAAAGCTCCTAATTTCTCTAAAAAGCTGACCTTTTTAGCGCTTTGGCGTTTTTTTGCTCAGTTATTAGATGGCCAGCAGTGTGAAAAATGAGACTTCTTCTTTCAATGCACTTCCTTTGCTGCACGATGTAAAGGTGCCTTGCTGTTCCCACTTGTGGCCCCTGTAAACATGCATGTAAGAGACACCCAGTTGGAGTCAGAAATAGGGCTGACACTCTGGAGAGGCCTCGGAGGGGGACAGGACTATCTCTGGTTTATTTTCTTTTCTGTAATTAGATCGATTAAGTAATATTCACTCTGGTGCAGAGAGCAATATGGTTCCCCTGGTACACAATGATGTTGACAGGAACCTGTATGTTTGACATGAGATCATTACCTCTGTCCAGGCTGTTGGGGCAACACTCTTAAAGATTTAACGATTTTCTTTCCCTCCGATTGGATTGTCTCCACAAGAACAGACTTAGGGGAAAATTAAATGTGCACAGTAGACGTGTATGTGCACATTATCTCGGACACTGTTGATATACTGATCTAAAAGCGTTTAGCTTTAGGTCGCTGTTTTTCAATTGTAAGGATTGTAGCTTTAGTGCGTTGCCAGTTGCTGCAGAAAATGATGTCTACTGTCGTTGAAAATAATGTAAATACTTACAATGTGAAACAAACGAAAAAGAGAAACAGGAGCTTTTTTTTACGCTGCTTTTAGCGCAATTGCCCGATAGAGGCAAAAACAGTTCAGGTTGCACAGTGGCCATCAACGATGGTGCCTAAGCGCTTTGATAAGAAAATGTTCTCCCACATTGTGTGTTCGTTTTATTTCCAGTGCATTTGTGTCAGGATGGCATTGGTGGGCCACCGTCAGTCTCCCACTTGTCAATGAGCTCTGCAGCAGCACTGCAGTGGCAGCGAGGCAGATGGATTTTAGATGTAATTATGGATAAGTCAATGTATGGCACTGGACCCAGGACAGTGCAGTTCCACTCAGAGTGCATGCACGCTGCAAGATCACCTGACAATTCTCTAAATTGAAGTACAGCACAGTAAAATACTTTGTCTGCTGAAATTAACAATGATGATTTTACTGTGTACTAATCATCCCTGAGAAAGGATGGATTTTGGTTGGATTTTTACAAAATGGTGTAATTCCCCAAAATGCCATTATGAACCGGCTTACAAAGCTGAAGATGAGCCATGTTTTGTAAACCTATCGTCATTGTGCGTCGCAATACTAAAATATATCCCCTTTAAATTAGTGTGGCTGTGAATTTTAATTAGGACAAAATGAGAATCTTGCCGTGTGCATTCACCCCTTTGACGGTCACAGCTTATAATATCTGCAGCTGTATACTTGAAAGAGGAAGGTTACATTTCCGCCCACAACCGACCGGTGTGAGTCGTTCGTTTATTGGAACAGACAGAGGAAGGAAGAGGGACTATTTTAATCCAGGAGAGAGACTTATGGCAGAGCGTTGGCCCACTGTCTTTGTTGTCCGTCGAACCCCCTGCAAGAATGTGGATCTGCCTGGATGACAGGCAGCCTGCCACATACCTGAGCCGAACTCCCCCCCACCCCACACCCCCTCCCTCACCCCAGCCCCCCGACGGGACCTTGGGATTCCAGCTGTAACCCGGGAGCTTCCTCCTCTCTCTCCTATGAGCCTTTTTTTAGTTCAAGGTCAGAGTCGTGGACTGTTGGACCGGGCCCAGTGGCCAGGCAGGGTGGTCTGCTTATGTACAGTATGTAGGTCGTTACACTGTTTTCCCACAAAAAAGGAATTTGAAATGTAGGCCTATTTTGTTTTTTAAGCGAGAAAACGTTTATCCATGTATGCATAAATGCAAGAAGACGAGTTGTCTGTACCGAAAGCTCTCATCTTTATCACTAGCATCACGCGCTTTACGGATTGTTAGTGGAACACCATGGCCTCAGTCCTGGTCACCTCCGGCGTGTGCGTGCGTATGTGTGTGTGCTGTGCTGTATCTGTGTCTAAAATAAGGAAACGTAAACACAGATGTTGATTTCTTGATGAGACAGAGGGAGTGAGAGCATGTCGGTGAGCTCTCTACAACAGTGGTTCTCAAAGTGGGCTCTTGGTACACCCAGGGGGCCCCCCTGCCCCCTGGGGGTTCCAGAGGGTCCCCACCAGAATGTGTTGAAATCAGTTTAACCACTTTAACTCTATATTCATCCGTTATTTTCTAAACAATCTCGGACAAAATTGAAAAACGCGGAATATTTCATTAAACATATCATCAACACAAATCTTGTACTGGAGGTCCCTGCATGGCTGACACAAACTATTTCCAGATGGCCAAATGCAATTTGGGAGTCTTTGACATGACAAAGTTTGAGAACCACTGATTTTAGAATGTTTCGAAAGAATCCGACTTCCCTGTGTACTGTGAACAACACTGAACACCCTGCCTCTTTGAAACGCAGCTCCATAACAACCACCCCACCCCCACCCCTCCCTTCCCTTCCAAGTAGTTGCGTGTTGGGATATTTCTGGGGATGGGACATCTGCAGAGTTAATGCAGTGTGTGCGTGCGGAGCGGAGCAGCCAGCACAGAAGACAGTTAAGGCAGAGCTAGTCGTATCCTTGTTCTCTCTGTAGAGCAGTGGTTCCCTTTTTTTTCCATTTTATTATATTTACTGTATCAGTACTTTAGTGCACACTCATTTTCCAATTCAGAGGCAAATTCTATACCCTAAAAAACGTCTCTCGCCCAAAAAATGAAGAAAAAACAATAGCGAAAATAGACACTCTAGACAAGGCAGGTGTGCCTTGATTCTTTGGACTTGCCCGGTGTGATTGAAAACCATAGAACATGTCCTCTAGAGCGGCGTACCCAAAAATGTCCATGCCAAAAAAAATGCCTTCTTAAAAAAAGGAGACAGCACATTGGTCCTAAAGGAATAAAGATGCCATGCAAGGATTGGACTGCAGTGACATCACAAGCAGTCAGACGTGGGTGTAGCCTGTGCTTTGACAGGGCCCTGACAATTAAAGATCCACTTCAATGATTCGTTTTTCATTTAATTCTGTTTTATTGTGGACTGTTTATGTTAGGAGTGCCATTAATTGTTTCAGCTTCAGGTTAACCATGCAATCTGAGCTTATAATTGCATTAGCTCCACTGTTCCCAAGCACAACCCACGCCGGGCAAGACCTAGCCGGTTGAGTGGTATGGAAGTACCAGAATCTTGGCAGTAGCAAATGACATTGACGCTTTACATTGTCCGTGAATGAAACAAGTGTTGTTATTAGTCGAAAAATAACATATCCGGGGGAAATATGTCCGACGGATGTTCTGGCTCGAGAACACTCTCCTTAGGTCGTGACCAGGCTTTTCTCTTGGCAGATGAGTAAGGCTGGGAACGAGGCTAAGCACAACCACGTCTAGGTGGGGTGAGGGGGTGTGTCCCTCTGACGATGTGGCTTGGTGTTCACAGCTAGCTCTGTTGCCTAGCTCTTGATTTTGTTCATGCTGTTCGACAGTGGTGGAAAAAGTAATGCAATGTAGAAATACTCTGTTACGTAACAGTCCGGAAATCAAAGTACAAAAGTATTGGCATCAACATAATTATACCATAAAAGTACCAAAAGTAAAAGTACTACTCGTTATAGTTCACATGGTATCATGTATAAAATGTATTAAAATGTATTGAAAATAGCAGATCTACAAGCTCACAACATGTCGCATCACGTAACTAGTAACTAATGTTTTCAAATAATTGTAGTGGAGTAGAAGTAAAAGTACAGAAAATTGGAAATACTCAAGTAAAGTAAAAGTACCTTGAAATTGTACTTAAGTAGGCCTACAGTACTCAAGTAAATGTAACTAATTACTTTCCACCTCTGCTGTTCAATAATAGAACTATAGGTCTCTACTGTTAAGCCCAAACCACATCAATGGGTCGCCATTCAACTCCTTGCAACCAAACGGTTGCGAGTAGACCCATGTAGACCCATGTAGTTGCAAGCAACAATTGAATTAAACCAATTGAATCACTTGCGTCGACATGCGCCTACGTGCAACAGGACATATCACACCGCTGCAACAAATGCTAAAATGGTTTTGTTGCGTGTCGACCCATTGGTGTGGTTTGGGCTTTAGGCCTATATATTAAGATATTTATATAATTTTTATATCATCACAAAGCTGCACAATAGAGGGTTTGGAGCTACCGGTTGTTTTCTGTGCGCAAATGACAAGAGTACTTGAACTTGGGAAATCTTCCCTTGACCAATTCCTCTGGTCTGGAACCTGGAGAAATAGCACTTATCTGAGTTTGTTGTTGTCGGTAGTCGGTATGGTGTAAAGCACTGAGGCTTGCTTATTTTGATGAATATGTATTATATATATTTTGAGTGGCTAGCTGGGTGACAGAGGCCTAGTCTCATGTAGCCAGATGTAAAGATGGAGATCTCCGATAGCAGGTGATGGCTAGATTGGCTACACATTGGCTACACTGCGACCCAGGCCTAATGCCAGGAAATTCTACCCTCTGCTGTGTAGGATTTGTCCTAAGTCTACTCTTTGCTCTAGCTGTGACATGCATTGCTTGCACGTAAATTCATCTTTGGGGAACAGATATCCTTAAGGGGGGAATGTTTCCCCCCCCCCCCTCCCCTCTCATTTATTCATGTCTTTGGATGACAATTCCATGTACTCATTACAGATGTACAGACAGTACTAGAGCTTTTGTATTTTAAAGGGTGAATTCCTGAGATGACCCAAGATTGCACCAACAAAACAATTTTAATATAGTCAGTCTCAATCTGACAAACCATACAACAATTACAAAAAGATCTTATAATCTTACCAGTCAAACAATTCAAACAGTGCTATGCTTTTGATCCAAAGCGCTTTCCAATGTGCATTACATTCAAACACACATTTACATACCGACGGTGGAGGAAACCACTCAAGGCACCAACCTGCTCATTGGGAGCAGTTAGGGGTTCGGTGTCTTGCTCAAGGACACTTTGACACAAAGTCAGGAAGAGCTGGGGATTGAACTACCACTCTAATGTCTGAGCTACAGCTGCCTCTGAAACTGTAAAATGTCAGTGGCAGCCTGTGCAGTTTACTGCATAATTACACTACAGTGACATTGAAAATATAAATTACACACAGTGCAGTTAACAACAGTATAGCCTACTGTATAATATTTGGCATTAATCGATATCCTTAGAGCTGGAGTAACCTCGAAATGCAAGAGGCGTCTTTATGAGCATCTAGTGTGACAGCCTCATTGATCGGCAACAGACCATATATGACAGACTGAACCATAATGGGAATTTGTCATTGATTCTCCCAATCAAATCAGGGTATTATATTATGTGTTTTATTACCGTAAGCAGAGAGTCTCGTGTCTGTGTGTCAAAGTGTCCTTGAGCAAGACACTGAACCCCCAATTGCTCCCAATGAGCAGGTTGGTGCCTTGCATGGATTCCTCCACCATTGTTGTGTGAATGTGTGTGTGTGTGTGTGTGTGTGTGTGTGTGTGTGTGTGTGTGTGTGTGTGTGTGTGTGTGTGTGTGAGAGAGACGAAAAACAGTCTAAGTCCAAATTTCATTCTGACCCCTCCATGAAAAGGCCTCGTTGTCCTGAACCCTTATCTATCATTTATACATTATGGATCAATAGTGTGGACTTAGACTGTTATTCGTCTGTGGCATTCTTGTAAAGCGCTTTGGAGAAAAGGTGCTATAGAAATGCACCATTTACAAGCTGGAGTATAGTGCATTGTCTGTCATATTTTAACAACAGCAATTTCCATATTTTGGATAATCAACACATAGGGAAGAAATATTTTCATGGCTTAATTTACAGTTGATCACATAAACCTTTTGATACTGTTAATATTGCTGCTCGACAAAAAATAGTTATTTACAACAAACTACAAATGATGTGTTGTGGTCTAGTGAAGTACAAATTAATCTTTGTACACTGACTGAGTCAGTGTAGAAAGAGATTTAGTGTTGATCAATCAGTCTTTAACGCATCTGGGGAAAACCCTAACACTGAAATAGCACTTATCTTAATTTGTTGTTGTCAGTAGTCGGTACTAGTTGTAAAGCACTGAGGCTTGCTTATTTTGATGAATATGTAAGATAATAGCTAGCAAGATATTTTGAGTGGCTAGCTGGGTGACAGAGGCCTAGTCTCATGTAGCCAGATGTAAAGGTGGAGATCTCCGATAGCAGGTGATGGCTAGATTGGCTACACAAGGCCGACCCAGGCCTAATGCCAGCAAATGTTACCCTCTGCTGTGTAGGATTTGTCCTCAGTCTACTCTTCGCTCTAGCTGTGACATGCATTGCTTGCACGTAAATTCATCTTTGGGGAACAGATATCCTTTTTAAGGGGCTGGAATGGTCCCCCCCCCCCCTCTCATTTATTTATTCATGTCTTTGGATGACAATTCCATGTACGGAAAAACAACAACACTGTAATTGAACTGGCTTCGATTTAAAGAATTAGCGAGTGGCATAGCCACTCACGGGTCGGCAATTTGGCAGCATATGTGCAAGAGCTCATAGAGAGGCGGGTGTTTTTTTGTTCGTCAGCTTTTTATACTTTTGGTGTGAATGAAACACAGAGACATAGAGTAAGACAGAGTTACGACAACTCCGTTCACTTCATGGGGCCAGTCTAATGGTCTTCTACATGGACTTCTATTGGCGAATAGGGACGCCGGAAGTTTACGGAATGCATTGGAGTCTATGGGCTCGCGCGAGTACATGAACCACGTGACCGGGCTGTTTTCTGCCTCCTCAATGTCACAACTCTGTCTATACTCTATGGCTCTGATGAAACAGATCTTTGCAAGGGGTTTCATTGGACTTTTATTCTGAAACACTTTACTATATGACGTGTAGTTGTGACATCACTGGCGAATCCTTGGTATGTTTATTCTAATTTAGTATCAAAGCAGGTCCCCCCCCCCCCCCCCCCCACACACACACACACACACACACACACAATGCGGCTGGTCCCTTGTTTCCAAGACACATTTCTCCCCAGAGACAAAATAAAGTAACCTTGAGCTTTGAACACACCACAGTGTCACTGCTAGTGTCCTGCTATGGGACGATACTGCTACACAGTCAAATTATTCGTGTTCATTTATCCATTTGTAACTCTGTGAGAGCGGTCAATTTGGTTACATCTGTCCTCTCCAGTTTAAATGAACACAGGGTACTTGTAGTACTATTTAAGATTGATTGATCGTGAGGTTCTTCTCCTCAGCTCCCGACTCTATATGCTACCTTTCTGCTTCTGGCCTGGTTGCCAGGGAATCTATGAATGAGGGCAACGATGTGTTATTGATATATGACAACGTTATATTGATGTCGTAATGCAGCAAGAATGATACCTATAAAGACGACCATAAAATAATGATGTGAGTGCCCGCAGTGATGAACGATAGCCTTCGGTGAACATGCTGAATGTGAGGGACGTGTTGGAGCGTAAATTCAGGTGAATTATGATTGGCCGCCGGTCAAATCGCTCTGAAAGTGATCCCCGCCTCGTCGTTCAGCATCGCCTGTGGTGTGGACTAACGATTAAAATAATATTTATATTCAGTTTTCTCTATAGTTAAAAATTCTTGCTCTCGAAAGCCCTTTAAGCTCCAAGTTTTTGGGCTTAGAAAAAAAAATGTAATGCTGTTGTACGAGGCTGCATGCAGGTTCTAAACTACTTGTCCAGAACATTTGAATCCACTTAACCCATTAAGAACTGAGGCCGACTTTACAAACGCCTTCTAAATCCTAACAGTTTTCTGAAAGACTCACCAACCTCTGACGTCAAGATGTCTAGCACAGTGGTTCCCAAACATTTTCATGTCAAGGACCCCCAAATTGACACTTATTAGCCCTGGACCCCCATTTAAAAACATATGCCAGGGACCCCCATAAGAGAACATTGTTACGGCTCTAGCAATGATTCTCAACCCGTTTAATTTCAAGGACCCTCAGTTTGACATGCATTAGTCTACAGACCCCCATTGAATGGCATTTCTATCTCTGGGACCCCAATTTATATTGTAAAATCAATGTTAATGTAACTATGAGAGTGTACAAATGGAATCAAGTGGACCCTTTAGGGTCCATTTGGTTCCATTTGTACACTCAGAGTTACAGACCCATATATTGGGTCCATTTGGTTCCAAACTATCATTTAGCTGGGGACCCCCTGGAACTCCTTCAAGGACCCCTGGGGGTCCCCGGACCCCACTTTGGGAACCACTGGTCTAGCATCTCTAGCACCTTATTCACCACATCTTCTAACCACTCAAGCCCTATTTTATAGGATATTCGAAAATAGCCGATCTATACGCTCCCAACTTAGATGGGTTATTTTCTGGAAAGTCTTGAACTTTTCTTTTTTTTCTTTTTTCTTTTAATTATGGACAATTTAAAAATATATAATAATCTTGAAATGGTTCAAAACATTTTTGAGACTTTTTGAAAGATTTCACCTATAATTACATGTCCAGAATAGGGACACACAGGGTTAACGTGGTTAAAGCATAAAAGGAAGTAATGCTTTTCACAATTGAATCATGCTCCAGCACCATGGCCACTGAAGAGTATGTGTTCCTTTGTACGTACGCTGCAGTGCTAATTCAACTCTGGGAGTGTGAAAATGGACCCTGAGAGGGTCTATTTTTATACACTCCGGGGCTAAGTTAACACTCAGGATTTTGCTGTGTGTGAAAATCTCCCCTTTCAGCTTTGACCAAAAAAACGCAATCCAAAAGTATCTGCTTTATAACCTTTACATTTTGTCACACACACGCACACGCACACACGCGCATATAAGGTGAGGAAACTGTTATTTCTTTAATCACGCTCAGCTGAATTGAAAACATGGCTGCCCCCATGCGTGACACAGCATTGTTTGTGTATCAATGTGGTCACGTTGCTGTTTTATTGTACCTCCACTTTTTTTTATTTTCTTCCTGTCATCTGTGTTCTCATATATACCTCACCTTCTGCCTTAGTTTGGGTTTGCTAAGATGACTGTAACACATGAGAAGCAACAGCAAGACTTCCTCAATCATTTGTTTCCGAAAAAACTGAGTGCTGTAAGGATATTAAAAAAAAAAGTTTTTTCCTTTTATTTTTGTACGTATGTGCTGTGCACAGCAGTCTACTGTATTCCTGAGATAAACCAATAAAAGTTTGTTTTTTACTGGTTGGGGTTGGAGTCATACCTTCATTGTTGGATTATTTGGTCTCTCTCTGGTGTGTGTGTGTGTGTGTGTTACTTACTTAGGCTTACTATACTTGTGAATTAGTAGATTTTGAGAAATAGTTGGGAAATGGTTGTTTTATGGTTAACCCTAGGGCAGTAACCACGGGTGATTTTCACCCAGACAATTATATTTTTGTAATTTTCATAATGTTGCTGATGTCTGAGGTGAGTGCAGGGTCTTTCAGTACCTTCATGATGCTCAGTGACATCATAGAAGGTATGTTTGTTTCCCTGCCCACATCCCTGTTTTTTTTCTACAGGCAGGTGTTCGGGTGAAGACCTCCGTGTGTTTTTTTTGTTTTGTTTTCCTTCACTGGACCATTCTCACATGTCCCAGGAACCAAAGGAGAAGTTCCCAACTCCATTTTTTTTAAAGGAATATGTATAAAATAATGTGCACGTTTTTTTTGTGAAAAGTCATGATGAAATATTGAAGACGAGTACCTCAAGTTGCCATGCATTACTGTACTTCAATATATTTTTATGAGAATATTTTTTTATTGAATGTTTTATACCCGTGTTTAGTGATGGTGTAACAAGTAATATGTTTAGTTAGTTTTCTAGGGTTAGAAAACTGACTTTTAGAATTAGGCTACAATTATAGGTTAATAGCCAATTTCAGATTGGGGATCAGTCATTTACCTTTTACAGCATTGGTTCCCAAACCTTTTCACGTCAAGTACTCCCAAATTGACACTAATTAGCCCGCGGACCCCTCATTTGAAAAGATATGCCAGGGTCCCCCATAAGAGAACATTTTACGGCTCTAGCAGTGATTCTCAACCATTTTAATTTCAGGGACCCTCCGTTTGATATTCAATAGGCTACGGACCCCCATTTAATGGCATTTCTATCTCTGAGACCCCACTTTGTATTGTAAAATCAATGTTAATTTAACTCTGAGAGTGTACAAATGGTTCCATTTGTACACTCTCAGAGTTACAGTCCCATAAGGGCCCATTTGGTTCCAAACTATCATTTAGCTGGGGACCCCCTGGAACTGCCTCAAGGACCCCTGGGGGTCCCTAGACCCCACTTTGGGAACCACTGATATAGATTACGATCCAGGGTTAGGGTTGGATTTATGTCTGATTTAGCCTATGCGTAGTTGCACACCAAAGATAGCAGATACAGTACAAGCTCAGGACGCACTGAGAGCTTGTAGATTGGCTATTTCCAGCATGCAACAAGTTGGTAAAAACGTCATATTTTAAATTGACGTCCTAAAATTCCCCACCAGTATAGTAGTACAAACGTGTGTGTGTGTGTGCGCGTGCGTGCGCGGGGCTGCGCACGCACGCACGCAAATGGAACACACACACGCGCGCATGAGCACGCATGAGCACGTGTGTGTGTGTGTGTGTGTGTGTGTGTGTGTGTGTGTGTACGCACCACAATAAGAAACTTGAGCTGACCTATTTTTCCACCATGGTAGAATTAAGTTTCTCATGAATATCTTCATCAGCTCCACTGTGGATACCTTCAATTCACTTCCAGTTCTCCATGGAATAAAATGCCTCTTTCACACAGAGTTTGTATTGGAATAATTTCAACACTGCCTTAACAAACAAGGCACAGGCCATGTTATTTCAGTGGTTCTCAAAGTGGGGCCCGGGGACTCCCAGGGGTCCCCAGCAAAATAATATAATATAGCATCATCATTTTAACCACTTTAACCTATACGTTGGCTATTAAAAAATAGCCAATCTACAAGCTCAGTGCGTATTTTGGCTGTTTTTTTAGAATCACATTTTGCTGGGGTCCCTGGCACAAAATGTTTAAGGGGTCTGCAGCCAAACACATCAATTTGGGGGTCCTTGCCGTGAAAAGGTTAGAGAACCACTGTTTTATATATTATTTACTTTACAGTTGAACCTTTCCCATGGTGAAAACTTAATTCTAGAGTTGAGGCATAGCCCTTTGGTTTCGTTTTGTATGCACCAATTACAATAATGTGGTGTGTAACTAAGTAGCCTTCATGTACTCAAGTAGGCTACTGTAAGCAATTACCGTACAATACTTTCTAGGTAGGCCTACAGTTAGTTTAGGAGTATTTCCACACACACACACACACACACGCGCGCACACACACACACACACACACACACACTTCTTTTTTTCGCCGATAGGTTCCCAGAAATGGGCAATAAATACAGGCAGATAAACATGACTTGCAAATAGTGAATTTTCATGTGTTAAGAAAACATAAAATGATGAAATGGGACATTCTGCATGGTGAATAGGTTACTTTATAAGTAAACATTTGGACCTTTTGTCAAGTCAAAGACAAACCGTTTTAGCAGAGTATTTTATATTGTGGTATATTACTACTTTTACTTAAGTAAAACATCTGAGTATACTTCTTCCACCAATGCCTCATTAACTCATTTATATGTTGGCTAGTTGATCAGCATCATTTTCAAAGCAAACGCTACACTGCAGAGGGCAACTCTTTGGTTTAGACGTTGGCGCCCTCCACTGCTGAAACAGTGTAACAGCTGACAAAAATCCCACTGCTCGTTTATTTGCTGTTGCCTACAGTTTACGCACTGACTGTACAATTTAAAATGGCATTAATAAAAACACCCTATTAATGCCATAATATAGATTATATGCACGAGGCAACGATCTTTTTAACCAGGCACGTGCACTTATTTATGTAGGACTAAGTATATTTAGCCTACTTATTTCACCAACATAACAGGAAACCTCATGTAGGCAATTCATCTCAAAATACGGTATAGGCCTACTCCTGGGCAGACAATCAAATATTTGTACATATATGTCTTCAGACAGACACAATACAGCTATAGCCTGATCAAATTATTTCATTTTAGTATGGAAATGTAGTACATGTATAATGTATTCCATAATGGAATACAGTAAAATCCTAGGCTATTCGTGTATGAATTTGTAACCTTGAGACTATACACAATGATACCAAATGGACCCTGTAGTGTATAGGCATTAGGCACTATAGACTATATGAGTTAAATGTTTATGATGAGTGAGTCAGGAAGGATCTTACCATAAACAGATTGCACAATATAGACCAGGATGGCTGATTGAGTAGACAGGGTAGCTACCGGTATGTAACATGGACCCCTTCTTCCGCTGCCAGAAAGCCGCACATCTGGGGGCGAGGAGCGCTGCGTGCGTAAAGGATGGGTAAAGCTAGCAGGAGTGGCTGCAGCAGGCTGGCTGCCTTTAAATAGCGTGCACTTCCAAACTTTGAACCACAGTTTGTTCAACAAGTCTTCTTCTATAGCTATATAGCAGCTCCAACAGTTTGCTCAACAAGTCTTCTTCTAAAGCAACTCGGAGCAGAAAGCGTTGAGGCTATTTGTTTTTTCCAGGATGGAGGGATGCAACAAGAGATCTGCCACCAAGGACACCGTGCTCGCGCTCTTCCTCGCGGTTATCCAGGGATTCGGACTGGCGGAATGTGCCGCGAACCCGTCGCCACTGGTTGGCTCTAACTGGGGGAACCCGAGGAGATATGTCCATCTGCAGACCACCACCGATCTGAACAACTTCTACTTGGAGATCAGTTTAAATGGCCATGTGCGCAAAACCACAGTCAGGAGCTCTTACAGTAAGTCATGCAGTAGCCTGGTTCCCAAACCTTTTAGCTCAAGACCCAAGAGAGAAATGAGATGCTTGGCCGGGGCCCGGGACCCAAACTAGTGAGAATAGCACATCTACAAGGCTAAGCGCACAGCCATCGCTGCGTTGTGAGCTTGTAGATCAGCTATTTTCACTATTCTTAAACGTTTTTATTTTCTTAATGGAAATTATGGGTTTCCCCATTTTATTTATGAAATAGGCCTATACTTTTGAAAAATGTTGGAATAGTTTTTAATTTGATGAAACGTTTTGTTTAAACTTTTGAATTGAATACTTGAATAATATGATTTATACTGCATGTCTCATGTTGCTTTTGCCGGCCGTTATCTGGAATGCCTATATATAAACGAATTGTATTGTGTATTGTAACAGGTGTGATTTTACTCAAGTCTGAGTCGAGGGAGCGCCTTGCGATACTTGGGATCAAGAGTAACCGTTATGTGTGCATGGATGCAGCTGGAACCCCGTTCAGTTCTGTGAGTATACAGTAGGATACCAAAGATAGTGAAAATATAGCTATAAGCTCACAAGGTCAATGAGTCACATCACAATGTTGTGAGCTTAGTTCGGCTATATTAAAATTTAGATAAAATAAAATAAAAATCAACATTTATGAAAGTTTGATTAGGCCTAGAGAGTCGCAGCCCATTATGTTATTATTTCATATACTTAAAAAGGTGCAACTGATTTGTTAAAATAAGTGTTAAATAGCTCTTGGTATGGTGTCTGTTCAGTAACAGGTGTCTCCCCCATCTCTCCAGCTCTTTAGTAAGCCACATAATACGTTTTCAGGTCGGGATAACAAATTCCAACAAGGGGAGTGAACTAACTCATCCAGGACACAACACAACACAACACAACACGTGAAATTGGAAATTGTATTCGAAATTGACCCCTGTAAAAAATAATAATCAAAGAGTCTGTTTATTAAAGAACTGGAGAGATGGGGAGATCCTGTCACTGAACGAATACTCTATATTGCTGTAGAGCCTTTGTTTTCAACAAAATATACTCACCTATACACTGCCTTTTATTGGTTTCCAAACATTTTTAATCCAAGACCCAAAAGAGAAATTAGATCTTTGCCTGGCACCTAAACTAGTGAAAATAGCAGATCTACAACCTCACAATGCGTCACCCCACAAATGGGTCCCGACCCACTGCTTGGGAACTATAGTGGCCTGCAGCAGTGGTTCCCAAACCTTTTAGCCCGTGACCAAAATGAGAAATTAGACGTTTGCCCCCCAGGACCCAAAGAAGTGAAAATAGCAGATCTACAAGCTCAAAACGCATCGCTTCGTGCTGCGTTGTGAGCTTGAAGATCTATTTTCACTACTTCTTAAATATTTGTTCTAAATGATGGAGTTATTACAGCAGTGATTCCCAAAGTGGGGTCCGGGGACCCATAGGGGTCCTTGAGGGAGTTCTAGGGGGTCCCCAGCTAAATGATAGTTTGGAACCAAATGGGCCCTTATGGTCATGTGTAACTCTGAGAGTGTACAAATGGAACCAAATGGACCCGCTAGGGTGGTTCTCAGAGTTAAATTAACATTGATGTTGCGATATATAAATTGGGGTGTCAGAGATAGAAATGCCATTAAATGAGGGTCCGTAGCCTAATGCATGTGAAACTGGGAGTCCTTGAAATTAAATGGGTTGAGAATCACTGCTAGAGCCGTAAAAAAAATGGGCATATATTTTCTAATGGGGGTCCGCGGGGCTAATTAGTGTCAATTTGGGGGTCCTTGACATGAAAAAGTTTGTGAACCAGTGCTTTACAGCATTTGACGTGGCTTCATATACTTTCACGTCTCTCCGGTATATATAGGCCATCTGTCTCAGAGACGACTGTCTGTTCAACCACAAGCTGCTGGAGAACCACCGGGACGTGTACTTCTCCACCAGGACCGGCATCCTGTTCAACCTGGAGGGCTCCAAGCAGCCCTTCGTGGCGGGCCAGAACCTCCCGCAGACCGCCCTCTTCCTCTCCGAGAAGAACACGGTGCCGCTGGAGCGCCTGCTGCAGCACAACAGGGAGAAGAGGAACCGGCTGGCGGTGGACCCGCACGGCGCCAACCTGCATGGCGAGACGGAGGAGGGCTGCGACTCCCAGGTAGGTTCCCAAACCTTTTCATGTCAAGGACCCCCAAATTGACACGTATTAGCCCGCGAACCCCCATTTGAAAAGATATGCCAGGGACACCCCATGAGAGAATATCTTTACAGCTCTAGCAGTGATTCTCAACCTGTTTAATTTCAATTTTATGATTATTTCAGTTTAATGGCATTTCTATCCCTGAGACCCCCAATTTATGTTAATTTAACTCTGAGAGTGTACAACTGGAACCAAATGGACCTGTTAGGCACTGCATGCAATTCGCCTTTTATTTGCCCAGCTGCATATCCGGTAGGCCTACCACTTAAAACCCTCTATAATTGGTAAAAGGGAAGTATAAAGAACGTACTTGATAGTATTTCTTGTTTCAATCTCTACCAAATCTATTTGCCAAAAATAGCAGATCTACAAGCTTGTGAGCTTGTAGATCTGCTATTTTTGGCAAACATTCCGTCCCAGAAAAGTGATGCTGGGGTTCAAGTGGTTGAAGTTGTTAGCAAAAGCATTTTAAGAGTTTTAAACAGAGATTATGACGATATATAACGTAAATCGCAATTATTTTGCCCATGCACAATAATAATCGTGACATGTTAATGCTCATTATGGTCCCATGGCTATTCCCAGGCGGTGCCGGAGGATGACGCAGACCTGGACATGGAGCCTGGAGAGGGTCACGTCTCCAGGGAGACCCAGATGGCGCCATCCAACCACGACCCCTGGAACGTGTACGCCCACAACCCGGCCAGCCCCAGAATCACGGGAATGATGGGATGATGTAAATTGGACCCGACCTTGAGTTTTGTGAACCTCCCATAATGAGCTTCGTTTTTGACAGCTGGTCTGAGGAAACTTATTTTTTCTCAAATTGAAATATTATCCGAACATGGGAGAAGCCTACCTTTAGCCCAGTGGGTCTCAATGTGGGATGCGGGGTATACACTCTGAGTGTAGGAATGGATGGACCCATTCGAGGGTCCGTAGCCTATAATGCATGCCTTTAATCCATTGGTCTGATAGTAGGTTAGGGTTTATTCATTTTTTAACAATGAAATTGGTGATAATTGAGAAATGAACTCTAAAGCAGTGGATTGTTTCTAAAGTTGCATTTAACGCAGTTGCATCACGTCAAAGGCTTTGCGCACTGAGCGCACCGTTTACTAAGATGCGAGAGATTGTGAAAATAAGATTGAAATCTTGAATCGATTTGTGTTTGTTGCCTCTAAAGATTGTGACCAAACTTTGTTCAGTCTTAATCTTTCAATATCTGTAAAAAAACAAACAAAAAAACGTTTGATGATTTATTTGGTTGGTGAGAGCAGTGAGTTTTGTTTTTGTTTTGATTGCTCTGTGTATTTTTACTTTTCAATGACCAGTCCAGTCTTACTCAATGACTTGAAAGTATGCAAGTCAACTACAGCAGTGGTTCTCAACCCCCCAAACATCACTTTTGAACTGGGGAGCTGCCCACCCTGAAAAGCACTTGGAATTGTATTGAGGCATTAGATTATATTGACTCAGTTCCACAGATAAATATTGTGAAAATAGCCGATCTAGATCAGCTATTTTATTGTTTTGCCTCTTTCTTATATTATTTGACAATTTGGCCATCGCCAATGTTTGACCAGGTTTTTCTTTTATAGTATATTTGTGGCAGTAATGGACTTTTTAATTTATTTTTTTACGTATTAAAAATGTTTTACGTTTTTACGTCCTTACATGCACTTTACTGTCATCTGGGGACCCCCCCTGGTTGAGAACCACTGAACTACAGGGTAAGAATAACTACATCATAGAGAGTTGTGCTCCTGATTTCAAATCTACACTCCTTTATTTGAGAAGCTATTTGGTGCAGGACACCACCAGCAAACAATTCATCTCAAATAATATTTATTTATTTAAATCCGTTGTTATTTATATAAATAATGTAGTAGTTTGTGTACTGTACAGTATATATAGGCCTACAAGAAACTACCGGTATGTTTAGTTTAGGAATGTGTGCAAGTTGTGTGGACTGTAAAGGTGAAATTGCTGTGATAGAATTAAATAAACTAATGTAAAGTAAAATAAATATTGGGTGCATGTGATTTGCTGATTTCTGTCATTTATTGTTTCATTAAGCGACATTATTTGTTTGTTAGATTTGTGTCACCCGTTTTTATGCATAACCAGGTTTAAGTAGTGGCATTTTGAGGTATTTGGTTCAATTGAGTATTTCCATTACTTTTACTCCACAACATTGGATACCTGTTGTTAATTTACAAATCTGCAACATATACCCATTAAAGCGGTGTAATATTATTGTAAAAAAGGTGTTAAGGAGAATTCCATGCTAGAAGGCTTTCTTACCTTTATTTGTAGTTGTTACGTCCCGAACAACGAGGTCCAGGTGTTATTTTGTGCAAAAGTGCATTATTAATATAAGCCCCTAATATAAGCCCTCAATGGGGGTGGGGTTTTTGTGCTAATTCGCTTATTTCCAACTAAATAAGTAGTAAAGTGTGCCGCTTGGGATAATATTTACATTATGAAGAGAGGATATATATACTTGAAAAAAATGTTTTTTTGAGAGATGGAAATAAGCGAATTAGCACAACACCCCATAGCCCCATTCAATTCAACGCAATTCAATGCAATTCATTTAGGGCTTATGGTAGGGGAAATAGCCAATAATGAGCTTTTGCACAAAATAACACCTGGACCTCTTTGGTGGGGACGTAACAACTACATATAAAAGGTAAGAAAACCTTCTAGTATGGAATTCTCCTTTAAATGGCCCGGGTCACGGGTTTGAGTTCCGATCCCGACAACCTTTGCTGCGTGACTCCCCATCTCTCTCTCCCCATTTCCTGTCAGACTACTTTCTATCAAATAAAAGGCAGAAAAAGCCCCAAAACATTTTCAGAACATGATACCAACTTCAGGAGAGAGAGAGAACTTACAGACAGAAGATACAGCATAAACAAGTGAAATAGGAAGTGATGACACACAAAGAAGTGAGCAGACAAAAATGGAACTGGAACACTATATAATTGAAGCTTCTAAATGGGTACTCTCTCATGGCTGAGATTGGCAACCAACCTGAAACCTATTTCAGGACTGACAAAGTTGGACTGACGGGGAGACCCGTTACTGAACAAACAATCGCTCTATTCATCCAATCAGAAGATACAACTTATACAGGACACAGGATAAATAACGTGTTAACTGGAAGTGCTCACTGGATGACATTTCTAACCCACGTGAAATTTAATTTCTTGTTTACCAAAGACCGGGAGTGATGAGACCACCCTCTTTACTGAAAACATTGTTTCAATCCAATATTAAATATACATTTAAATAATCACTTGCTGAACAGTAAGCAGTCAGGAACAACAATGAAGAAGTAGACATGCCACTCTTAAGAGTGGTTAGCCATGAGGATTTTACTGTGAGAGTTGTTAGTCCCCCAGAGTATGTTGCTTCCAGGAGATACCAAGAACAGGTACCATCTGAATTAGGGCTAATATATCGAAAATGTGTATCGCAATATCAACATGCATAATATACATTATCATAAAAGCAATATGCAGGCATCCATGTATAAAGGATGTTTTTGTTTGGATTAGAAGAACAAGCGGAGCAATGAGAAATGGTATTGCTAATTTGGTGGTATTCAATGTCAAGAGCAGCTGTAGCCAGATTTCAGCAAAACCATATTGGCAATGTACAGTTATCCATCTCTAATTATTTTGTCAGTGTGTGTGTGAATATAGTATACTGTTCATTGTCAGGGTCAGCACCAAATCTAAAGCAGTCAAACTGTATACTAAATATTGTATATAATATACAATATTTGTTTACTCACTCATGACGAGTACAATGTTCAACTTGAATTGTGATAACCGTGATAACTTAGTTCTTGAACTTTTGGGTCAATGGAATACTCACTTTAAAACAATAATGAATCCAGAAAAGTTCAGTTGTTTGTGTTACAGTATATTTCTTTGTAAAGAAACAGCAGCACAATCGATCATTACACCACAGACAAATCAACAAAATAATGCAACAATCACTGACAAGATCTCAGTAGGACTTATTTTTTTACTTTGGTATAACACGAAAGCAGCAATACAGTCAAAAATACTATTAAATTATGTGCTGTAAAAATAAATACCTTCATAAAAGTGCAGGTCAATTCCACACAAACACGAATAGTGTGACAAATACAAGCTTCTATACCGGACCTCTGAGTAGAGGATCATATAATCCATAATGCACAACTGAATATCAGCATAGTTCTGACATGCACTGTAAACCAAACATATTCATGTAATCTCTGTGGTGATGTTGTGTAGCGCCAGTGCAGTAAGCTAAATGGGCAAGCCAACATGCTGGCACGAAAATGTCACGTGTACAGACAATGTTAAAACAGCACTTTTGAAAATCTATTGCACTCTACTATATACAGCCCACTTGTGGTGCCGTATAGCAATAAAAATATGAAGAAAAAAAACTTCAGGTAGCATATAATGATGCTTTTCGAATATTCCTGAAAATCCCAAGATGGACTAGTGCAAGTGTTTGTGACCAGTAACATACTAATTATGGCCTTAACACAGGGATCACACAGATTGATAACAAGGTATTCCTCATGCTTCTGGATACACTGAACGCAATGTGTATGTTTTTTTTAACTGATCTGGGCTTTGTGGAGTGAAATCAGTGCCCCCAGTGGACTAATAGTTCCAAACACTACTGTATGTTTTCCATGTTGAATCGGCATTATGGCTGTTGACGCAGAACATGAATCACGTGAACGTGGCGAGATCAAAGAGTGTGATAACTAAGGTCAGGGTTCCGAGTAATCGTCTATCATTAAAGACATACATCTTGGTGAATGTCGAGAAGAAAGAGGTGGCATTGTTATTTCATATGGTAACTAGAGAAATCTTTTTACTGTGTGGGTCTAGATGTTTTTTTATTTATTTAAAGGATAATTGAAAACATTTAAACTAAAAGGAGTAGTTCACCCAAAAAATTACTTATATATTCTATGAAAAAGAGTTTTTTTTTGTTTTTGTCACATTCCTAAGCGAATCATTTCATGACTGGTGGTCGTGGAGTCTCCGGCAGGAGACTTACGGCATCTCCATTGAGTCTCCTACAGCAGTGGTTCCGGTCCGGTGACCCCCAGGGGTCCTTGAGGGAGTTCCAGGGGGTCCCCAGCTAAATGATAGTTACCCTTATGGGTCCGTTACTCAGAGAGTGTACGTGTTCCATCTGTACACTCAGAGTTAAAAATAACTTTGATTTTACAATATAAATTGGAGGTCCCAGAGAAATGCCATTAAATGGGGGTCTGTAGCCTAATGCATATCATGGGTCCCCTGGCATATCTTTTCAAAAACAAAACAAATCTCCATGAATTCAAGGCTTCATGGGGTGCATAATAATAGACAATAAGTCGTTTTGTTTGGTGAACTACTCCTTTAAATAAACAATGGTATCGAATGGGGTCTGTGGCCTAATCCTCCTAATGCATATCAAACTGGGGGTCTTATCATAAACAGAAACAAAACGAGCGATTCTGTACCCCTGCGTCAGCCAATCACAGGGTGTCTGAGTTCAAGGTGTCGGAATGGAAAAATAATATCACACAGTTACCATTGTCTACAATCATTAATTCGACACCGATTGCTGATATTTTGAATATCATTTGCTGTCGGGCAGAAACCTCCTCACTCCATATTTGAACTTGTGTTTCTTCGTAATTTAACGCCCTACTTGATCGTACTACATACTACAGCATCACACAAAAGCATCAAAAGTAGCAGATCCCCAAGCTCGTAGATCTGCAACTTTTGCCACGTTTGAATTTGAATCCTGAAAAGTGACACATTTGGAAGTTTCCACCCGACAGAGACATGATGAAAAAAATTATAAACACAGTTAACAACTTAACATATCCACCGTCGTAAACTCTTCTCGGTGCTCTTTTCACACCCCACCAGCACCGGCTACTACTGAAGGTCTTTGAGTTTTGCCAGGTGGTCCTTCCTGTTGGCGAACACACAGCGAACGGAGGACAGCAGCAGGGGTCCGGCGCCGTCGTCACCCCCCCGGCTCAGCGTGACAACGAAGCGGCTGATGCCGGTGTTGGGACAGGGAGAGAACACCTGCTGCATCTTCAGCCCCGGCGGCAGAGAGCAGTGCAGGTCCTCCACGAGGTGTCTGAAGGCCACGCGGATGTACGCGCCGTGACTCACCACCAGGGCGTGGACTCGCGCGCCACCCAGCCCGTCATCGGGGAGGCCGGCAGGGGGGACCGCGTCGGCGCAGGGCTGTCGTGATCGTGGACATTCTTTTTTTATTTCAGGACTAATTGTCAAATCATTGCGATTAATGATTTAATCCATTAAGACCCGAGGCCGATTCTACAAAATGTCTCGTAAAATGACATGGATGTTTTCCCGGTTTTAATGGATTGTGTATTTTGGTATAAAGAAAAATTACATTTCTTTTAGGCTTTGTGAATAGAAACTGCACAGGGCAGATGTGACAAATAGTATACTTAAATATATACAAATTAACCCATTAAAACAGGGAAAGCATCTGTATAACCACTATAACCATTATTTTACACTTTGGCTATTCAAAAATAGCAGATGTACACGCTCATAGTGCATCCCTTCATGCCGCGATATGAGGTTGTAGATCTGATTTTTTCTTTTTTAATCTTGAAAAAACGCACAAATCTTTGAATATACGGTATATATATATATATTATTTTCTTTAAGTGAACATTTTAAACTCAAATATTTGCTTCTGGGGTTCCCTACACATAATTTTGTGGGTCCTTTACATTAAAAAGTTTGAGAACCACCGATAGTTAAAGATTAACGAACGGGCCCCAGGTCAAAATGGGTTAATTGCTAAATAAATGTGACATGCGTACATTGGGGTGGTCCACTGCGGCTCCCGCTGCTACCCCTGGCATGGTGTCACTGTGGCCCGGCCAGCCGTGCTCATCAACCAACCGCTGGAACAAGACTTTGAGGAACTTCTTAAATCGCAGCCTCACCTGTGAGCAGGTGAACAGAGATGATACTCATAAGAAACTTCACGTATGGGCCCACACCAGGGGTCATCCCCATGGGCCCATGCTGGCTTGCGGTGGATATTTTTGTCAAAATTCTATTTTTGCCACAGACTTACTGTACAAATGAGTGGACAATAATATTACCAGAAAGACAAAGAGCTATAGCCTTGAATTACCTTGACACATTTTGTGCCCAAAACGTCTGTGGACGTCCTGGGTATTACCGCACGTGCATAGCCCAAGACGTCTGTGGACGTCTTTGAAAAAAAAAATATATATATATATATATATATATATATTTTTTTTTTTATTAATGTGTGTTTACAAAACAAACATTAAACCTGTGTATAGGAGGGGCTAGCGCCCCTCAAAAATCTAAATATATTTTAAAACAAATCTTGTTTAAAAGAAAATCCGCCTATAATGATGCTGTCACTGGTGGACGGTGTCTGAACTGCCCACAGCCCTCCTATGAGACACAGACAGAGTAGAAAAACCAATTATATGAAGAGACGTTGAAAATTGGTGAAGTGGTCCTTTAAACATTTGTTTTCTAATTTGTTTTCTTAAAAAATAAAATAAATATAAATATATAAATATTCAAGAAATTACTTGGAAAACTAATTTAATTTGATATTAATTCATGAACGAAGGAATGTTTTTTTTAAAAATTATAATAATGAATTAAAGACAAAGTGTAGGAAACAAAAAACGAAGGGACCCATAAAAATGTGTCCACGACCCACTGTTTGGGAAACAGTGTCCTGACCTAGTGGACTCCTAATGTGCCATAAGTATTGTCATAGTATCAGTATCATCAATTACATATTCTGAGGAAAACCTGGAGACTGACAGTAAGTACAGTAAGTACAGTAAGTACTTACAGTAGTAAGTACAGTAAGACAGTAAGTCTTATGATCAAAATAAGAACATTATAATGTTATGCAAAAAAAACTAAATGTCCACAGACACATTTGTCCATGATGAGCCCTGAGCCAGACCAATATACCGGTTGTTATTATTCGACTTTTTTGATGACATTGGTATTAGCAATAATGCAACCGATAATTGGGCAGGATATTACTGTACAGGCGACAAGATTGAAACATTTTCTTGTGAACTTGTAGATTGGCTATTTTTTTATCGGGTTTACGTGGTTAAATAAAATTACTAAAATAAGCAGAGACATTTTGGTGTATTTTAATGTCTCTTGTAGCCCAAATATAATAAAGGCCTTTTACTTATAACAACCAGTTCATTGGCCTTGTGGTTAGAGTGGCCGCCTCTAGACTCTGAAAAAGACTCAGTGAAAATGGGACCCAGTGCCTCCCTGCTTGGCACTCAGCATCAAGGGTTGGTCCCTGCGCAGGGGGTGTACTTGTACCTCAAGCTGCCTCACGCTACATGCTACAGAAACAGGAGATAGGCTCCTGCCCTATGGGCCTCATGGCTCAGCAAGGCTTAAGGTCATTACACACTGGCGAATTAGCGACGCGATTTATTCGTGCGAATAATTCGCCTTTTTTTAAAACCAATTGAAGTCAATGCAAGCTTCCACATCAGTGGCGAATGTGCGAATGTGCGAAAATGCGACCGTTTTCGCTCTTTATTTGTTCGCTCCGGTGTTCGCTCCGGTGTCGAATTTTTAATTCGCGTCGCTAATTCGCCAGTGTGTAATGACCTTTACTGCTTACTGCTTAGTGCCTGGAACCCTAACCCTGAATTTTTACGCTCTCCTGAATACAAAAACAATAGTTTTTCAAGTTATTTTTCTCAAATGGAAACTTTAATCAAATCTAAGTTCACAAAATGTATAAGAAATGTTTTTGACTAACTAATTATGGTGGTCTAAGACTTTCCAAAATCAGGATGGGTACTGGACGCAAAAATCTGGCATCGGTCAAAGCTGCAGTTACAAAGTGGTTTCCAAAATAAATAGTACAAGAACAAACTACCATGTCCCTAAAAGGCCACTGTGGGGTGCTGTTGTACATACAATGCACTCCTAGATAATTATTTTGAACATGACAGTGTGGCATGGTCAACTAAATTCTGGTACTACACTGGTCTGGTCTCCCGGGGGAGTGTAGTCTCACCTGGTCTAAGGTCTCTCCTCCCGGGGGAGTATAGTCTCGACACGACTGGCCAGCAGCGTTAGCCATGTTCTTCAAGTCTGCTTTGGGGTGCCCTTCAGCAATGCCAAAACCCTGTATGATGGAGACACATACACAATTGAATAGGGTCTTCTATTATGAAGTGAGTACGTGATTGGTTGAGAATAGAAGCATGGAGCTGACACCGCCGATGGTCAGCAAGCAGAAAGCAAGTGAACAGAGTTCCCATACAGACCTCATTTACATCATTATTAACTACACAAAATACTACATTACTTGACTTACTTACCCTCTCTCTGAGTAAAGGGTCCAGAACCATCTCTGTGTCAGAACAGTGAGCATTGTTCCTCAGAATCCCCTCAGCAGTCTGCAACAGAAGGGAAACATGTGGCAATGGTTGACACTATAAACTCCAATGTTCTAAGCAGACATTTTTATGGACAAACTATACACCACTGGCACATCTCACCTGGCGGGCCCGCTGAAGGTTACTGACGAACACGTTGTTGAAGCGGAGGTCTCTGAGGTACTGTCCCACTGCCTCTGCCTGTTGGAGTCCAGTCTCTGACAGCACTGTATCGACACCTTGGCCTGAACATACAAGACAAACCACCATGAAACAGTGCCTGACAGCATCGTGTCTAAACCTTGACCTGACCATACAAGACAAGACAGACCACCTAACCCTAACCTCATTGCTAAACATACCGTTAGTGGGCGGGAACCCCTTTTGGTGTTCTAACCCTTCTGGACGAGAACCCCTCTTGGGGTTCTGTACAGTATGTACAGTATTCAAAAATGTCCATTTTTTTGATGCTGCTATATACATTTTTGAAGTTTTTCAGAGAACTTAGGTCAGGATTTAGAAGCATTTTTAGAATCGGCCTCAGTCCAAAATGGGTTAACTTCAATAAAACAAATACACAAGAACCGCTGGGGGTGAGTGGTTCGCGAAAATAATGAGGGCGAGTATGTTTTGGCGTGAGCATTCCGGTTACCTCTGCAACTTGCCTTGACGATACAAGACAAGAAAAAACACCATGAGAACATTAAAGCCTGATGCAGTCATTGAAAGAAAGAATGGTCTTTACTCTTTACAATGTCTACTCTACACATCAGCAGTTTTCAAACATTTTCATGTCCAGGATCCATCAAATTGAATAGCCTATGTATTATTCGGCCACAGACAGACACAGTCCATAATACACAGCCATAGATCGGTGCCCTCCTGCTTGCAGTTAGCAGCGGTGGATGCGCGGCAAAGATGTTCCGCGCCCTTGTGTACTCAGATTACTAAGATTTGGAGTCAGATATTGCCCTCTAGTTTCATATGCATGTGAAAGTTCTGCCAGAAAACGTGTGTTTAGTAAAATATGTGATGAATATTTCGGTCAATATCTTCTGTGTGTAGCTCTTGGAAAAGCGGAGAAATTTTACTAAACACGCGTTTTCTGCCAGAACTTTCACATGGATATGAAACTAGAGGACAATATGTGACTCCAAGTCTTAGGACTTATTTGCTGGGTGAGTACACATCGAGTGCAGACCACATTTATGCCGCCCATCAACCGCTGCTAACTCTGCTCACAGGGGAGGGCATGCTCTGTGGCTGTGTATTATGGAACACATGAAATGTATGTAATATCACAGCCATTCGAGGGCTAACCCATCTGATGTTTTTTTTTTTTAGGAGAATCTAGAAGTGGTGGCATCGCACGTGGTTCGTTGTGAGCTTGTAGATCAGCTATTTCAAATAGTCAATGTTAAAGTGATTAAACTGATTTTGATGCTATTATTAACTAGTTTAGCTGGGGACAGATTGTTTTTTAATCTGACTTTAAAAAGTTTCAACATACCTTGCAACAGTTTGTCTCTGTTGTATTGTGTCTCTCCACTGTGTGAACACAACACAATGTCAGTGTCATCAGTTTCATGTTCATTTATACAGACAGACGTTTGACACTGCACGTAGGCTACATGGCAAGGGATTATCAACATTTTCATTGGCAAATAATGTACAATGTTATCTGGCTGATCCCAAAACCCCCAACTATAGTTGCTTAATTTCGTAGAATACTAAATGAGCTACTAAATTGGGACTTAGTTTCGTGTTAGTTGCTGTCACGTACAATGTCGTGACTCGTGATAATAATGAATCATGGTTTAAAATATGACGTTAAGACGTTGCTTGTCACACAAATGCTGGCACGTACATGTCGTGATAATAAACATGGTTTAAACTATGAAGTTTGCTTGTCACACAAATGCTGTCACGTGCATCTATAATGTAGTGAATAATAATCATGGTTTAAACTATGAAGTGTACTGTCTTACTGTCGGATGAATGTCAGGCTGAAGGTAAACATGTCCCAGGTTCGCCCCGGCTCGGTGACGGGTAACTGTGTGCTGTACAGTACTTCCTGTTTGGGTCATTAGCGACGACATCATGACGTCTTGACAACGTCGCGTCACCGACCAATCACATTGCAGACACATTTATTATTGGTGTGGTTGCCATAACAGTAACCTCGCCTCACCCAGAGCCTCTTAGATATTAGCCTCGGAAACCCAGACGTTTTTATTTACTTAGATATAGACATGGCTCTGGCCTCACCAGGCTTTACCCTAACAGGGCAACCAGACTATTGTATCCCCATTCAACGTGTGAACGGGTCTCCTTGACCTTCTACTGGGCTGAACTAGCCCAAACATTTAGACTCTCGTAGGAGAGTCTAAATGTTTGGGCTAGGGCTGAACCTGCATGATGCTCAATGAACATCCACAATGAACGAATACGAGACATCTCACCCCGGTGAGTTGTCTTCACTTTTTGACATGTCGGGGTGAGTTTTCCGGACAGCTCACCCCGGACAGCTCACCCCGGAAAGTGAAGACAGCTCACCCCGGAAAGTGAAGACATCTCACCCCGGTGAGATGTCTTTACTTTCCGGGGTGAGCTGTCTTCACTTTCTGACATTGCGGGGTGAGTAGTCTGTACTTTCCGTGGCACCCATTACAGTAGGCATAATTCAATTTCGACATGGTGACAGATTTTGAGTCAGCGATTTGGGGTGCTGCGAAAAAGGTTTTTCCTGATGCGCGGATGCATGGCTGTAGTTTCCACTTCACCCAGGCTCTGTGGAGACACGTTCAAGACCTTGGCTTGGCAGTGGCCTACAGAACCACACCAGAGGTCAGACAATACCTCAAGATGCTGTTTGCCCTTCAATATCTTCCCGTCCATGAGATTGAAGGAGCATTCAACCTGCACGCAGCAAACGCCTCAGACGAGCTGAAACCCTTTGTTGACTACATGCGGTCCACCTGGATAAGTGGCCAGTGGAAGCCAGAGCACTGGTGTATGTACAAGCGTGCCATCAGGACGAACAATGATGTCGAGGGGTGGCATAACCGCCTAAATCGGAAAGCACAGCGAGCAAACTTGCCGATTTATTTGCTCATTGATTTGCTGCACAAGGAAGCTACCTTGATCGACTTCCAGCTGCGTATGGTTTCAGAGAACAAGCTACGCCGCTACCAGCGAAAGCAGACCAAGGCTACACAGGGCAATCTGGCCCAGTTGTGGAAGGACTTGGAAAGGAACGATCTGACCATCATGGACATGCTAACAATTGCTTCTGAAGTGAATGCCCCAGTGTGGAGATGAGCGAACTGCAGACAGCACAACTTTTGACCAAAATGGGACAGCACACTGCACACTGCACTGCACACAGCACAACTTTAGCACAACTTTTGACCAAAATGGGACAGCACACTGCACAGCACAACTTTTTTCTTCTATCACTGAAACAGTGTTTTTGTAGATATGACAACTTTTTACTATATTTTTTAGTTTACATTTTTTCTATACTTAACTTTTTTCTATATTTTTTTGTACAAACTGATGTTTTTCTAAACTTTTGATGTTTACCTTTTTTCTATATTTTTTGTACAAACTGCTGTTTGAACTTTGTTTACAATGTTTCTATATTTAAATAAACTACATTACATTTGACCGTACATTTGACTCTTGTGTTATATTCTTGTGAAATATTCAGTAAAGTATAGCTCAAAGGCTACATATTCAGTCAGACTTTTGGTGAGTTGTCCTGACAACTCACCCCTAAACGTGAAGACATCTCACCCCGAAAGTGGCCAAAAGTGAAGACATCTCACCCCGGAAAGTGAAGACATCTCACCCCTAAAAAAGCAGGGGTGAGATGTCTTCACGTTTAGGGGTGAGTTGTCTGGACAACTCACCAAAAGTGAGTTTAGGGGTGAGTTGTCTTGTTACCCAATGGACACACTTGGCTTTCTCTTCCTTGCAGTCTTCTTCATTACAGTCTTCTTTCCCACACCTCCCACACAATGTATTGCCCCTTTTATTATTATTATTATTATTATTATTATTATTATTATTATTATTATTATTATTATTATTATTATTATTATTATTATTATTATTATTATTATTATTATTATCATTATCATCATCATTTGCTCTAACCAGTGGTGTCATTTAGAGTCTCCCGGGATGACAATTTCTTCACCTAGTGTTCATATTTAACCTCAAATTCAGTTGTTTTATGTACTGTATAATCCCCAACTCTGAACATTTTGTTGAGGATTAATCTGATCCATTGATTGATTGATTGAAATATGTATTAACAGTTTACAGAATTACAGTACATTTCAAGCACAAACTCAATACAAAGGCTGTTAACTGTGAGTGGACGACCCAATTAAGCATTACACTTGTTTCCAATAGGGTCCACCATGTTCAATTCATCAAAAACATTTATAGACGTACAAATAGACACTTCTATATAGACAAAGAACAGAACAGGAATTCATCCTAATGGAGGTAAAAAGGGAAAAGAAACATATACAGTGAGGGAAAAAAAGGGGTGGGCGGTGGGGGGGATTCACGTTCAGCTCCGTTCATTTGTTTGTTTTCCTTGGAGGAGCTGCGTTGGGTCCCCAAGTCGGCTCCGTGGCCGTACCTTGAGTTGGATGTGTGGCCGTGACCGTCTCTTGTGTTGTCCTTGCGTTGGGTCCCCAAGTCGGCTCCGTGGACGTACCTTGAGTTGGCTGTGTGGCCGTGACCGTCTCTTGTGTTGTCCTTGCGTTGGGTCCCCAAGTCGGCTCAGTGGCCATACCTTGAGTTGGCTGTGTGGCCGCGACCGTCTCTTGTGTTGTCCTTGCGTCCGTGTTTGAGGGATTCCGATTTTACAGGGGCCAGTTTCGAATTGCAGCCATCCGTAGGTGCCCTTTGAGAGCGGTTTTGAAGGAGTCAAGGGATTTGCATGTCTTAATGACTGTTGGTAGGGCGTTCCACATTTTGGTGGCATAGGAGCGAAAAGAATTTAATCCCTTGTTTGTGCCGAATCTGGGTTGTACATGGTTCGTTGCACTCCCTCTGGTGTTGTGGGTGTGGACTTCGTTAACATTAAGGAAGTATCTAGACAGGTACATGGGTATCTTGGTGGTGTATCGAATCTTGAGGACCAGACCCATTGCAAGATGCTGTACTCTGTCGTCGATCCTAAGCCATTCCAGCCTGTCGAAGTGGGCAGGGGTGAGGTGGGTTCGGGGGGCGAGGTCAAGTAGGAGCCTGACCAGTTTGTTTTGGGAAGTCTGGAGCCTAGTTTTAAGGGCCTTTGAGGTGCTGTGGTACCAGGAGGTGCATGCATAGCCAAAGAAACCTTGTACAAGGGCTCCTGTTAAGGTCTTCAAGGTGTTTTTGTTGACCAGTGAGGAGATCCTGTAGAGGAATCTTGTTCTTTGGTTGACCTTTTTGATTACTTTGGTGGCCATTTTATCACCGGAAAGATTAGCCTCCAGGATGGAACCTAGGTAGATAATTTCATCTTTACGTGTGATAACATTGTCACCCACTCTAACCAAGAAGCCATTTGCCTTGCTGAGATTACTATTAGAGCCAAAGAGAATGGATTCAGTTTTTCCCAGGTGTAAAGATAGTTTGTTATCAGCGAGCCAGGTGCAGATTCTACCGAGTTCAGAGCTGAGGGCCTTTTCAACCTGCAGTTTGTTCCTGTCCGAGACTAGCAGTGCCGAGTCATCTGCGAACAGGAACAAGTTGCAGTCACAAGCTGAAGTCATGTCGTTAACATATATTAGGAACAGTAAAGGCCCTAGTATGCTTCCTTGTGGAACGCCACAGCTCACTGGGAGGGGGGGGGGACAGTGTTCCATTCACCTTCACCATCTGTTCTCTCCCCTCCAGGTAGGATTGCATCCAGCTCACTGATGTGCTATCGAAACCAATTGCTTTTAGCTTGTTAACCAGTATGGAGTGGTTCACAGTGTCAAAAGCCTTTTGGAGGTCCAGCATGACCATGCCGCAGTATTTGCCAGCATCCACCTCATGTTTGATGTGGTCGCTCAAATAGAGAAGGCATGTGTCAGTGGAGTGGGACGTTCTGAAGCCAGATTGGAACTCGTACATTAATTTATTAGTGGCAAGATACTTTTCAACCTGTTCATAGACTATTTTTTCCATCACTTTCGAGATGGAGCTTAGAATAGAAATAGGGCGGTAGTTGCCGGGGTCTAATTTACTCCCTTTCTTGTGCAAGGGGGTTACTTTGGCCAGTTTGAAATCTTGGGGGACCTGTCCCTGTTTGATGGAGAGGTTTACTATGTGGGTGATGATTGGAGCTATAGAGATGGCTGAATTTGGAGGGAATATTGTCATGGCCAGTGGCCTTGTGGGGTTGGAGGGCACTCAGTTTCTTAATTACCTCATCAGTTGTTACCATAACTAGTAATGTTTATGTTTGAAAACCTGGTTTTTAGTTACCATTTAGTTACCATTTAGTTACCATTTACACTTACAGTACACATTCAACATGACATTCCTCTTTTGGGCATAGGCAAACATTTTCAAACATTTATTCTTTCCCAACCCCAACAAATTGTGAAAGTTTGGGGTCTAATTGGTAAATTATTTTTACCCCTGAAATTAAGCCTCTGGCTCTAACTTTGTTCTTTCTTTCCACTATTAAGCATGTATGTTTCGAGTGGCAGTTGTACCAGATCTTTACAGCACCGGATCCCCGCATCCAGCGTATACATGGTTGAGTTCAAGAAGACGACACACACTGCGAGGGGTGCTGTCGGTTGCTTCTAGCCTGGCTAATAAGCCAGACCGAATCAGCCGTTGGCAAAAAAAAAAGAATTCCCAATACCACACGACAGTGTGATTTGAGTCTGGCTTATTAGCCAGGCTAGGTTGCTTCACCTACGAGCTCCAAAATCCCCGCAACAATTCAGCCACCAAGCAGATGGCTTACTTGTTCTCTGTGCCCTATGACTACAACATCTTCAAAAACTGGCATGCAGGGGGGTTCTATAGCCGCAGCAAAAGTTGTGATTACGATCTTTGGTACGAGATGTAGGCCTACTACAATTCTGAGAGTGGATTTAAAAGACGAGCAGGAGGTGAGTCCTTCTCTTACTCAGACGGTGAATTTAAAATCGAGGCCACAATGACAGACACTTACACGCCTGTCATGATCATGACTGTGAAAATGTATAACGCCTGAGTTCAGGGTTAAATGGTTAAAGGGAGTGCAAGTTAAAAAGGTTTTTTTTGTTATATGGTTAAAGCTCTATATTGTGGTAGTAATCATTGCTATAGCTTGTTTGTTCAGTATCAGAGGGGTCACTCTGTCCCTACAGCTCATTAATAGAACATCTATTAGTAGAAAATAAAACTTCCAGGTGGGTCCAATTTCAGCCAATCAGGAGAGAGTACCCATTCATCAGCTCTAATTTTACAGTGTTCCAATTCCAATTGTCTGCTCATTGCTTTGTGTCATGAAAATAGTTATACACACACATCACTGGTTTCACACTAAAAAGTATCATGCACAATAGCTAGTTAAAACCCCAAGACAGCCTACAGTACCATGTGAACCACCACCTGTCGGGACTAACTATAGCCCACCCTTAGCTACTGCAGGCACTAGTGGCATAACCAGAGGCAGAGCCCAATATACCTTATTCAAACCCTATATGGGCATCAATTCAGGGATGAGCTGGTTTGCACAAAATAAGCAGACGTGGACTGTCTGAATGCCTCCTCTTGCGAAGCAAACAAGGGCAAACAGGTAAGGGGGGGGGGGGGGGGGGGGGGGGTAGCAGCGCGCACCTGCAGAGTAGAGTTCATATTATGAAGATGGTGCTGACTGGCGTTTCACTTTTACTGTGTAGAGTTCTGAAATTCTGCACAAACCCGACCAGGCCTAAAATCTATGCTAATTAGTCGGGCTGGGCCGGGCCTCGGGCCTGATCAGTTAGGTACGGGCCCAGTTAAGGCCTTCATTTTCGGGCCCGATGAGAACTCTACTGCAGAGTCAGGACAATAGTATGTTTTAAAGACACTAAACGGTGATAAACATTTAAACACACGTAGGCGCATATACGGTACCTCAAGCACGAGACGCACGCACCCCCACGAACAGGCAAACAATGCCAGCTACATGCCGGCCACGCACAGCTATCTGTGTGTGTGTGTGTGTGTGTGTGTGTGTGTGTGTGTGTGTGTGTGTGTGTGTGTATATATATATATATCATTTGCTTGTTTTTGTCATTATTGATAGTTGAATCATTTAGATTTTAGGACAATTCATTTTTGTGACATTGGATTACTTTTGTTTCCAATGCATGTTATTCAAAACTGATGTTCTACATGTAGTTCAGGGGTGGATGACCCTGTCTGACACAATATGTGTTAATGACTTGTTTCACATGAAGCCTGGTGAGATCTACCACTACCATCACCAGACAGTGATACAATTATTTTTTTCAAAATTCCCGATTGGCTAATTCCTGATTGGTTAAGATTTGACTAGTTTTGAACAAAATGGCTCAAATCATGAATGCAGCGTGCGATTGCCGTGCATTCCCACTAGGCTGAGGAAGAAATTCCACTTTTCAAAATGGCCTGTTATAGCGCCACCAGCAGGCCGATTTTTGAACAAAATACCCCATCATCATCATCAATCGTCCGATTTCCATGAAAGCCAATACTAAGAAAAGTTACCAATGCCTTTCTCTTAGTTGTGTGCATGCTTGGTAAACATTTCCACTCCATATTTATTCCAGTGGTACCCTGGACAGTAACATCCCATTTGAATGTCCTATACTGTAAACTGAAACCGTGCAAAAATAATAATGATTTGATACACAAATCCACACAAACAGTGACTGATTACATGCTTTTATTATTTTAAGATGCACCTGTGATTATTTTACATTATTATATCTTTAAGAATACTAAACAGTACATTTTTAGTTTGTGTACAAAGCCTCCAACAATGAGGATCAAAAACATTACAATATACTGGTGATAAGAATGGTTACATTAGTAGTACAAACCTAACCCATCACAATAAAAGCCCAAAGTCTTTCGATTCATGGCTGCAAAAACATTACAGGCATCAAAAAGGAAGGCCGACAGAAAAACGTAATATAACAAAAACCTTTTAGTTTTAACCCAAAAATATCACGTGCACTTTCTTTAACTATAACAACCCTGAAATCAGGCGTTATAAATTTCCACAGTCATGACAGGCGTGTAAGTGTCTGTCATTGTGGCCTCGATTTTAAATTCACCGTCTGAGTAAGAGAAGGACTGGCCTCCTTTGCGTCTTTTAAATCCACTCTCATAATTGTTGTACATCTCGTACCAAAGATCGTAATCACAACTTTTGCTGCGGCTATAGAACCCCCCTGCATGCCAGTTGGAGTACAGGTTGTAGTCATAGGGCACAGAGAACAAGTAAGCCATCTGCTTGGTGGCTGAATTGTTGCGGGGATTTTGGAGCTCGTAGGTGAAGCAACCGACAGCACCCCTCGCAGTGTGTGGCGTCTTCTGGAACTCAACCATGTACTCGCTGGACGCGGGGATCCGGTGCGGTAAAGATCTGGTACAACTGCCACTCGAAACATACATGCTTAAAAGTGGAAAGAAAGAACAAAGTTAGAGCCAGAGGCGTAATTTCAGGGGGAAAAAATTGGGATTGTCAAAAATTATTTACCAATTAGACCCCAATCTTTCACAATGTGTTGGGGTTGGGAAAGAATAAATGTTTGAAAATGTTTGCATAATGACATGCCCAAAAGAGAAATGTCATGTTGAATGTGTACTGTAAGTGTAAATGGCAATCAGATTAATCCTCAACAAAATGTTCAGAGTTGGGGATTATACATAAAACAACTGAATTTGAGGTTAAATATGAACAATAGGGGAAGAAATTGTCATCCTGGGAGACCCTAAATGACACCACTGGTTAGAGCAGATGATGATGATGATGATGATGATGATAATAATAATAATGCAAAAAAGGAATAGAAAACACATTAGTAAAAATAAGCAAATACTTGGGTTCGGTGAGTGTATAGTTGGTGTAGTTGCTGATCGTAATGCTGCACTGGCGATGAGTTGGAATGAGGCCAGCAATTGAGGAACCAATTGCCACAACCTGATCCACATCCACACCCTTCATTGCAGAACCGGCCTTCTTCATGGTAACTGGAATAACAAAGTCAGGCCAGAGTATCCGCGGTTGGGATACCAGTTTTATCCATTTGGAGAATAAACAAATATTTGTAGTTTGCACGTAGGTAGAATTACAAATGCAATATGACAATGTCAAGTTAACTACTCTATATGCTTTATATAATACTTGACTCCTAACAAGTCCCAAAAAACAAAAAAAACTAATATTCTTACCTGGAATCAAAATGTATGTTCTTCTGTATTCAGTTCTTCAAGAGCTTCTTGGGTTCCTTTTCATATGTGACACAAATGGCAAGAATATATAGGCTACAGTGCGAGCATTTGGGGCGGAGCTATGTCATCATATAGAGCATGGGGGAGGGCATTTTGCCATCATATAGAACCTGGGGGCAGGACTTTGTCATCATATAGACACCTCTCTTTTAATGTTAAAAAATGAAGCCTAATAAAAGTATCAAAAGCCATGCACCAGAATACAGGAAAACCTCCTGTCCGTCTCCACCGCCTTGACTTTAGCACAGCATTTGATACTGTGGAATGGATCATACCATTCTGCTGCACCGCCCATCAACCCACCTTGGTATCTGTAGCTCTGCACTCTTATGGCTCAGTTCATACCTATACTCTATAGAACCCAGTCCGTTTCACACAGCTATTTAATGCCAAGTCCAAAGTCAGCTTTGGCGTCACATAGGGCTAGCTGTGCTTCATGGGCCCCTGCTCTTCTCGTAATACATGCTTGGCCACATATTTTGCAGGTGCATCCAATTTCACAGTGATTAAATCAATAATTTGTTTCATTATGCAATTTTTTGAAGGGGTGTCTGGGTAAAATCTCAGAATTAATCGGTTCTCTGAAGAAATGTCACGGGTCTAATTAGGGTCCATAAAAAGAACGGTCAATTGCAGAGTTTTATGGACCCATGAAGAGCACTATACAAGGAAGAACCTCCACCTCAAATCGACCTCATTGTGGTCAATAACTCTTGAAACATGGTTTGTGCAATTCAAATAATCTTTTCGCTGGATTCCTTGGATTCTCACTCTCCTATACTGTAGGCCACTGGCCACTTACACTTACTACAATTTCCACCATTATGGGGTTTCTTCATACACTTTTTGCTACTATTCCTACTGACCAAGACTCACATGAACCGGTGCACATCATCTGGGGTCATGTAAGTTAGGTTTTTCAGATCCCATTCCACGTGGGAATGATTGCCTTCCAAACTTGCAGAACATTTGTGACATTCATACTCTGCATGCCATGCATGCCAGTAATAACTGTCTTCTTAAAGACAATTAAGGTAAGCATGTTGATTGACAGGGAGAAGTGGATTGTTTGCAACTCTGTCTGGCGTCAAGGTCAAGGTCAAGGTAAACTTTATTGTCCACAAGGGAAATTTGTCTTGGGCTTTCACCCCAGCTACAGCCACACATAAAACATCAATGACAAACAAAAATACATTACAGAGGAAGACACAACATTACACAATTGCACACATGATGTGGATAATCAAGCCTCACACAGTTACTGCTGTTTCAGAGCCTCGTTCAACATCTTAGTTGATGCTGGTACAAACGATTTTTAAAATCTGATGTACTTCCACTTTGGTTCTTTGTATCTTCTCCCAGAGGGCAGAAGTACAAACTCGCCATTTAAAACATGGGTAACATCACTGACGATTTTTTGAGCCTGTTTTAATGTAGCCTGCTCATAAATAGACTGCAGAGAGGGCAGTTGTTTTACCCCTATGATCTTCCCTGCAGTCTGCACCAATCTGAACAATTTGGAGAGATTACCGAACCAACCTGTGATGCCAAACCTGACCAGGCTTTCTAAGACTGCTCGATAGAACACTAACATAAATCTTTGGTCAACACCATGAACCCTGAGACGCCGAAGGAAGTGCAGTATTTGCTGTAGTTTACTACAGAGATTGTCAACATGTGTATTCCAAGTTAGTGAGTTGTCAATACAGATCCCCAAGTATTTATATGAGGGGACCTGTGAGATGGTCGAGTCATGGATGACCACAGGCCTGTGATCACCAATACTCTTGGGGTCAAACACCATCTTAATTACAAACACCAACAAAATAAAATGAAATTAAACAAATTAGGATATGTTTCAGTGTCGGGTGAATTAAAGGTAATGTCTGTATGTACAGTATACATGTATGTAATCAGAAACCTCTCTTTATTATGTCACCATCAAAAGCCAGTTATAACCCGGCATTGATACATATCTTAATTACGACACCATCAATACCTACCAAGCATACACGTGCATTCGTACCAGCACGACCACAATACTTGCGCGCTCTGCTTGCGCAAGTAATACAAATCAGACCCGCCTGAAGTGAGTGGTACTGTACTGTACTGTACTGTACTGTACTGTACTGTACTGTACTGTACTGTACTGTACTGTACTGTACTGTACTGTACTGTACTGTACTGTACTGTACAAGCCCACCTCCCTGGCCTGTGTGTGTCTGTGTCTGTGTGTTAGGCTGTGCAACAGTGACACTTTTCGGTGCTCTATAATCTTGGCATCTATGCCCTATATCTGTTTTTATGAAGATCTTATTGTTTTTTTTTATGTTGCTGTACATTGCGTTGTAATATGGTGTGAAGTGTTTCAAAACATTTGTGCGATTTTGCACTTAAAAACTAAATAAAACTAAAATTTGAACCACTGACATACTGACATATGGCCCCTTTTCCATCGGTTGGGAACCGGTTCAGTTCAGAACCTGTTTTTAGTCCATGAGCCAGACCTCCAAAATTTAAATGTTAATTATGAATTGAGTGTGCAAAACCATACCTATATTAAATTGTTTATAGGATCAATCTAAGTAAATTAATATATGATAAACCTTCCACAGGAGTAACTTTTCATATTTATCACACATTTTGTAATTTTTACCTACAGTACGTGATAGGTGAATAGGTAAAAATGTAATTAATAGTTATCACCGTGAAACTTCCCCAATTGATTACTTACACGAAGACAATGATTTATTGAATTACTGAAATTGTACATTTAAATATGCAAAATAGGCATTATGTAGGAAAATATGCAAAGAATAGAAAATATGACAAAGCTACTACTGTGGAAGGGTTATCATATATTATTTTACTTATATTTATATTTAATATGGGTATGGTTTTGCCCACTCAATTCATCATTAACGTCCCAGACTCGGAGTAGAACCGCTGCTCCTTCGCCTGGAAAGGAGCCAGCTTAGGTGGTTCGGGCATCTGGTTAGGATGCCTCTCGGGCGTCTCCCTAGGGAGGTCCTCGAGGCTCGTCCCACTGGGAGGAGACCCCGGGGCAGACCAAGACGCAGTTGGAGGAAACACATCGACTCACTGGCCTTGGAACGTCTCGGGATCCCCCAGGAGGAAGTCACTAATGTTGCTCTGGAGAGGGAAGTCTGGAACACTCTAGTGGAGCTGTTACCCACGCGACCCGACTACGGATAAGCGGTTGAAGATGGATGGATGGATGGTTCATGGACTAAAAACTGGTGCTGAACTGGGAATTCAATAGACTACTGAGAGAAGGGACCAGTCCAATGATCCAGGGCCTGGCTACACATACAAGTCGCTACTCACTACGGAATGGGAGGACACTCACACAACCTGTGAGTCACACAAAAAGGCACCAGATGTCGTTCCTCCCAAGAGCGTACAAACTTTATCAGAAGTAATAGAAACGTTTTTAGTGTTGTATTTGTATTAGTTTTTTTTGGTTGTTTTTTAATAGAGCGGTCCTCTTGTGTCTCTCCCTCTTGTAAGAAACATCATAATTCATAATTCAATTTTCAATTCAATTCAACTTTATTAGCAGACTCAGGTCCATAGGGATACATACACGGGGTTAACATACAAGAGATACAACAGGCAATAAAAATCATAAAAGCATGTAAAACAAATACAAAACTTACATAACTTAACCCACAGGTAAAACATACAGGCATTTTAGCCAGTGTACCCTTAAACTAGATGTATAATGTGAACAGCTCACTGAGGGGCTTGAAAGCGCTACAATGATACTGTTTGTTGAGTGCTTTAAAAGTGCTCACTCCAGCAGTGACAAACATCTGGCTAGCACTGCCCCCTCTGGGTTGTTTAAGGAGTATTCTCATGGCATCATTATATGCAACTTGCAACCTGTGCATGCTAGACTTTTTATAACATGACCACAGGTGTGCAGTATAAAGCGGTGTGCAATATGCCTTGAACAAGGACACTTTCACTTTAGTGGAACAATGACAGAACTTTCGGGCAATAGTGTTTGCTTGAGCGTACAGCTTCCGACATTGTCTGTATATATCATCGTCATCTGTCATTTGATCCGTAATAAAATGGCCAAGATATTTATACTTATTCCAGACCTCAAGACTATTGTCTGATAGTTTAAAGATAGGAAAGTTAAGGCGTTTGTCCTCTTTAGTTCTACATATTAGAACAGCGCTTTTGCTAGCATTATATTTTATATCATGTTGCACACCATATTTAGAGCAAACATCAAGGAGCTGTTGTAGACCAGCACTACTGGGACTGAGGACCACCAGGTCATCTGCATACATCAGATGGTTTACTAGTGTTTCTCCGACCATGCATCCTGTGTTACAGGTTCTCAGTTGAGCAGACAAACCATCCATATATAAATTAAATAAGATAGGAGATAAAATTCCCCCTTGCCTCACGCCATTGCTTACACCAAATGGAGCTGATATACTCCCACCCCATTTGACCTGCATGGTCTGGTGGGCATACCAGTAGGCCAGGACCCTCACAATAAAACCGGGCACTCCTCTTTGCTTCATTTTCATAAAGAGCTTATTATGGTTAATCCTATCGAAGGCACGGGACGCATCAATAAAACACATGAGGACATGTGTTATGCAATGATGTTTTCAAATAAACTTGAACTTGAACCGGTTCCCAACCGGTGGAAAAGGGTCACATACTGACATACTGAAGTTCCCCCGCGGGCCAAACAATTATAAAGTTAAGCTTAAGGTTAAGGTTAGGTGACAGAGACTAATTCACAGATTCTGAAATGTCATTTTACAGGTCTTGAGAGCTGCAGCCTCTGGGGACAGTGGTATTCATTTTTGCCCTGAAGAGATACAATGTTTGAATCTTAATAGTACAAATTTTAATTAATACATTAAGTGGAAAAAATGTGTTGTTTTGTCTCTGTATCTTGTATACTTTCAAAGATTAGCTCCATTTGGTGGTTTGGGTAGGATATTTCAAGGATCAAGGTTGTACTTTATTGTTACATCTTGTGCAGGTACTTAAGAGTAAACCTTATTTTTGTTTGGCTTCCTTCAGACAATGCAGCAACATAGATAGCGTAACATTCAAAACAACAAAAACACAGCAAGCACAGCAAACAAAGGGATAGAACAAAGAGTGCAAGAAAGAGCAATGTGCATGTTTTCCCTGTAGAAGCAAAGTTAGGAAAATGTCAGATATGGTTAAAAATGGAACCCCATGGGACATTATTTCAGCCTGGTACCTGGCAGAATCTTAAAATATACATACTATGCAGTTTGGTCAGAAAAATCGAGCCTTTAGTATAAACAGAAATATAATCTGTATGTTTTGTTGTGGTTTTGTCCTGTAATAGAGTCAATGTGCTTAAATTAATAATAACCACTTTAATGAATTCCTTTAATCCAAATTGTATTGTCTGTAGGTGGTTTCCTTCAAAGGTTGTGCTATGTTTTGCTCAAAATGCCTCAAATCATGAACCGATTGTTATAACAGGCAGATTCACGTTTTACCCTATAACTCTTGAACCTTACAGTAGGTCATACAATAAAAATGAGTGTCCTTGGATACGAAACTCAAATAAGCTTCCGATTGCTATGGAACTTTGCACATACACTCGGCCAAGGAGGAACCTCCACCTCACATGTTTCACATCGACCTCATGGTGGTGCTACAACAGCCCACTTGACTCGCCAATAGACCCCTTATCAGAGGACGTCACACTGATAAAAAAACAGTATGCGCGCATCCCACCGCAGATGCAACAATGGACAAGTGGTCACTGCACCCATGTGTAAAAATGCATCCCATCAAACTTTCAGATGCTGTTTTACTTAGAAGGCCATGCCTTTTCCTCAAAACACACTTTTTGCTACTACTCCTACAGATTTTGTCTTTAAGGCATCTTTCCATTAAGCCATGGTTTTGCTTTATTGCGCATAAAATCCTGAATGGAAACACCTCAAAATCTGTCTTCATTTTTCGCAAAAACACTTTTGCGCTGGAAGGGGGTGAATTTTGGCCTATATAAAAAAAAAAGAAATGCGCAAATGGGTTATGGAAACACTTAAAGGGTTTTTAATTAGAAAACGTTGAACTCGCATTATATCGCTTTTGAACAGTTGGAAAAGAAAAGAAAGAAACGATGGTGAGGCAGTGGAGTCAACGTGTACGTGGCAGTGGACGTTTTCTATTTTCTTCGTAAATAAATGTGGACATTATGAAATAATATCAGACCTATTGAAAGCTTTGCTTTCACCTCGTTGAGGACAACAGTGTCAGAGGAATCCAGATTGCACGCCTTCAAATCAGACTGGCAGCTGGCTTGCCGTGCAGTATGGTACACACTTTTTGTGCTGATGTGTGACCTTTATTTATTTTTTAGCCCACGATTTTGCAACCCATTTTTTTCACCCAGTGTCAATTATCTAATGTAATCCTGGGCGCTACACTTCCTCTGCCAACCTGGGGGGGCAGCGGACTGACCTCATGCTTCCTTCTATGCATGAGGAGTCCAAGCTGCTTCTTTTCACCTGACAAGGGAGAGTTTCCCCAGCCGGACGTAGCACGTGGAAGGAACACGTTATTCTGACCAGTTCCTTTCCCCTCCATCAGGCACCCCGGCTGGCCAGGGGAAGGTAGTTTAGAGACCAGGATTATTGCATGTTTTTTGTGAGGGTACCTATTACCTACCCTAGGGGACACGGGGAGAACATGCAAACTCCACACAGAAAGGCCCTTTTGTCAACCCCACCTAGGGTATGGGCACTGATGACGCGGAGGAGGGAACACGCCCATAACGCCCACAGCGTCCCCAGCAGGAATCAAATCCCCCCCCCCCCCCCCCCCCCCCCCGATGTGTGATCCTTAACCAGTATAATCACACAAGTTACACAGCCATTCATGTTGCTGCTACACTAACCTGATCCTAGGTCAGCCTAAAACATCACACTTAATTGCGTTTCTCTCCTGATCAGTGCAGGGCGCCACACAGTCACACACAGCACAGATCATCTCGGATCCACTCAGGTATTACACATAATGATAGACAGACCAGTTCCAAGGTATATAGAACCAATACCGACCCGGTCTCGGGTGATTATGATAAAATATGGATCCAGAGTAGAGGTCTCGGGTCCTGTCAGGTACTTTCGGAATCTGAAAGTCTGTGATAAGGTCTACTTCCTTGGCCAAGTTTCACAGCAACCGCAAGCTTAGGAGCCATTTAATAGCAAACTGCTATTAAATTGCCATAAAACCAAGTCCATGCTATTTTCTCCAAATAGCATAGTAGTCCGGCAGTCGATGTGGACGGGTGGGAAATTTGGTATATAATCTTTTTTTATTGGCCTAAAATATTGTCTATATCCGGATATATTCATGAATCCACTTGCTGACCGGCTGTTGGTATTGGGCAATCTTTTTTATATGGGTTTCTTGTGACCCTACCATTAACATCCTATGGCAGGCAAAAATGTCAAACTTTCCTTTTGCTTTAAGTAGCATGTAACATGTCAAACTAGGTGGTTTTCATGATTCTGAATCCATTCCAAGCATTAGTTTTGCACAAAATCCACTCCTTGGGCTAAAAACAGCCTTGCCCAACATGTGCTGACCTCAACACATTTGTCCTGACCTCATCACATTTGTCATGACGTCTATGGCCATTTTTAGCCATAGACGTCATGTGTTTTTTGTGCAAAACTAATGCTTGGAATGGATTCAGAATCATGAAAACCCCCTAGTTTGACATGGAAAGTTTGATATTTTTGACAATTTTGCCTGCCAAAAAACATTGCCCAATACTAACAGCCGGTCAGCAAGTGGATTCATGAATGTATGTATATAGACAATATTTTAGGCCAATAAAACAATACTACAGCATATACCAAATTTCCCACTTTAAACAAAATAAGCATGTCGGCTGACTATAGTCAATGTCCCCTCAAACATCACCACTCTGGATGGAGTATCCATTGAATGGGTTGAGTTGTACAAATATCTTGGGATTTGGTTGGACAATAAGTTAAACTTCAAACACCACATCGATGCCTTAGCAAAAAAGCTAAAGTTCACGCTGAGTTTCTTCTATAGAATGAAGTCCTGCTTTTCCACTGCTTCTCGCAAAAAGCTGGTCACAGGTCTCTTCCTGTTGCAGCTCGATTATGGCGATTATGTCTACCGTTTCCTCAACTCTGAGCAAACTTGAGCCCCTGTTTCATTCTGCATTGAGGTTCATAACCAACTCCCCCTATAGGACTCATCACTGTACTCTGTACACCTTATTAGTGGGTTGGTGCTCCTTAACGTCTCGCAGGTTGCTACATTGGTTTACTATATTCTCACTTACAAAGCCATTCTTGGTAATCTCCCACTTTACATTTGTTCTAAATTTGAACTTGTCCAAAACTCTCTTAACCTCAGATCAAATGCTTGGCTTGGCGCTATGTCGTGTCTCCAACAAAATCTGAGTCTGGGAAAAAAAAGCCTTGCTTTTGTTGGACCCTACATGGAATGACCCACAGACCAGACTCAAACTGGCTGAAACTGTGATTCCCCTAGTGAGTTTTAAAAGGATTGCCATGGCCACACTTCCCAAACATTGCTCCTGCTTTGACGTATAGCAATTGTTGGTTCTCTTGCTTTTTAGTTTATTAGAAAAATGTGTTGCTTAGTTTTTATATTTCAGCCTTTATTGGTTGCGTTAGACGTCCAGTTCTTCCTTTAAGCTTCTACGTTAGTGGGTACTGAGTTTATGAACGTTGCATGTCTGTCCTGTTATTGTCTTGTATTTATTGTTACTGGCAGAGCTGTGTTACTTATTTTGCCTCTTCTCTTGGCCAGTTCACAATAAGAGACTTTAGTCTCAATGTGGTTTTTACTGGTTAAATAAAGGTTAAATAAATGTAAAGTGTCTGTTTTCACAACTAAATGACTACTGAATGAGATGAGTACACAAATTAAATGTAGAATCATATTTGATTTGGCTTTTGTTCTAGACCAGAGGTACTAGAAAACCTTTGATTTATATTGATTTATATTTATATATTTTATTTTTACATTTGTATTTTATTTATTTTCCTGGTGAAAACCAATGAAATAATCTGGATTATTTTGAGACCGTTCCGATATGGCATTGTTATGGCCCATACGACCGATTCCAATTATGCTACCGATTTTGTGCATCCCGAATCTTGACTCTATCGGGGCATGATCGGCAAAAAACAAAGCCCTTCAAATAAAAGACATTCCACAAATATTTTAATAGCTTTTAGGTGGTGCTTAAAAATGTCCACAGAGGGTGCAACTCTCAAGACCTGTGGAACATCATTTCAGTATCTGTGAATGTGACAGAGACCGCAGGCTCTGTCACCTTATTAATCTTCTTTTTGGCCCGTCAGATTCCCATGGCCACAGAGAAGCAGTTAGCGGTCAAGTGTCATTCTCAGGGACACTTTAAACCTGGCTTCCCCTGCAGGCTCTCTGACTGTTCAGGTATGGCCGCCCGACCTGGCATGAGGAATGACTAATCGACTCTGGTCAGCTGACCTTAGGATACTTAAAATTCCACTCATTTTCAACATTTTACTATGTCATTAAACCTTAGAGCTGTTGTGTGGAAATAATAAAAAAATAAACAGACCTTTTCAGACCTCCAGTTCTAGGAAACACAGAATGGGGGGACTTTATTTTTTATTATTTCCACACAACAGCTCTAAGGTATATTAATGACATAGTAAAATGTTGAAAATGAGTGGTATCCCCTTTAAAATGTAGACACACAATCTAAGATTTTTCAGACTTTTAAATAAAAATCACACCCGTGTGAACTGAGTGGTGCAGTGACGTCACACACTAACCATAGCAACCATGCTCACCCGTACAGGCACAAACACACACGGGTACTAACAAAGCCAGTTGTTGGAGTGGTTTGCACCACTCAAAAAAGAACCAGTGAAAATAGCAGGTCTACAAGCTCACTAGTGGCAAAAGTGTTAAAAGGGAGAATGGAATCAAAGACAACGCCAAGGTTCTTCATAGTGGGGCTTTGGATGATTAGACATTTATGAAAGTTGAGAGTGAGATCTGTGTAGAGGATAAGTTTAGATTTAGGACCAATGACCAAGTGTCTCAGTTTTGCTGGAATTGGGTTTCAGTAAATTGTAGGACGTTAAATCTGTGATGGCTGCTAGGCATAATTCAAGGTTAGTGATCTGAGAGGGGTTATTGGGAGTGAGTGGTATGAATATTGGGGTATTATCAGCGTAGCAGTGAAATTGGATGCACCTGCAAAATATGTGGCCAGGCATGTATTACGAGAAGAGCAGGGGCCCATGAAGCACAGCTAGCCCTGTGTGACGCCAAAGCTGACTTTGGACTTGACATTAAATAGCTGTGTGAAACGGACTGGGTTCTATGGAGTATAGGAATTAACTGAGCCATAAGAGTGCAGAGCTACAGATACCAAGGTGGGTTGATGGGCGGTGCAGCAGAATGGTATGATCCACAGTATCAAATGCTGTGCTAAAGGCAAGGCTGTGGAGACGAACAGGAGATTTTCCAGTATTCTGGTGCATGGCTTTTGATACTTTTATTAGGCTTCACTTTTTTACATTAAAAGGGAGGTGTCTATATGATGACAAAGACCTGCCCCCATGTTCTATATGATGGCACAATGCCCTCCCCCATGCTCTATATGATGACATAGCTCCGCCCCAAATGCTCTCACTGTAGCCTATATATTCTTGCCATTTGTCACATATGAAAAGGAACCCAAGAAGCTCTTGAAGAACTGAATACAGAAGAACATACATTTTGATTCCAGGTAAGAATATTTGTTTTTTTGTTTTTTGGGACTTGTATTGTAGTAATATTATATACACACACACACACACACACACACACACACACACAAACACACACACACACACACACACACACACACACACACACACACACACACACACACACACACACACACACACACACACATACATACAACCTGAACCACATCAGTGGTGATCAGTGATTAACATGTTATTTGCACTCTAACCATGCTTTGCTTTTCCAGTTACCATGGCGGCACATCTTATGGCTGCCCAGACTGCTGTGTCAATTGGTTCCTCAGTTGCTGAACTCATTCCAACTCATCGCCAGTGCAGCATTACGATCAGCAACTACACCAACTATATACTCAACCAACCCAAGTATTTGCTTATTTTTACTAATGTGTTTTCTATTCCTTTTTTGTATTATTATTATTATTATTATTATTATTAATACCCTTATTATAATTATAATTATAATAATTATAATTATTATTATCATCATCATTTGCTCTAACCAGTGGTGTCATTTAGAGTCTCCCGGGATGACAATTTCTTCACCTAGTGTTCATATTTAACCTCAAATTTAGTTGTTTTATGTACTGTATAATCCCCAACTCTGAACATTTTGTTGAGGATTAATCTGATCCATTACCATTTACACTTACAGTAGGCCTACACATTCAACAACATTCCTCTTTTGGGCATGTCATTAGGCAAACATTTTCAAACATTTATTCTTTCCCAACCCCAACAAATTGTGAAAATTTGGGGTCTAATTGGTAAATATTTTTTACCCCTGAAATTACGCCTCTGGCTCTAACTTTGTTCTTTCTTTCTACTTTTAAGCATGTATGTTTCGAGTGGCAGTTGTACCAGATCTTTACCGCACCGGATCCCCGCATCCAGCGAGTACATGGTTGAGTTCAAGAAGACGCCACACACTGCGAGGGGTGCTGTCGGTTGCTTCACCTACGAGCTTCAAAATCCCCGCAACAATTCAGCCACCAAGCAGATGGCTTACTTGTTCTCTGTGCCCTATGACTACAACCTGTACTCCAACTGGCATGCAGGGGGGTTCTATAGCCGCAGCAAAAGTTGTGATTACGATCTTTGGTACGAGATGTACAACAATTATGAGAGTGGATTTAAAAGACGCAAAGGAGGCCAGTCCTTCTCTTACTCAGACGGTGAATTTAAAATCGAGGCCACCATGACAGACACTTACACGCCTGTCATGACTGTGGAAATTTATAACGCCTGATTTCAGGGTTGTTATAGTTAAAGAAAGTGCACGTGATATTTTTGGGTTAAAACTAAAAGGTTTTTGTTATATTACGTTTTTCTGTCGGCCTTCCTTTTTGATGCCTGTAATGTTTTTGCAGCCATGAATCGAAAGACTTTGGGCTTTTATTGTGATGGGTTAGGTTTGTACTACTAATGTAACCATTCTTATCACCAGTATATTGTAATGTTTTTGATCCTCATTGTTGGAGGCTTTGTACACAAACTAAAAATGTACTGTTTAGTATTCTTAAAGATTAAATATAATAATGTAAAAAAATCACAGGTGCATCTTAAAATAATAAAAGCATGTAATCAGTCACTTGTGTTTGTGTGGATTTGTGTATCAAATCATTATTATTTTTGCACGGTTTCAGTTTACAGTATAGGACATTCAAATGGGATGTTACTGTCCAGGGTACCACTGGAATAAATATGGAGTGGAAATGTTTACCAAGCATGCACACAACTAAGAGAAAGGCATTGGTAACTTTTCTTAGTATTGGCTTTCATGGAAATCGGACGATTGATGATGATGATGGGGTATTTTGTTAAAAAATCGGCCTGCTGGTGGCGCTATAACAGGCCATTTTGAAAAGTGGAATTTCTTCCTCAGCCTAGTGGGAATGCACGGCAATCGCACGCTGCATTCATGATTTGAGCCATTTTGTTAAAAACTAGTCAAATCTTAACCAATCAGGAATTAGCCAATCGGGAATTTTGAAAAGAATAATTGTATCACTGTCTGGTGATGGTAGTGGTAGATCTCACCAGGCTTCATGTGAAACAAGTCATTAACACATATTGTGTCAGACAGGGTCATTGTAAAATAGCTCGAACCAGTGCTGGTTATTTAGTTAGGACCCACGACAGTGGTGTTCGATACGAACTTAACCGGGATGTGGAAACCTCCAATGAAAAGCTCTATATTTTGCTTGGCCAGATATTCCGTCCTATCCAACTGACTCAGGCCAAAGATATTAGAAGATATTCTGCCCCCTTAAGTCTCTGACTGTAATCCTTTTATACTTTTTAGTTATATGTGTGTCATAATGACAATGCTATCCAATCGCATATGACGATGACACACGTGTACATCCCTATATGGGGTTCCCACATCAATCCGATGTCAGCATTGGATATTTCCATTATCTCCACATATGGGCCATAAATCATCATCATATGTGGAGATCCAAGTGACAGCCTTTTATCCCCATATATGGAGATCCATTTGAGAGCCTTCGCAACAGCCACCCCCAGATTTCCCATGGAAATATGTAAAATATCAAGAAGGCTTGAACAGTTCGCCCATTGCAAGCGTACCTGGCCCTTGGGCCACCCCATCGAAAGCGTACCTGGCCCTTGGGCCACCCCATCGAAGGCGTACCTGGCTCTTCGAGCCACCGCATCAAGAGCGTACCTGGCCCTTGGGCCACCCCATCGAAGGCGTACCTGACTCTTCGAGCCACCGCATCAAGATCGTACCTGGCCCTTGGGCCACCCCATCGAAGGCGTACTTGGCTCTTCGAGCCACTGCATCAAGAGCGTACCCGGCCCTTGGGGTGCTACTACCGTACCATGCATGATGACTGTTCGTCTCCGGTTATGCTCATGGTCATTTCTGCAAGAGTGACCGTCCAGCCTCCTTGCTGGACTACTTCGGTCCCTATGAACCTGGACTTCTGGTCTGTCAGCTTGCACTTTCATCTCGATATCCTATCGGTGAACAAAGCCTCTGCCGTCCTCCGACTGCTCCAACATCTATGGGAAGGTTGATATAGCTCCGATGCCCTTGCATCATCATGCTGTCCAGACAATGCTCTCATGATATCCACCAGAGCGTTCCGCTTCCGTCCTCCGACTGCTCCAACATCTATGGGAGGGTTGATATAGCTCCGATGCCCTTGCATCATCATGCTGTTCAGACAATGCTCTCATGATATCGCCACATTGCCACCCCCAGATTTCCCATGGAAATCTGTACCATATCTAGAAGGCTTGAACAGTGGACCCCTCAGGCCACCCCAATACAAGCATACGGAGGCCTGAACAGCAAACGTCAGCCATTCAGGCCACCCCATTGAGGGCATCCAAGCGTCCCGCTTTCTTCCTTTGATGTTATGGTGGGTCATAAAAACCTCAAGATCAAATCACATGCCACCCATTAAAGGCGTTCCCTGTCAATGGGTCAGAGTCAGCCAACCCATGCAGTTCCAGTTTCTTCTTCTTCTTCTTGTGGGGTTTATTGGCAGTTGGCACAGAATTGTGCATTACCGCCACCTACTGGTTTCTTTCACCATACCCTTATCTGTGACTTAAAATCAAACATTGTCCACCCAGTGATCCCATCCCTTATAATCCATTCAGTTACTCAGACACTTGAGTCTGAGTCCCCGTGAATTCCTCCCTCAGCACACTATCCAGATCATCCCCAGTGACGTCATCGACATTTAAAAACCTTTTTGCTGCTTCCAGTACCATTTTGATCCTCTCCGACTTCCTCTTTATTTCCACCGCACAGTTTATTACCATAGCTATAAAGGCTAGGAATTTTGTTTTGTCCATACAGATCTCATTTGCGTGCACATTCCCTTTTTCCACCTGCTGCCTTCTTTCGGCCCCACTCTCTTTACTGCATCCTTCCACTTTCTTTACAGCTTCCGCATATGACATGCCCCATTCTCCTCTCATCTTATGCACCGTCCTCTCCTTGATCTTCCTTGAGCACTGGGCCAAACCTGCATGATGCTCTCCTCCACAGTGAATACAATTTGCTTTCGCCTCTTTGCAGTCCTCATTGCAGTTGTCTTTCCCACACCTTCCACATACTTTATTTCCCCTGCACACAGCCGCTACATGCCCATACTGCTGACAGCAGTAGCATCTCAGTGGAGCTCTCTCGAAAGGTCTGACATAATAACTCATATACTCCACATATATTCTCTCTGGTATCTCCCCCCAAACGTTAGACACACAGCGTTACTGTCCTCCCGTTTTCCTTCCTTGAATCGCGTCAGCCTCCTTGCCTCACAAACTCCTTCCACTTCCAAAAACTGTTCACATTTCACTGATAGTGGTACGCCCCCTATCACTCCCTGCTTCCTTCGATTTCCTCCCAAATGAAAAATACTAACTTTCCTCCCCTTGAAGTTCAGTCCGTCCCCTGCCACTGCGTTCTCTGCCTGATCTCTACCCATACAATCTATAATGACCATTCCACTCCTGGTAACTCTTACAGATTTGACCCTGCCCAATATTTCTCCAAGGCTTTCCCTACCTCTCTTGGATCACCAAACAGCCCATCAGCCTGCTCCTTCGCTATCATCTCGACCGCATAACCCTCACTTCCTTCATGACTTTCTGCCAGGCTTCCTCCTTTCTTTCTTTTGGTTTCGGTGCCCTCTCAGTTCCTCCAAGTCATTGCCTTCCTTGTCCAATTCCTCCACCGATACAGAAGGTGAGTACGCCAGGTAGACCGTCATCCCTCAACCTCCTCAGCCTCCGACGTAACAGAGTCATCACCTTCCCAGTTCCAGTTTGAAGTAACGCCCTTTTGACCGTATCAAGGGTGGTCCACAACTTCGGACCCAGGCTTCTACAACACCACGCCACCCCTTCGGCCCTGGCGTCTATAACACGACGCCATCACTTCAACCCTGGCGTCTACAACACCACGCCACCACTTCGACCCTGGCGTCTACAACACGACGCCATCACTTCAACCACGCCACCACTTCGACCCTGGCGTCTACAACACGACACCATCACGTCAACCCTGGCGTCTACAACACGACGCCATCACGTCAACCCTGGCGTCTACAACACGAGGCCATCACTTCAACCCTGGCGTCTACAACACGACACCATCACGTCAACCCTGGCGTCTACAACACGACGCCATCACGTCAACCCTGGCGTCTACAACACGAGGCCAACACTTCAACCCTGGCGTCTACAACACGACACCATCACGTCAACCCTGGCTTCTACAACCCGACGCCATCACTTCAACCCTGGCGTCTTTCAGGGAGGTGATCATGTCCAGTGCTCTCTCTCTCTCTCTCTCCTGCACATCACCAGTGCTCTCTCTCTCCAGCACATCACCAGTGCTCTCTCTCTCCAGCACATCACCAGTGCTCTCTCTCTCCTGCACATCACCAGTGCTCTCTCTCTCCTGCACATCACCAGTGCTCTATCTCCTGCAAATCACCAGTGCTCTCTCTCTCCTGCACATCACCAGTGCTCTATCTCCAGCACATCACCAGTGCTCTCTCTCTCCTGCACATCACCAGTGCTCCCTCTCTCCTGCACATCACCAGTGCTCTATCTCCTGCACATCACCAGTGCTCTCTCTCTCCAGCACATCACCAGTGCTCTCTGGCCCTTGGGCCACCCCATTGAAAGCGTCTCGCCAGACCTTCACCAACTGTGTCTTCCTGGTGAACGAGACCCTCGTCGGATGTTGTATCTTGCTGGTGAACGAGACCCTCGTCGGATGTTGTATCTTCCTGGTGAACGAGACCCTCGTCGGGTGTTGTATCTTGCTGGTGAACGAGACCCTCGTCGGATGCTGTGTCTTCCTGGTGAGCTGGATCCTCGTTGGATGCTGTGTCTTCCTGGTGAGCTGGACCCTCGTCGGATGCTGTGCTGTGTCTTCCTGGTGAGCTGGACCCTCGTTGGATGCTGTGTCTTCCTGGTGAGCTGGACCCTCATCGGATGCTGTGTCTTCCTGGTGAGCTGGACCCTCGTTGGATGCTGTGTCTTCCTGGTGAGCTGGACCCTCGTCGGATGCTGTGACTTCCTGGTGAGCTGGACCCTCGTCGGATGCTGTGTCTTCCTGGTGAGCTGGACCCTCGTCGGATGCTGTGACTTCCTGGTGAGCTGGACCCTCGTCGGATGCTGTGTCTTCCTGGTGAGCTGGACCCTCGTCGGATGCTGTGTCTTCCTGGTGAGCTGGACCCTCTTCGGATGTTGTGTCTTGCTGGTGAGCGGGACCCTCGTCGGCTGCTGCATCTTCCTGCTCCTCGTCGGCTGCTGCTTATTCCTGCTCCTCGTCGACTGCTGCTTCTTCCTGCTCCTCGTTGGCTGCTGTATCTTCCTGCTCCTCGTCGGCTGCTGCATCTTCCTGCTCCTCGTCGGCTGCTGTATCTTCCTGCTCCTCATCGGCTACTGCATCTTCCTGCTTCTCGTCGGCTGCTGCATCTTCCTGCTCCTCGTCGGCTGCTGTATCTTCCTGCTCCTCGTCGGCTGCTGTATCTTCCTGCTCCTCGTCGGCTGCTGTATCTTCCTGCTCCTCTTCGACTGCTGTATCTTCTGCTCCTCGGTAGATTCCGCCATCGGTGGTATATCCATCGTAGTCTTGATGTCCGAGCCTGCTCTGCTGTCCCAAGAATCGATTCCCATGCCGTTTTAAAGATGAACTCTCCTGTCCTACGCCGGGTCCTTCAATCTCTGCTGGACATGGAAATCCCACAACGTCGGGTCCCTGGCATCCAACCAACTGATGCCCAGAACCTCCGGAACCCACCTGCTCCGAAGGCGAAGTGTGTCCCACCACTTCGGATCCCTGGCATCTAACCAACTGATGTCCAGAACCTCCGGAGCCCACCTGCTCCGAAGGCGAAGTGTGTCCCACCACTTCGGGTCCCTGGCATCTAACCAACTGATGTCCAGAACCTCCGGAGCCCACCTGCTCCGAAGGCGAAGTGTGTCCCACCACTTCGGATTCCTGGCATCTAACCAACTGATGTCCAGAACCTCGAAGTGTGTCCCACCACTTCGGGTCACTGGCATCTAACCAACCGATGTCTAGAACCTCGAAGTGTGTCCCACCACTTCGGGTCCCTGGCATCTAACCAACCAATGTCCAGAACCTCGAAGTGTGTCCCACCACTTCGGGTCCCCAGCATCCGGAGCCCACCTGCTCCGAAGGCGAAGTGTGTCCCACCACTTCGGATTCCTGGCATCTAACCAACTGATGTCCAGAACCTCGAAGTGTGTCCCACCACTTCGGGTCACTGGCATCTAACCAACCGATGTCTAGAACCTCGAAGTGTGTCCCACCACTTCGGGTCCCTGGCATCTAACCAACCGATGTCCAGAACCTCGAAGTGTGTCCCACCACTTCGGGTCCCCGGCATCTAACCAACCGATGTCCAGAACCTCGAAGTGTGTCCCACCACTTCGGGTCCCCGGCATCTAACCAACCGATGTCCAGAACCTCGAAGTGTGTCCCACCACTTCGGGTCCCCGGCATCTAACCAACCGATGTCCAGAACCTCGAAGTGTGTCCCACCACTTCGGGCCCCGGCATCTAACCAACCGATGTCCAGAACCCCGAAGTGTGTCCCACCACTTCGGGTCCCCGGCATCTAACCAACCGATGTCCAGAACCTCGAAGTGTGTCCCACCACTTCGGGTCCCTGGCATCTAACCAACTGATGCCCAGGACCTCCAGAGCCCATAGACTCTGGAGGCAAACGTCCAGAGCCCGTAGGCCCTGGGCCCAAATGATGATTGTTGAAGCGCACCTGCTCCACAAGCTATACCACCTGGTGTTGTAACCTCCTGGCTCCTGGGGAATCCGTCCCTCCACCATCCTCTAAGGCCTCCGACATCCTGTTACTGCCGTACGCCCTAATCCGTTCTCGAATGGACCATGTAAAATAGCTCGAACCAGTGCTGGTTATTTAGTTAGGACCCACGACAGTGGTGTTCGATACGAACTTAACCGGGATGTGGAAACCTCCAATGAAAAGCTCTATATTTTGCTTGGCCAGATATTCCGTCCTATCCAACTGACTCAGGCCAAAGATATTAGAAGATATTCTGCCCCCTTAAGTCTCTGACTGTAATCCTTTTATACTTTTTAGTTATATGTGTGTCATAATGACAATGCTATCCAATCGCATATGACGATGACACACGTGTACATCCCTATATGGGGTTCCCACATCAATCCGATGTCAGCATTGGATATTTCCATTATCTCCACATATGGGCCATAAATCATCATCATATGTGGAGATCCAAGTGACAGCCTTTTATCCCCATATATGGAGATCCATTTGAGAGCCTTCGCAACAGTCATCCACCCCTGAACTACATGTAGAACATCAGTTTTGAATAACATGCATTGGAAACAAAAGTAATCCAATGTCACAAAAATGAATTGTCCTAAAATCTAAATGATTCAACTATCAATGACAAAAACAAACACACACACACACACACACACACACACACACACACACACACACACACACACACACACACACACACACACACACACACTGATGGAATTATAATTAGGATAAAACCATTTGATGGCTCGAAGACCAATTTGATACATAAATTGTCAAGATAACAGATAAGGGAAGGCCAATTAGTTGCATATAAAATGCAGAAGGGACAATTAATGATTCAAGATCTAAAGGACTGTATAATACTGAATTACTGAGCTACACAGGGCTATAACTATAAAAATACTCTTAAGGAAGTACTCAAAAGTACTGATAAATACTCAGCACCACAACTAGGCAGAGAGCCTCTGACAATGGTAGATGACCAAAGTTAACAATTAGCTTTAACAGGATTACTTTAAGCAGAGAGATCAACATCCAAATGTTGATCTGAGCAGGAAATACTCTTTAAGAAAAATACCTTTAAGTAGCCAATTAAAAAGATGAGTCCACCAGAAGAATGATTGTCGAGTCAGAACATTGTGGTTTAGTTAATTCATCTTCCAGATCTGAGAGACAGAATGATACTCACATACAGCCAAATAACTCTCCCCTGTACCACCAAAAGGCACAGGGTAGTCTCTCTCGAACAATTCATTTCACAGGCATTAATACTGTAGAATACGTCAATTGTTGATACACTTTCATTGGCGGAATAGACAGTTAATTTCCGCTATTCCACGCTGGCACTGGTTGTCAAGCGCTCATTGGACCAGCACATGGATGATGAGACTGATATTGTGACAGCTCCCTTAGTTCCGTCATGGGGGGCCATAGACCGGGAAAGCACTGAGGCTGGCGTTGCTATGGCAACCTGAAGATAACATTTCCTTCCCTGTTCGCTGTAAACTCTCGACAGAGAGAAATACTCTTATCTACTTTCTCACTAGGCACCAAGGTCAAATACATGCAGTGTCTCAAATCAAAATAGACCTCTCAGTATGGCCAGTTTACTTGACTGGGGAAAGTCTAATAGAGACAGTGAATCTTAACTTGGCGTCAGGCAACCCATAATATATGATAAAATAATATAAAGGATAATATAGGTCTGAGATGATTAGGCCTGTGGATGGTGACATGACATAAATAGGATAAGGAGAACAAAGAGTAAACAGGCAGTAGGCTAGGAGTACTGATGACAAAAGGGCAAGATGACAAAATATGAACACGGTCTGGGCCAAAGGGACATTGACAATTCCATCCACAAAAATACCAAAGTAACAGATCTACCATAACTCAAAATTATCTATCACACACACACACACACACACACACACACACACACACACACACACACACACACACACACACACACACACACACACACACACACACACACACACACACACACACACACACACACACACACACACACACACACACACACACACACACACACACACACACACACAGCTTCTCATGCACATCCAGGTGGGGGAGGTGCTGGTAGGTAGGCAAGGTGTAAAATGCAGGCCAAAGAGAACTTCCCCAGTGAAGGAAGGGACCGCACACTCCAGAGACGCTCAGGACAAGATAATGTATGCTTCATTTCCTTATTGCACGACGCCCCCCTCATCATCAGGCTAATTCATAGGAGCTGTGCGTGGCCGGCATGTAGCTGGCATTGTTTGCCTGTTCGTGGGGATGCGTGCGTCTCGTGCTTGAGGTACCGTATATGCGCCTACGTGTGTTTAAATGTTTATCACCGTTTAGTGTCTTTAAAACATACTATTGTCCTGACTCTGCAGTAGAGTTCTCATCGGGCCCGAAAATGCTGGCCTTAACTGGGCCCGTATACCTAACTGATCAGGCCCGAGGCAAAGCAAAGTTAGCAAAGTTACTATATTTACCCAGGGTAACTGGACTAAGCATCAGATACTTGTTTACAGCCAGGCCCTGCTCATAGAACATTTCATGGTAGTGGTTCAATGCCTTGCTCAAGGGCACTTCAGCGGTGGTAATTTTAACGTGCCGGTCCGGGGATACGAACTGGCGACCTTCCGGTATCAAGACCGCTCCGCAAACCGTTCGGCCACCGGCCCGGCCCAGCCCGACTAATTAGCATAGATTTTAGGCCTGGTCGGGTTTGTGCAGAATTTCAGAACTACACAGTAAAAGTGAAATGCCAGTCAGCACCATCTTCATAATAGATAAATACACAAACAGACAGAACAGAACTTATTATAAACAAATTCAATATATTTTTTTTCATGGAGGCCAAGACCCGGCCCTGCCCTACTGATTTGCATACATTTTAGGCCCGGCCCTAAAACGTTGTGTCGGGACTGGTCGGGTTCGGGCAGAGTTTGAGAACTCTACTCTGCAGGTGCTCGCTGCTAACCCCCATTGGAATTGGAACACTGTAAAATTAGAGCTGATGAATGGGTACTCTCTCCTGATTGGCTGAAATTGGACCCACCTGGAAGTTTTATTTTCTACTAATAGATGTTCTATTAATGAGCTGTAGGGACAGAGTGACCCCTCTGATACTGAACAAACAAGCTATAGCAATGATTACTACCACAATATAGAGCTTTAACCATATAACAAAAATAACCTTTTTAACTTGCACTCCCTTTAACCATTTAACCCTGAACTCAGGCGTTATACATTTTCACAGTCATGACAGGCGTGTAAGTGTCTGTCATGGTGGCCTCGATTTTAAATTCACCGTCTGAGTAAGAGAAGGACTCGCCTCCTGCTCGTCTTTTAAATCCACTCTCAGAATTGTAGTACATCTCGTACCAAAGATCGTAATCACAACTTTTGCTGCGGCTATAGAACCCCCTGCATGCCAGTTGGAGTACAGGTTGTAGTCATAGGGCACAGAGAACAAGTAAGCCATCTGCTTGGTGGCTGAATTGTTGCAGGGATTTTGGAGCTCGTAGGTGAAGCAACCGACAGCACCCCTCGCAGTGTGTGGCGTAGTGGCCGCGGTGGCCGAACGGTTTGCGGAGCAGTCTTGATACCGGAAGGTCGCCAGTTCATATCCCCGGTCCGGCACGTTAAAATTACCACCGCTGAAGTGCCCTTGAGCAAGGCATTGAACCACTACCATGAAAGGTTCTATGAGCAGGGCCTGGCTGTAAACAAGTATCTGATGCTTAGTCCAGTTACCCTGGGTAAATATAGTAACTTTGCTTTTGCTTTGCTTTGCGTCTTCTTGAACTCAACCATGTACTCGCTGGATGCGGGGATCCGGTGCGGTAAAGATCTGGTACAACTGCCACTCGAAACATACATGCTTAATAGTGGAAAGAAAGAACAAAGTTAGAGCCAGAGGCTTAATTTCAGGGGTAAAAATAATTTACCAATTAGACCCCAAATTTTCACAATTTGTTGGGGTTGGGAAAGAATAAATGTTTGAAAATGTTTGCCTAATGACATGCCCAAAATAGGAATGTTGTTGAATGTGTACTGTAAGTGTAAATGGTAATGGATCAGATTCATCCTCAACAAAATGTTCAGAGTTGGGGATTATACAGTACATAAAACAACTGCATTTGAGGTTAAATGTGAACACTAGGTGAAGAAATTGTCATCCCGGGAGACTCTAAATGACACCACTGGTTAGAGCAAATGATGATAATAATAATAATAATAATAATAAAAGGGGCAATACATTGTGTGGGAGGTGTGGGAAAGAAGACTGTAATGAAGAAGACTGCAAGGAAGAGAAAGCCAAGTGTGCTCATTGTGGAGGAGAGCATCATGCAGGTTCAGCCCAGTAGAAGGTCAAGGAGACCCGTTCACACGTTGAATGGGGATACAATAGTCTGGTTGCCCTGTTAGGGTAAAGCCTGGTGAGGCCAGAGCCATGTCTATATCTAAGTAAATAAAAACGTCTGGGTTTCCGAGGCTAATATCTAAGAGGCTCTGGGTGAGGCGAGGTTACTGTTATGGCAACCACACCAATAATAAATGTGTCTGCAATGTGATTGGTCGGTGACGCGACGTTGTCAAGAAAAATGACCACTCTAGTACATGTTTAGACCACTCTAGTGAATCAGTAGACCACTCTAGTGCATGTTTAGACCACTCTAGTGAATCAGTAGACCACTCTAGTGCATGTTTAGACCACTCTAGTGAATCAGTAGACCACTCTAGTGCATGTTTAGACGAATATGTGACACATCATCAGATAGGTCTTGATAATCTGAATCCATAAATTACATCACTCACAGACTAATGGTTGAGGACTTTGTTTACAGAAGAAAAAAGTCCAGCTAATTCTCTAATTAATGTGGCGATGACTGCGGCGATGCACTTTATCGGATTTCGGAGCTATGCGGTGGTCTTTCACTTGTGGACCCTCGGAGCATTGTTTATAAAGTGCCTACATGGTCGTTGAGCTCCAATGTACGCATCTCTTGACGTGATACGAGCAATATAAAGAAATGTGTTTTGCAAAAATCGGCATCATGGTGGTGCTATAACAGGCCGTTTTGGAAAAATTGGGGCAGAGGTTTGGCGTTGGCATCCAGGGAGTGTGTGCGCAGTTTGGCATCGACCGGGCCAACGGTGCCAGAGATTAGCTGTGGATGGATGGATGGACACGCCCGCCCGCCCGCACACACACACACACACACACACACACACACACACACACACACACACACACACACACACACACACACACACACACACACACACACACACACACACACACACACACACACACACACACACACACGTAGAGACAATAACCACTTCTTAGTCATATATTGTAGAAATATTTGTTTTATTATTGAATATTTGGGAATCTTGTGTCTGTGTTCTGAGCCCTCTTCTCTGCTTCTTGAGAAGAGTCATTGATAGGGTGCAGTCCAGACCAGTATGGTTGCTGTTAGCGTGGACTCCTGTCCTGTGCACTGAAGTCCAGTCCAGGTTGCTCTTGTCTACACCTGGTCCGTTCCAGACTACAGAGGAATCCATTGCATTTCTTGTGTCCTACTGTACAGAGGCACTCGCACTGCAAAGCTGAACAATAGCAAAGTATATTCAGTGTCAGGTACACATAACGTAGGCAAAACATGAGTACCAGCGTGGTTTTCTCTCTGCATTTAAGCCAGATTGAGTTGAACAATCAAGAAGTCACAATTATAAAAGCTACACACTCATACTTGTCTCACACAAGCCTACAAGTTACATACAATCAATTTTACAATATTTTACCATAAAAATACACTGATCCCCATGAAGCATAAGAATGAATTTTAATCCATGTCTTCATTCTATCCTCTACTGGTTCCCCTACTGCCAGTGCTGGACTCACGGTTGGCATTTTGTACTGTGCTGGTTATGAAAATGGGAATTACACACAATTCCATTATCGCCACAATTAATTAAATACATACTATCTTAAGTAACCTTGTTCGTGTCAAGCAGGTGACAAGTTCCCAATTATTTCAAATAAAAAATACATTTGAACCACTTCTGTCATGTGTCAATAAAGTTGATTCTTCTTCATTTTAGAATGACTGAACTGGTCCACTGTAGCAGATCATTACATTGATGTTGGGCAGAAATCGTTTATCTCCATATTTGAGCATTTTGTTTTTTTGATAAATGAATGCCCTATTTTATACTTCGATGTGGCACAAAGGTAGCAAAAATCAACCTAATCGCCAGAAGAAACGTTGTCACTGTACACTTGTCCAGGAACATTCAATGACGTTTCTGGACCACACAAATGTTACATTTAGAACTAGTATATTGATTGGCTATTTTCACTATTTTGTGGGATCTTATTTTATTTTTGAATTTTTTTAAGAAATGTTCAAAAGTCTTGTTCTTATAATGACATGGCCAATATGTGGACTCTAGATGATTGATTCTAGAGTGATTAAAGGGATAGTTCACAATTTTTTTACTTGTAAGTTGTATGAAATACTTGCCATTAATTTAGTGGTTGCAACTGTATTAATTGATCCCGTGGTGGGAGTTCTGCTCTGGTTTTGGTGAATATTAAGTAGTTCCGGTCATTTTGTGGGGTTCACTGGGGCCACACATTAAAAGTTAATTAATCCACAAAACTAGCGTCATTTGTAATGTTGACCTATTTCTAAAATATTAGCGCAACTTTCGTTCAACTTTGACCACTTTCGTTCAACTTTGACCCCTCTATCACATGGAACTATTTTTGGGCGTAGTGATATGGACACAAAAAACATAGTTCTGTGTGATTAAAGGCAAGTATTTCATACAGCTTAAGTTAAACAATTCTGAACTATCCCTTTAAAGACGGAGTGCCATAATCCACTTTACACACACCATTTTCAACATTAAACTATGTCATTATAGTAATAATGGATTTCAGTGATTTTTTGTCCCTTTGCTAAACCCATTAACATCATCCGAGTATTTTGTTCACAACCCCCTCATCGTCAGACACCCATTTCCAAAACCATGGAAAAAATTATGTGTGTTCCAAGAGATCCATAGGACAGTTAGGATAGCTCACTATATTTATAGTGAGCTATTAGACCCACAGACACATTTAACCACTTTAACTTTCAGAGGTTTTTTAAAAAGTATGACAAAGTGTAGGCCCAGGGCATTCATTTATGAGGCTAAAACTAAGTTTAAATATGGAGATAAAAGGTTGAGAACGGGTGACATACTGATGATACTGTACATGTCATGTAGCAGCATATACTCTACACTCTACAGGCTTGCTATTCATCCAGTCTGTAAGGCACTCACTGGTGAAGGCAGAAAGAAATGTGTGAGAGAAAGAGTGAGAGAGAGAAAGAGAGATAGAGAGAGAAAGGGGGCAGAGAGGGGGGGGGGGGGGGGCAGAGGGAGGGGGGGGGGGCAGAGAGAGAGCGAGAGAGAGAAAGAGAGAAGTAATGTGAAACAATGTGAGATAATCTAAAATCTGAGGCATGTCAAACTTTCTTATATACAAAGATTAAACTATATTTGTAGAATTGTAATTTTGCATTAGCATGAATAACTGTCATGAAACTAAACAAGCACAAAGCATGTCACGGAAATTACCCAAAAATAATGGTTGCATTGTGCTAAGATACACACCATTTGGCAAACAAATTTGGAAGCAGGGTCTTTGATCATAGAGCAAAAAAGAATTAGTCCAGTTTTGTAAAAGCACCACTGAATTATTAAATACATAAGTGTGTGTGTGTGTGTCTCTGTTGAAAAGGGTGGACTTTTTTTGTTGTTATTTTCAGCGATTGACACCATCATGTGATAGAGTATAAATAGGCTTACTCAGAGAGAGAGAGAGAGAGAGAGAGAGAGAGAGAGAGAGAGAGAGAGAGAGAGAGAGAGAGAGAGAGAGAGAGAGAGAGAGAGAGAGAGAGAGAGAGAGAGAGAGAGAGAGAGAGAGAGAGAGAGAGAGAGACACCGTCTCCACACCATAGCGCAAAACTTTCTTAAGCTGCGCACTTCTTAAACTGCGCGCAGCTTAAATTCTGAGTTTTTAGACAGCTGGTGGATGGAAAAGAAGCTCCACCTCCGCTGAAGACTTGAGCGGAGGAGAGCGTTTCCGGGAATCTGGCCGTCGCGCAAGAATTCAGCGGAGGTGGAGCTTAATTTCCATCCACCAGCTGTCTAAAAACTCAAGCTTTAAGCTACGCGCAGCCGAGAACGTGCGCAGCTCTTTCGACCGTGTGGCAGCGGCTAGAGAGAGAGAGAGAGCGAGCGAGAGAGAGAGAGAGAGAGAGAGAGAGAGAGAGAGAGAGAGAGAGAGAGAGATGGGGGGGCAATGTGTTAGATCTGGGAGTTTGACATCTAACTGAACATTTCAAGGTAACATGATCAAATAACACCAAGCACATTAATCAATTCATTCCAACACTGAATCAGGTGATGTGGTGACTTCACCTTGGGTCGGGTGGGTTGAAATGAAAACGTGGACCTTAAACGTAAAAGACACTTCTTTGCAGTGACGGACTTGTGAACTGAATAGTTGATTTATTTGTGACATACTATGATACTAAGTCAATCATGTGGTGGTCACGGGGGTCATTTCATGTTCAAAATTACGTATGACTTATGCAGTTTTCCCTCAAAAATGTACGTAAAACAAATTGGATTTGTGGAAGGTGTTTTCTTTAAAATTAATGATCCGACATGAGTTAGCTGTTAGCTGGTATTTATGTCTTAAGAGCAACAATAACCTCAAGAAACTTGCTTTTGACTCAAGGTGTGTTTGTACTAAAAATAAAAAATAAAGTTTAAAGTTAAAAAGTGAAACAAATGTCTCTCAGCTTGTACACTGCATGTCTGCATTTAAGGGAACTGAATGTTGCCCAAAGGAATCAATAACATTATTTTTTTTTTAAAGAAGAAAAATAAATCACAAAACAATCACAAACTAAACATAAAAATGTTTGGCTATTTTGAAATCATGATTAAGGAGATTTTACACAGAAAGTAAAAACAACCAATCACAATTGGTCCCCGACCACGTGGCAATGGGGCGTTGACAACTGTCCAATGGCAATGCGTCAAGATTAATACAGGAAGCCGCTGCTTAAAAAATGTAAAATAAAAAAATAAAATAAACAATGTGACGACACTCACCACCCTGCTTCACCTTAGAACACTTCAAATAAAAATCACAAACACAGGTAACTTAGGAGCAATTATCCTTCAGCCCATTAAAAAGATGATTTCATCTTGTAATAACGTGTGTGTGAAGCCTATTGCTTAAAGCCTGCATACCAACGATAACGCTAAAATCTTATGTCAGAGACTACACAGGAAAAGAAAACGATCCAGCACATTATTACTCTGTGATTTCAAAATAAAAGCACAATGCCAGAAGCATATAAAGATACAATTACTGCGTGTTCAAACAGAAAAAAAAGAAAGAAAAAAGAACATTTGTCAAGGAAAAGTGGAAAATCCACCATTGCTGTTTGTGGTCAAACAGGATTCTCCTCGTACCCCAGTTCCACTGTCCTTGCAGTTGTGCCATCGGAACCGTAACCTCTGATTGGTCAGTGGTGTGTACCGTAGTGGGATTCGATTGGCTGACACAGCCAGATCACTTTTTCTTTAGGAAAAACTTAACTCCTAGCACTTTGGAGGGCTTTGGAAAGATTATGCCCTTGAGCAATGGTTCTCAAACTTTTATAATTGTATGTATCCCCATAACGCTTTGAGAACCACTGGCCTTTTGAGTGCTGACTTGAGGTCAGCCTTCCTGGCCTCTCTCCTAACCTTGTCCATAGACATAGAACCTGCAGCACTGACCTCCAATCAGCAATTAAGGGCCAAAGTCAGTCCTCGCCTAAGGTGGACTTTGTTTAGTCGTCGTAGGAAAGGGGGAAAAAAGTGGTTAGCCTGGAATCTTTACGTGGTCCAAGACACCTCGAGTCTTTTACATCCAAACGTCCATCAGGTCTAGGAATAGCAACGAGCTGTAAAAGTTAAGATGTCGTAGACTCTGTGACATCTGAATTGGGACTTCAACATGTCCGACAACTTTCTTCCTTATTTCTCTGTCTGTTACGCAGACGAACGTCCTGTGGAGTTCTTACAAGGCATGTCACATTCTGTCCTTACTTGGACCAAAACGTTATTACAGTCCAACCCGATCTTACACCCGTGTCGATGTTACAGTCGTCCTGTCAGCTCGACTACTATTGATAAACGCTTTGATTTCACAGCTCCCAGATAATATATATATATTTTTTTTGTTATTTTCCCAGCATTCCCGCACCCAGTCTGCCAGGCCCGAAATGTCCACACTCTGACACGTGCAAACGGAAACCAAAGGTTCCAGTTCGCGCACACTCAGAGTTATACAGATTTGAAAGGGTACATTTCTGGAAGAAACTTTGGAAACTTCAAACTCGAGTAACTTCAAACTCCGCTCCGGCGTCTTCCCGTCGCTTCTCCCTCACCATCGGTCATTCCGTGGTCAAAACGTGTCTTCTCAATGTGGTCGACGGCAGCCGTGCGCAGCCATAGGCCCCCCTCCCTACCCCCCATCCCCCGCCGCCCCTCCCCCCTCCCCTCCCGGCTGTCTCGTTGGCGAGGGGTTAAAGGTCGGTGACCTTGTTCTCCAAGGCGGCGGCGATCTGCTGGAGCCGCAGGGTCAGCTGTTTGCTCTGGGCGGCCGGGTCATCTTCCAGGGATTGAATGATCTGAACACAAACACACACACACACACAAATTTGTCTTGGGCTTTCACCCCTGCCGTAGCCTCACAAAAAACATCAGTGACAATACAGAGGGGACACACACAACATCAAGTGCACAAATAGTATGGCTAATCTGACCTCTCACAATCAACGCTGTTTCAGAGCATCATTCAACATTTTATTTAGACACCGGTATAATTTGTTTAAGGGATACTAGGCAAGTCTGTGTGTCTACAAAGTACAAACACACTCCCCCCTCCTCCCTCCTCTCTCTGACAGGCATCAACATTATTTCATGAGTTTGACTGTACAGTACATACCCCATCGTAGTATTTGCTGGCGTATTGGTACAGTTGATGTAAGGCCACCTGCGTGTTCAGCTTGTCTGTGTGTTGCTGAGGGAAAGTGACAAAGAGACATTAATAGTTTCTTGGACATTAATAGAGTCCATTTATTCATTGAATTTCTTTATCGGGTGCACAGTTCATTCAAAACACAGGAATCACCAGGACTGGGTCCGAAATCACATACAAAATCACTATTGACTATTATATTTTTGTGCATACACAACAGTATATTTTATTTCGGACATACAAATTACATCGTATATCAAACCACAGAATTTTAACACTGACTGCTTTTTGATTTTGATTTGATTTTTACATTTTTAATTTTGATTGTAGAAAAGGCTTATGTTACCATCATTCACGCTAGCTATCTTTTTCGAGAAACGTTTATATTTCGATTGTGATGCGATAAAAACATCAGAAATCAAATCCGAACCTCGGATGTCTGAACCTCGGATGTCTGAACGGCCAGCAACGTAGTTTTCGAGATAAGAGCCAGTGAAGATCCTAATTATGACAGTAGTCGTAGCATGTGTGAGCTCCGTGCGTGCATTGGAAAGCAAGGCGTTGCCTAGCAACCGGCTCAGGGCAAAAAGCTGATTTTTAGCGGTGCCGTTTCAGATCCATCCATCGTATTTATATGTCAATAACAGTCAAAGTGTTAAGAAGGTTACCCTTCTGTTGGCCAAGCAGCAGTAGGCCTACAGCCTACTACACATACCCATTACTTCTGTTGGGCAAGCAGCAGTAGGCCTACTACACATACCCATTTACCCTTCTGTTGGGCAAGCAGCAGTAGGCCTACTACACATACCCATTTACCCTTCTGTTGGGCAAGCAGCAGTAGGCCTACTACACATACCCATTTCATCACCATGAAGCAGCAGTAGGCCTACTACACATACCCATTTCATCACCATGAAGCAGCAGTAGGCCTACTACACATACCCATTTCATCACCATGAAGCAGCAGTAGGCCTACGACACATACCCATTTCATCACCAAGCAGCAGTAGGCCTACGACACATACCCATTTAATCACCAAGCAGCAGTAGGCCTACGACACATACCCATTTAATCACCAAGCAGCAGTAGGCCTACGACACATACCCATTTCATCACCAAGCAGCAGTAGGCCTACTACACATACCCATTTGATCACCATGAACGTCAGTTGCACTTTGTTTCAACAATACCTACATTCTAGATGTGTTTAATTGAAGAGTTTGACATACGCCAGGGCTTTAGTTAGCTTTAGTTTACAAAACGAGACAGACAGACAACATACAGTAAGAGACAAAACGAGTGCAGCACAGACAGACAGACAGACAACATACAGTAAGAGACAAAACGAGTGCAGCACAGACAGACAGACAGACAGACAGACAACATATAGTAAGAGACAAACGAGTGCAACAGAGACGGACAGACAGACAGACAGACAGACAACATACAGTAAGAGACAAAACGAGTGCAGCACAGACAGACAGACAGACAGACAACATACAGTAAGAGACAAAACGAGTGCAACCGAGACGGACAGAGAACATAAGAAGAAAGGATGAACAACCTACCCTGGACACCTCAGCCAGGTGTGTGTTCATGTCCTGATCACTCACTGAAACCATCTGCCTGATGCCTTTGTAGTAACTGGCACGCAACACGCACACACACACACACACACACACACACACACACACACACACACACACACACACACACACACACACACACACACACACACACACACACACACACACACACACACACACACACAAACAACAGTAAAAATCATTTGATCATGTTAAAACAGATTGCGGTGCATTTAACAAGCCTAACGAGGGGAGAAAACCTGACTAGGATCAGACGAGAATCACCCCTTGGTTAAAATGCTGCTACACGATGACATTACACTACTGCTGCACCCAGACTAGAGCAGCATCTATCAACCAGGTGTCATAATGAGATTAAAGAGATTTTAAAGAGATTTAAAATCAGTATTGATTGATTCAGTATTTAGATATCTGATATTCATTTTAACTATACAAACCCATTGTAACTTCAAACTCCACTTTAATCATGATAGATTCCTTTTTTTTTTACATAGTTGGCAAAAAGGAGAGTTACAATAGGTTTGTATTCCGGACGGGGCAACTAAAGTGAATATAAAATATCTAAATAGTGAATCGAGCAAAAACTGTCCGGGGTGTTCACAAAAGCCTGAGTAGATAATGAAATGAAGCCACGTTTTTTTTTGTTAAATATCTCTTTAAGTGTTTCATTGACTCTCAGTACAAAAATCTGGTTCCAGTGTGGAAAACCAGGAGACTATTATATGCTGCATAGTGCATTCACATGGATTCAGGCAAGTGGCAGATGACAAACCGGATATCATTTTAGTCAGGCCGAAAGAAAACACTGGTAACCGTAGACAGCATTGCCGTGATGCCGCCCAAAGTCAAAACATTGTGACTTTGCCATCCTCCTCCACAACGGAATGTTCACAGCCGGATGTTGCGTAGCTCCAGTGCACTCATGACTGAGCTCAATAGCGTCAAGCATGGGTAAACATCAGTATCGTGCAGCATCTATCTATACATGCACCAAGTAAAGAAAAATAAGGCACACAAGTCTCTGTGTGTACAGTACGTACAATTGTGTGCACGTCTGTAATCCACGTAATTTGAGAACCGTTCGTAGCCCAACGGGCACCGCTCTAGTGTTATAAATCAGTGTTGATTTTGACATATTTTTTTGAATTTACACTTGGTTGCATGCTGAAAATAGTTAATCCACAAGCTCACTAGTCACAACGTGTCACGCTGCAACACGTTGTGAGCTTGTAGATCTGCTATTTTCAGAGCGCACCACCCGAATGCAACCAAACATCAAATTACTTGTCTTTCAGTTCCAGTAACTGGATCTCTTTTCCACTAGTCCCTCCCTACATTTGTAGTCTAGTTTTTATTTGTTGACAAAATTGTCAGTATATTTAGTCTTTAGTTTTAGTCACCATAGCTTAGTTTTTATTTAAAATGGTGGACGAAAATGTTATAAATGAAGAAGTACTCACTCGTCCACCATCTTCTTGTATGTGGAGATCTCCTTTGCGTAGAGCAGCTTGTTGCTGGGAGACTCCTGAAGTGGACGGAGAGACAAGAGGCATGATGGGAATACTTATTATTGTACTATTACATACACATACAGCAGTGGTGGTAGTAAAAGTACTCACATTTGGCACTTAAGTAAAAGTATTAATAACCCAATAACCCTTCTAAATCCTAACAGTTTTCTGAAAAACCTATGTTTCTATGTCAACCATTTTCATGTCAAATTATCTGTATTTGGCTGCGGATCCCCATCTGAAAATATGTTGTTCCAGGGACCCCCCAGAGACACAGACCTAAATTGTTACATGACATTGCTATCGCCAGTGTATCTCATTTTCTCTCTATTTTAGTGATTATATTACCAATTCCCTGATATCTCCATGCACACACTTGTGGTAAGCTTGTCACTGCTGACCCCTGCTGGTTGGTTTTGGAACTGGTTGATCCTATAGGGCAGTGGTTCCCAAAGTGGGGTCCAGGGACCCATAGGGGTCCTTGAGAGTTCCAGGGGTCCCCAGCTGATAATTAGGAACCAAATGGACCCTTATGGGTCTGTAAATTAGTACACTCTCAGTCTCAGAGTTAAATTAACATTGATTTTACAATATACATTGGGGTTGGAGATAGAAATGACATTAAATGGGGGGTCCGTAGTCTAATTCAGGTCAAACATGGGATCCTTAAAATGAAAATGGTTGAGAATCACTCATAGAGCCGTAAAAATCTTCTCTTATGGGGTCCTTGGCATATATTTTCTAATGGGGGTCTGTGGGCTAATGTGTGTCAATTTGGGGTCCTTTACATGAAAAAGTTTGAGAACCACTGCTAGGGATGGTATAGAATAGAACTCACATGCATCTTCTGGGGGACCCCCCAGGGCCTAGGGGGTCCTAGAGGGGGTTCGAGGGGGTCCCTGAGTTAATATAGCTTCAAAACCAATTAAACCCTAGCCTACCTATACTGTACATTGGCTATTTAAAAAAATGTACAAGCTCTTGTAGAATGTAGATCTGCTATTTTCCAAACACATTTGAATTGAATATATTTTTAACATTTAAAATGTAAGACACAACTCTTATATGGGGGTCCCTGGCACACAATCTGTTGGGGGTACTTTCTGTTCATTTTCCTATTTCCTCTTTTTTTTAACGCTAATTAAAAACAGAGCATGTTCAATAATCGGAATCGAGACAATAGCCTTGTGCCTATTCCTCCCAGTTTAACACCTCTGCTGACAGGTACAGTACCCTGACCAACCTGTAGGTGTCGCTAATGCAGCGTCATATTACACCGTCCCTGTCCAGCTTCCCTCCAATTATGTTAATTTGAATGATCTGGCAAACTACCACGGAAGATTTGAACCCTATAGTCCACTGATTCAGAACGTGGGGGGTTGGGACCCCCAGTGGATCCTTCAGGGTCCCCAGATAAATTACTGATAGTAACCAAATGGACCTGTACTGTTCTGTAACTCTGTAAGTGTACAAATGAAACCAATTGGACCTGTACTGCTCTGTAACTCTGAGAGTGTACAAATTAAACCAAATGGAACATTACAGGTCTGTAAATCTTAAACCCTAACCACACCAAAGGGTCACCATGCAACGCCTTGGGTCCAAACGGTTGCAAGGAGTTAACGCTAAAACCATCTCGACCCTTTGGTGTGGTTTGGGCCATTTTACAGTGTACAAATGGAACCCCGTACACTCTCCGAGTTACGGGGGCCCATGGCCTAACGTGTACAAAACCGGGGTTCCTTGAAACAAAAAAGTTTGAGAAACACTGCCCATGATAATCTCCACAGTGGTGGGCATTAGTGTATGTTCTTGACAGTCCCTATTGCAGTTATATGAAAACATTAGTAGTCAGAGTGTCAGTTAACCTTGACTACTCCAAGGACCTTGTGGCTCACATTAAACATTAAGACCAGAAGGTCCTTAATCACAACATTCTCCTCTGCTAATAAGTGGACGTGCCTCAGCGCTCCGAGCCGTGTAGCAGTAGTCAATATTAACAGCCTGTATTAATGTTTCACACGGCATGAGAAGTCATTATCAACAGCTGGTGTAAACGTTTTACGCTGTTAACGTCTTCAAAGTTCAACACTGGTTGAGCTGTGGTGCTCGTTAGCCATAACGAATCAGCTTATTACCGCACTAACCCCGGCAAAAAAAAGATAGGAGGAAGATTTGTCCAAAAACGTTTACAGCTGTGTGTTGTACGATAATGAGGGAGGAGTTAGGGGAGGGAATAGGGTTATGATGTCCCAAAAATGGTGTATTTTCGATTGGGCCTTTCAGGAAGAAACCAAAAATACACAGGTAAGACATATTTGAATATTCTAACCACACCTGGGGGTCTATTACAGTAATATTAACTCCATAGACACATACAAAACAGAAAAAGTACAAAAATCACGGCACTCCATCTTTTAAATGCCTAACAAACTGCTGAGTTACGGCACCCAGACGAACGTTAGTATCGTATCATCTGGTGTCTTAATGAAGTCTGGATGCAGGCAACACTATTTTACTGAACACGGTTTCTACAAACAGCCAGCAGCTAAAACAATTACCCTACTGCAGTGGTTCTCAACCTCTTATGGATGAGGGCCCACTCAAACAACTCAAAAGTGTTCGCGGCCCACCCATATCTGACCACTTAACAGACCTAACCCGTTGAGTGTCTAAACGCAAGCACTGGAATTTGGCAGAAGTAAGGAAGATATGTAGAGTCTTTACACATCCCGTTATTTACAATTTCAGCATTTAGCAGACGCTCTTAATGACTTACAATAAGCAAAAACAACAAGGTTGAATGCTTAGAATCAGTAGAGTCATCTAGGATCATAAGTAAACTAAGAACCTATCATCCGTCTAACAGTAAACTATCTGTACATTGAAACTATAAACACTATAGAATGTAATATCCTGGCATCCACAACATACTATCTAAATTACACATTCTCTGTGCATGAAACAAACGTGCGTTGTGATTGGTCCCGCCTTACAGAGACCTTGCCTTAGGTCTGTGAAAAGGCTGGGAACGATGCTAGCATGTAGATCAGCTATTTTCAACCCATGACACCAGCAACAAAGCTTGTGTGGTGTTTTTAGCGTTACCCGGCTCAGTTTGTGCTCCGTCTTGGTGCAGGCGTCCATGAAGGTCTGGGAGATGACGTGTAGCGATGCGTCCACCGTCTCCGTCACGTGCACGTCAAAGATGAAGTGGGGGTTTCTCAGAATGTTCACCCAGAACCGCAGGGGCAAGCTGGGGAGGGGAGGGGGGGGAGGGGGAGGGGAGGGGGGGGAGGGGGAGGGGGGAGGGAGAGAGAGAGGTGAGACAGGAGGTCAGACAGATCGACAGGCAGGGAGCAGAGCATTGTAAAAAGAAGCAGGTCTGTCCTCCTCATTTAATCTCTTACTATTAAACACCGTCCTCACCAAGGTTCTTATTGTTAACTAAAATGAATAAAATACTACACTAAAACGAATTGTTAACGATTTTTAAGAAAACCGTATTATGCGTTTTAACTGTGAATACATTTTGGCACAATGTTTTTTTGCGTTTTTATGACTTTTATGAATACCTCTCCGCCAATTACACCATAATTATTACTATATAAACAAAATAAAAAAAGAACAATTTTTTTTTCAAAAGATTAAAAATAACTGAACTAGCAAACCTGCAAAAAAAGAAAAAAAACTATAAAACAGTAAAAGGTCAAAATAAAAATAAAAACTAAATGATTTGCTTTACACAGTCTTTCCCACTGCCTCAGTGTAGCTTTCCATTACCAAAATTGCATCCCCCCCCCAACAAAAATGTGTGTGTGTGTGTGGGGGGGGGGGGGGGGGGGGGGGGGGTTATTGATAGTGGGGAGAGACAGGAATCACAGAGAGAGAGAGAGAGAGAGAGACGAAGACCCGCAAGGGTCGAAACGTTGTTTCTCTTACTAAAGTATCCTGGGAGCTCAAGAACAGTGTGCGGACTGCCTTCCCTTTTCATTGTACATATCTTTTGTTCAGAACCTGTAGAATTTCTTCTGGAGTTTATCTATGATTCACTCATTCAACGGCCAGCTGTTCCTTCAGAGACATCAACCGCAGGCTGGGCCTCAGTCAATAATTCACAGACAGACAAGATGAATATTTGAGCAACTCTGTGTTGATTGACAGCAGTTACTCGAGGCCATTTTTGTGAAACTGCGCTTAGAGAGGATAGAGAGAGGTTTCTTCTGTTCCGACTAATTGTCTTCTTGTTTGACTCCCTGCTGTCTTCTTTCCTTCCTCCTCCCTCTTCTGTCATAACCCCCACTGGTCCAGCCCCATTCACCAGTGGTGGAAAAATACTCAAAATGTTTTACTTAAGTAAAAGTATCAAAACTGCAATGTAAACTTTTAGCCAATTGCAGCGCGAGGCTGTGACGGTGTGTTCAACCCAGCAGTATTATAATGAAAACGCGATGCGATTTCATTGCAATGTATAATATTATCCCCATATCTTAGTTTCACCATTGTTCATGTGAAATAGTATGTTTGACAGTTTGTTTGACTGACAGTTAAATGAAGCTCGTAGCGCGGCACTCGGTGCCACGCTATGAGCTTGTAGATCTGCTATTATTCAATAGCTAAAGCATTACATAATGCAACACCAAAAGGGGTTCCCGCCCAGAATGGGTTAATATGTAAGCCTATTGAAATTACGAGAATCGCTATGTATAGCGCATGGTTGGGTGGTCCGGCCTGCTTGAAGCATGCATTCAACCCGTGCTCGCCAACGGTGACAAGCCGTCGCGGATCATCATAGCGACAGAGTAGTTCACATGAACGATGCTGTAGTGGCTGGGGCATTTGAGGGGAAATATATGTTTTATATGCACGATTACAAATAAAAGAGAATTGAATTGAGAGCCAGTGAGTCTCCTCCGCTACTTCCTACTTCCTCATTTGCGGGACTCGTCGTGTCAGTCGTGTCACTCGTGTGATATTGCGATTATGCTACAGTTACCGTTAAAAAAACGTCAACTCAATGTCATTGTTGTAACAAATATCGATAGAAATTCATACAACAATCCCATAGCCTGAAGTGACCTGGCTCGGCCAATAGAATGACAGGGGGAGGGGGGGGGGGGAGCTATTTGAATTCTGTGTACAAACACTGGAAACTTGTCTATATCAGCTTTAAAGCACTCATTATGCAGAATGTCCTGTTTCACACGTTTTCAAATGTCTAAAAATATTTTTGAAAATAGCAGATCTACAAGCTGTGTTGCATCGCAACACATTTTGTGAACTTGCTGATCGGCTATTTTCAAATGGCCAAAAGGTTTATAGGGCTGGTTAATAAGTGGTTAATGCATGTTTTGTAATAATAATCAAAATCTTGAAAGTAACTAGCAGAAGTAAAAATACTGAAAACTGGAAATAATCCAGCAAAAATACCTCAAAAGTGTACAGTACTTTAAAATGTACAAAACCATCCTCTCCCTGTGTCATAACAGCCTGACAGTTAAATGAAGCCTCTATCTGCCTGCAGGCTATATCTACTACCACAAGAACCTAATTACAGACCCGTGGTTTCATTTAACTTTACACACAGGATATCAGGTGTGCGTGTGTGCGTGCGTGTGCGTGCGTGCACCTGTTGGTCTTCCAGATGTGTATGGTCTCCTCATCTACGTTGTCGTGTCTGAGTGCCTGCTCGTCCAGGAAGTCAAAGAAGTATTTGACGGCGGGCGGGACGCCAGTGCTGGAGCACAATACGCTACGGAAGAAATCGTCCACGAACTGCTGCAGAGTGCCCTGTAAAACACACACACACACACACACACACACACACACACACACACACACACACACACACACACACACACACACACACACACACACACACACACACACACACACACACACACACACACACACACACACACACACACACACACACACAGTATTGTATCGATTAGAGATGGTGATCGAGAATCGATTCATTCAATTGCAAAGTTATTGAGAATCGTAAATCAATAACGTTTGGGCTTATCATTTTACTTATCAAAGTTATCGATTCTAACGGGACCTGACGTACATGTCTCGAGAAGAGTTTGTGTCATTGAAATCAACTCAATGGCACAAACACGATGGTGTTCTAATAAAGCTTGTGACTTCTGTAGAAGATGGCTTGCATGCACATGTTGCTTCAATGTAGCATCAGTTGAAGCCAACATGCCCTACCTTAGATTGACTGTGGAAATCATAGCTGCTTATCGTTATCGGATAAGGGAATCAAAATCAATACAAATTAACAATCCCCATACTTAG